>NC_084644.1:31404073-31733534 GCF_019802595.1 Syngnathoides biaculeatus
AGCATAAAGTAAGGTAGGGGGGATGGACGACCTGCTATCTAGCAGGTTCTGGCTGTTTCATACTTGTTGGCCCCCCTTAAACTTGTCTACATCAGTGTGCAATGTGTAAGCAGTTTTGGTTGATCGCGTGACGGTGCCCACCCCCCCCAAAAAAAGAGATCAGCCCATCATCTATCTTGTCACATGATTCAGGTGTGGCAAATACGTCAATCGCACGCACATAAACGCGCGTTCTGGCATGCTGTGCTCCTATTTACGGTCTCTCTGTTGCTTTCTCGACAACAGTCGTGGTGATCCCTCATCACAACAATTAAGTCAAATACAGCAGCTGTCAGTTGAAATGTGGCACGTGAAGGCCTGTCCGCCTAGCTTTACACTTTAGGTAGCACTTCAACATGAGTCTCCACAGGTGTGGTTGCCCACTTATAAGGAATCCTTTTACAACTTCTCTTCAAATTGAACAAACATGGCTCCATTCCATCTTTCTCTTCTCACTGCAAATGCATGGTGACTCCCTCCCTGTTTTTTTGCTGGTGAGTAAGACAAGTGAGAAGGAGGTGATGGACCACAAGAGAGGGACTAAGAAGAAGACAGCCAAGTGAAACTTTGGGAAAGTTTGAACAGAGCTCTTAGAGAGAAGCAGGGATGAAGTATGAGTGGAAAACAGAGAATGGGAAACGTGAGGATAAAATACTTAAAAAAAAAAAAAAAAGATAGAGAAAGCAAGAGTAGCGGATGGTGAAATGGCAAGAGAAGCAGCATGCAGCTCAAGCAGCAAAGGGTGACTGATCCACTCTGAGAGGCTTGGAGACAAGACACACGCTATATAGCCACAGATAGTGCAGACCAATAGCTCTGCAGCTACGATGCAGTGGCACCAGACTCACATGGGAGTTTTAAATGCCTTCAGTTCTCTCTCTCCTCTCTCTCTCTCTCTCTCCTCTCTCTCTCTCTCTCTCTCTTCTCTCTTCCCCCCCCCCCCTCGTGCTTTCGCTGGATTGCACGTTGGCACTGATTCATCCTGCTGCACACTCTCTCCCTTCTTAGTCCATAAAAAGGCTCAATCTTCCTCCTCACCCGCCTGCCTCTGTCCGAGCGCTGCCTGGACCTTTACTTTATTTACACCCCGGCTATGCTACTCGCCTGTAAAAACCACGGTGGTGAGGTGGTGTTATCACTTGTGCAACACAGGACGCCCACACTTGGCTCCCCAGCCAGAACAGAAGGGTCCCACGGGATGGGCGACGCATGCTGGAGCACCATATGGGGAGCCCAGGGAATGGAAGAAAGACAGGGAAAAGACTAATGAGGGCAACATGCAGGAAGGATGATTCTTGTGATGTTGCCACCAAAGAAGAGCATTTGTCCAATATTAGAGGGATAAGCATCCTTCAACACTGCCGCCACTGGCATCAGAATCTGAATAAGCTTTAATGGCCAAGTTTGTAACACACAAGGAATTTGTCTCCGGCTGTTTGTTGAGTTGGGTTTCTCTAATATGACAGTACTGTTGTGCTTTCCTCCAGGCATCCGACAGACTATTTCTTTGAGAACCGGTTAACAATAATTCTTTGTTGGCCTGCCTGACGATTTCGCTAATTGAGTCCTTAAAAAAAAAAGGGTTGCACTTTGACTGGGAAAGCAGGGAGAAGGAAAAGGAAATAGTTGGAAAATATAACAAACAAAACAAAAGGAGCTTGGACCAAGGTTGGACTCCACGGAAGCAGTTTAAAAAAAGTGGGTTTCTATAATCCTTCAGAATGTATTTTGGAAAAACAGGTCAAATGTGGGTTTTTACATAATTAAAGTAGTAAAGTTTTATATATGAATTAGTTTGGGATTAAGTTGAATGCAAAATGAGCACCAAGTGTTTATAGCCAGAGTGTCATATATGGAGAACAAAAAAAAATATAAAGAATATGTACTAGGTGGATTAACAAACAACTGATATACTGGCAGGTGTGCAGAAAGTTAGAAGCTCTGCTTTAACTGTTATTTGTCTGAATGTTTATAATTTTATCAATTCATTTTAAAAACAAATATTTCATTTGTTCTGGAACACTCTTGTAAAGTCTGCAAAAAAACGTTTTGGTCACTTGAGAAAATGTACTTATTTATTATATTTTTAACCCCGAAGTATTGGGTATTTTGGTATCTTCTAATAGATTTTAAAGTGTTAAAGCAAAAAAACAAAAATCATTTCAGGGAACAGTAATAGTAAATCAAAATACAGTGATGATAATTGAGTGAGAATTGCTAAATTCTCATCAATTGCCATTCCTAGTCTGCCATTCCTGGCTCTCTGGAAATACTCTGAAGTTCTACTTTTATGCTGTTGGGAAGAATAAAGGTGCGTAGAGAAGGTCAACGTGGATTTAAACCTTCGCTGTCATGTTGTACTTTCTTACAAAGAAAACTTGTCGACACTGAATTAGCAAGGTCCTACATTCCACCTTACCTCAGTTGCGTTAAGAAGTAATTAATTCTACACAAAAGTTGTAATTCTCAACAATCAAAGGACTAATGGAGCAGGTGCTCATACAAGGCACCATAAAAGCCCACTTGATGTGAAAGTCATTTTCCATCTGAGTGAAACTACCAACGACTGCAGCCTTGCCACTAATGAACGCTGGTCATTTGCTTTACATAAGTCTCTTGTGTAATAAAAGGCAGAGGGCCGAGGATAAAGAGGTCTGCTATTTACTTTATTTTTTATTTTGTTTCGGGGGGGTAGGGATCATGGTGCTCACAAGTTGAACATTGGAGGCTCATTATAAAAAATAAATCTTGTCAAGGCAAAGCTTTGGAGAGGGGAAATAGTCAATGTAAAAAGAAACGGGAGAACGCCATGATGGAGCATTCCTCAAGAAGGATGCATCATGGAATTAAAAGTTGGACACAAGATGAGAGGTGACACAGCACACAGAGTAGCTGCGCGTTCTAACCCTTCACTATATGACAAAGTATGAGTCTGTTTGGCAATTCCTGGGGAAAACATAAAAGCTGACTACACAAAGAATGTGTTGCCCGTCTGATGAATGTACGTTTTTTTTGGGTGGGGGTTGGGGATGGGGGGAAAGCTATGTGATTTTATCTGTGGAAAGTGTGATTGGATTCCATGACTTGTAACTGTGCTATACTACCAGCTAGTATTCCCAAATAGAGGATGATGAAAAGAATCGCTCAGAATCATCACAGTGGAGAGAAAAAAAAACAAACCACTTTTGCATCATTACAATTGCAATAAATGTCTCTGGTGACAAACAACACAGTGAAAATTCCCCCCCCCCCCCCTTCCCATCACCCAGCCTAGATACGCTTCTTTATAAGTGGGCATGTGCATTTGTCAGTAATTTCACTGACCTCTGACCAAGACCGTGACCTGGTCTCTGCCGGTCCCGACACGGTTCTTGACCTCGCAGACGAAAGTGGTGTTGACCGCCTCGTCTACCTTCAGCACCCTCAGCTGGTTGTCTTTGATTTGCACTGTGTCAGGCATCTCCCCCGTCATACTGAAGGAAAATTGGTGTATTAGGCAATATACAATAAATGGTTAAAAGTCACAATTTCTCACCACTCCTTTTGTATTTGGCTAACAAATACAAGTATAGTACAGTACAGAGTACAAGTAAGCCTAACCAGAGTACAAGTAACAGTAGAAGAGAAAAATACTCAGAATCATATATCCTCACTTATTACAATCACATCTAAAAATGGGCTATGAACTGGGCAGCTGATGTTATAACCTGGCAATGTGACCCTGACATCCACAGAATATGCCCTGATTGATGGAGCACACACAAGCACACCCACACACAGCGACAGTGAATATAAAAAAAAAAAAAAAAAAAAGTGTGATTTGCATCAGTTGAAATACAAACTACTGCAAAATCATAAACCAGGGATTCTCAAATTGTGCTGTGAGTCCACCTAGGGGAGCATCAACATCCTTTAGGGGCTGTGTGAGATTTAATGTGCACTGGTAGTCTGATATAATAATGACATACTTAAACTGTTTTGAATCAAAACTACAGCAAAAGGAAGGACAAGGGATTCCCCAACTCTTTTGTGAGATTAAAACTCTTCTGGTGGTCTGATGCAATTCCACATTTCCATTGCAAATCAAAACTGGAACAAAAGAAAAGATAAGGGATTTACAAATTGTTGTGCATGAAATTAAAAGTGGCGGCACGGTCACGTAGCTGTAGAGCATTGGCCTCACAGTTCTGAAAACTGGGGTTCAAATCCCAGCGCCACCTGTGTGGAGTTTGCATGATCGAACTGGGCCTGTGTGGGTTTTCTCCGGGCACTCCGGTTTCCTCCCACATCCCAAAAACATGCATTTTCTTCATGGTTATGTTTTAAGTGTTATGTTCTGAAATGCCTGACAGTCTAATTTGAATCTTATTTAAAACAAAGTTTTTCATCTGGGTCTTTATGTTTTCTTGAAAGAATTGTCAAAAGCCAAAAGCTATAGGACTCGAAAAACTTAGTGCTTGTTGTTTGGCGATCAGTGGCCACCATCACCTGTCAGCCGATCATTATTCTGCATTTCACAATTTGCAGTTACATTTTTGTTTTTATTTGCACAATGTACAGTGCATTGATATGTCACTGTTAATCTTATCAGTAAAGCAATGCTTCTGCTTTCCTCAATTCAATATTCAATATAAAAACACAACAGAATTGTCAGGACCAGAGTTCAAGAGCTCATCACTTTAATTTCCAAGTTCCTCATTTTCTGATTTTTTTTTTAAAGGCATAGTTATAGTAACAAGAAAAATGCGAGGAGAAGGACAGAGCAAGTCGTATTGTTTTTCACTAGAGAAGGGTTAAACCTCAAGTCACAGTCGATTATGAGAAATTAAGTGGCTATTTTCCATAATCGCAGCACAGAGCTGCAGTGGTAATGATAAAAAAAGTGCTGATTAGTTGTATTGGGCTTAACATACAATAAATGGTATAACGGTACAGTCAACTAATAAACTTGCCTACATGATTGCATGCTTGGAGATGAAGCGTTGGGGGGGGGATATGGGAGATGGGGAGAGAAAAAATTAAAGGGTTAAAAAAATGTTCTGATACTCACGACTTCCATTGGACCGTTGTTGGTACCGGGTTGCCAGTAGCCTGACAGGTGAGCAGCACATTTGTACGGCCCATGTACCAATTATTGTCGTAACCCACTATTGTCACCTGGGGGGCATCTGAGTAAAGGAGATGACAGAGAGTAAGGAAGGAAAATAGCACAGTACAATGAATGCCATAAATCATTTCAAGCTTGAAGGAAGCAATATGAGCAAATTAACGGAATTCTAACTCATACATAGAACTTTGAGTTTCATCTGGAAGCTCTCCGGAGTGGTCTGCG
This sequence comes from Syngnathoides biaculeatus, assembly GCF_019802595.1. Lineage (NCBI taxonomy): Eukaryota > Metazoa > Chordata > Actinopteri > Syngnathiformes > Syngnathidae > Syngnathoides > Syngnathoides biaculeatus. The sequence goes on from NC_084644.1 coordinate 31,409,445, forward strand.
TCCGGTGAGACACTATACAGCTGATGTCTTTTCCATTGTCTGTCGCTGTTGGAATCATGCGGTACTCGCTGGTGACCGACACCGTGTTGTCCTGGCCCGGCTTGGATGACGTGGTGGCGTTTCCGTTGGCGGTGGTCACCCAGCGGATCTGTGCGGCGGGCCTTCCGTTGAGGGACTCACAGCGTGCCACCACTATGAGCTTGCTTTCCACTTCCACAGTTAAGGGGGAGGCAGAGTTTTGGGGCTTTGCTGGTGGGCAAAGATTAAATCCATGTTTAATTGTGGAAGTTGGATTTGGTAATTTTCAAAACTGAATGACCTATTGAAACCAAAGTGTCACTCACACACTCACTCACACACTCACACACACACACTCACACACAAAAAAGAGATTTGAAATGGTAATATCTGAGTAATTAGATGTCCTAGACAAACAAAAATAAGTGTCATGTTGCCGAGCAAACACTTGTGTATGTTTCCCTACAATTTTTCATTAAACCACCAGGTGGCTTCAACTAGTGTTTAACAAGTGGGTTGGGTAAAATGGTAAACTAGAGATCCCAGCACAAAACGTCGTAGTATCCCTGGGCAAAACTCTTAATCCGCATTGCCTCCCAATGAATGTGGAGGGATGTTTGGTGGTGGTCACAGGGGTTGTAGCGCAGAATGGCAGCCACACTTCTGTCAGACTGCCCCAGGGCAGCGGTGGCTACTTGTGTACCGGGATGTGACTGAGGAGTGAATAAGTGTAACAAATGCCTATAAAAGCACAGTAAGTGCAATGCATTACTACTACCACCACCACCACTCCCTGAGCTGTCTCCTTATTGTGGTGAAGGCATAATTATCGTAGCAGTGTCGATCACCCATGGCAAATAGGTGCTGGGTGAAGGACCAGACAAAAGATGACTAAAAGACCCTCAATGATAGAAAAAAAAATGGATGTAGGTTTCCCTTGCCTGGACCGGGGTCACTAGGGTGCCCCTCTTTAGCCAGGCCGAGAGGTTGTGCGAGATGTAGAGCGCCTGGTGGCCAGGGCTCCATCCATTGGGTGCACGTGGGCACAGTCTGAAAGGGTAACATGGGTCCTCATTCTCGTAGACTCACCACCTGTGGGATGGGCTAAAGGGGGCTCGGGTGCAGCAGTGTAAACTAGGCAGTGGCCGAAAGCAGGGACCATGGGGATCTGATCCCTGGATGTTTGTGCTTATGCACCCAACAGTAGTCAGTGTGACGACCATCAATGACTTCATTGATCAGATCGGCGAATAACAAAGCCGATTAGCCGATGAGGATTGCCCGATCAGATCGGGGTATAGTTCTTACCCTCACCTAAGGTCACGAGCTGTGGGTCATTACCAAAAGAACAAGATCCGGATACAAGTGGACAAAATGAGTTTCCTCCACACGGTGTCCGGCTCTCCCTCAGAGGTAGTGTGAGAAGGTCGGTCATTGGGAGGAGCTCAGAGTTGAGCCACTGCTCCTTCCCACTGAGAGGAGCCAAATGAGATGAAACATTTGATTATGCACTCTTGGACACATCCCTGGTGAGGTGTTCTGTGGATGTCACACCGGGAGTAGACCCCGATGATGACCAGGTCAGACTGGAGAGAATATATCTCCCGGCTGGCCTGGGGAAGCCACAGTTTCTCCCCGGAGGAGCTGAATTAAGTGGCTGCGGAGAGGATTGTCTGGGCTTCCTTGCTATAGCTAATGCCCCCACAGCTTGACCTCAAATAGGCGGAAGAAAATGGAAAGATGGATTATTTTTAAATCATGTGCATCAACTTCTGTGATGCTTGCTAAATGCTGGACCACAATTTTAAATTATATTTAATACACAATGTTGAGATACTGGAAGCATATTTGTTAAACACCTTTTACAGTAGCTTGAACAGCAACAACCAATCCCATCAAACCTACATTAAAACCTAATTAAAACTAGCTAATTTAAAATGGTGGGTATTTTTGATATCAGCAAAAAAAAAAAAAAAAACTGAACTATTTCCATCTGTAACTTGTACAAATCAATTGGGGCGTGGGGGCAGTGGGGAACAAACAAAAACACTGAATTAAAACGATCATTGTTACGGTACTTATGACTGCCTAAGCAATGGATGTTTGAATACGAACAGTAGTGACAGACAACATAACACTCACAGGCATATAGTCTATTATCTGCGCAAATTTTGGAAAAGGGTTAATGTCATTTCTATTTCCATTGATTTCAGGGGGAAAGAGTATTCGGGATATGACTGTGACATAGCAGAATGAATAAAACTCAAATAAGCGCACCGCTGTATTTTAAATGCAAAATGCATAGAACATCCTGTATTATGAATCACTTATCCCAGCAAACCCTTTCCCCTGTCGCTTCACTCTCCTTTCAGTCTACCCTCCTGAGAAACTACATGAAAAAATTAAGAACACGAGAGAAATCCCACTCAGAAACCTTTTTATTAATTATCTCTGGACCAATTCTGCCCCATTCACCCGGTTTTAAACTGGAATATGATCACAGTAGAGATGGACTCTCACAAGGTTGGCTGGATCAATACGCAGTCTGAGGAGGAGGCAGGGGTGGTCCGATGCTTTGGCAAGTGAAGTGAGCAAGACCAGACGTACTGGTGCTGAGCCAAGGTTAGTCCAACAGTTGTATTGCATTAACAAGAACACAATTGATCTGACAATACCATTTATAAAAGCAATTAAACTGCAGCTGGGATGTGCTTTTAACCTCTGTGGCACCTCCAGAGGAGGCAAACACGCTGGGGAACACAGCCCATTTATGAATATGGAAAGATGGGATCAATACTGACATCTGACCACACTCACATGTGAGCAACATAAGACTTGACGAGAATCCAAGACTGAACACAGTGGAGCGATCTAAATTGAAAGGAATTCCAACTTGTGCTTGGTTTTGGTGCTTATTTCCCTCTACAGCATATCAGGGCTCCTCGTTCACGCCCCACTACAGTATATACTGTATTATATTTTTAATGATTTGTTTGTTATGGGTTTTTGCACAAAACGTAGGTCCGAATTCAGAGTTGTGGGCCTTCAGTGTCATTCATTTGCTTTGCCGCAACATACTGGGCAGCACTGAGGTTTACAGGAAGATGTTTGATATACAGTAATTAAGAGCAAGAAGAGGCAGTCAAGGTCTGAAACTCAGATCCAGTAATAATTGTTCCCACAGACCAGACAAAATATGCCTGTGAGTATTGTTGTGTGCAGTGTTTGTAAGTTCCTACTCAGTGTGTGTTTGATAGCAGTTGTTTAAAGTTCAATATTACTGCAACACCTACAGTACGCTATATTCCATTAGCCATGGTCTTTCACATTATGTTGACACATTAAGCTAGCAGAAAAAAATACATGGTTGGTTTGAATACTTTGGTGTTTAACTATACGTTAAACGTTTTATTGTATCACTTTTTACAGTAAACGTCAACTGCAAGTGACAAAAAGCTAGAAGCAACCTTGCAATGCCTTCTTACCTGGGATAGGCTCCAGCGCTACGCCAACCCTTGTGAGGATGTGCAGCTTGGAAAATGGGGTAAGCAAAAAAACCTAGTGCTGTCTTCTACACACACTAGAGAGGTAGTTTCGTCTTTTATGTGTAACTAAGGTAGATTTGACGCATTGAGGTTGATTCTTCTATGCATGCTAAAAGTAGTCTTCTTCTACACATTGGAGGCATCTGTGCCTGCCCAAACCCGAGTGCATTATAGAGAACGGCCATGTTTTAACCATTTTGTTCAAACAAGATTTTGTCGTACATTTAAACTGATAGCTACTAGCAACAAGAAAAAAAAAATTATGTACTCTATATACATCATTTTGGCTAACACCATGACTGAATCAGCAGTGCCACTGGTTGAATCAGAGTACAAAGTACACGAGATTTTACTTTACCAACAATGAAGGCAACACACTCGACCAAATTCTGTACGGTCAATTCATCGAATACTTCGCTCCCTAGTTGAGGGAACTCAACAACTAGGAGTAGTACAGAATAAAGAGGCTGCATATCTTCATCACAGAGCCACACGAAACTATAATTACAGCCTTATGTTTGTATGCCTCTGCGAATCTCTCCAGCAGAAAAATATACTGCATGCAGTACAGACAAAGTGAGAACACTTTCATCACTTTTTACAGTACAGTAAACTCCAGAGGTGTAATGTCAATCACATGATGATCAATAGTTGTAAAAACAAAAAAATTTTTACATTTTAAGGGTATAAAATGTCAACGTTCCATCCATGGTCTCCTTTTGGACATTCATGTGACATTTTTTGTCTTTAGCTTGAGATTCGATCACAAAAGTGTTTTAGTGCGATGGTGGGGTGGCCTTTTTAAGTAATCCAAAAATCTCAAAGTTGATTTATGTCCCACGAGCCTATAATTAGACAAAGCAAACTACTGGACTGGACTCCTTTGGGATGTGTTGATGCTTCTGTGGTGTGGTTTGATTGACATTGGAGCAGTCCAGGAAACTGGGAAGTTAGAAATGTCTCATCTTTGAAGAGAAATAATCAGAGGTCAAATCAGAGTTTTTATTTGGTAACTTGAGTCAACTCAACTGAGATGCAGTAATTTAAGCATTTCCTTAGGGATGCACTCAAACATCATAGATGACTTCACTTCATAAATTATATTTTTGGGTATAATACTGTAGATGCCACAATTTCAAACTACTAGTTCTGAAGGTACTCTGATATGTAGATAATGCATATCCTCTCTGCATGCAGTTACTTTAAAATGGCCAGTAAAATATGATAAGAGACTGCCAAAACAGTTTGGATGTTTGGACTGACTTTCCAAACTACGTAAGGAAATTTGCTTATCATGGTTGTCAGAAATGTTTTCTGTTTCTGTTTGACTTAAAGGCTTTAAGGTCAGACCACATCATCTCTAAATAGGATATTTCAGTCTCCATTGCACTATAAGCCATGACATCAGCAACAGTAACTGGCATTATCCATTTCGTAGTCTATTGCACCCCCCACCCTGAACCTGAGCCAAACCTTAAAGATCCTGTAAATTCTATCATCATCATAGATTTTTTTTTACTCTAACTGCTGTGAGCACTACTGTATGTAGTGCTAAAGTGTGGAGAAGTATGACCCCAGCTTAAATCGCTACTACCCCAGTATACAAGAATTTGAGCTGCTTCTTCTGCATCACTGGTTATCTAGCACAATAGGAATGTGCAGTTAACTAGCAAACTATGCCTACACGCCGAAAATATTCCTTTTGGAGTCCTCTGGAATGGCTGTTTTAGGGCACCAGATTTTCAGCCATGAGTGTCCACACGACACTAGGACAAGACAAAAGCTTTTTTTTTTTTTTTTTTTTTTAAATGCCCAATTCAATTCCCAGTTTGTGGACCAGAGAGTCAGCCTCGTATAGTTGCTTTAGAGCTTTAACCACGAGTGTGCGCATTTCATGGCAAAAAAAATAAAAATAAATACTAGTGAGGATGAGGGGAAAAAAAAAATGTCTGACTTGACAGCCAAAGTGTGGATTTAGGCTTCATACTGGTGTGCCTACTTCAGAAAGCCACATTGTTGTAGTGTGGAAAAGGCCTCTGATGACCAAGTGGGATACCTATATTCAAGCCACCAGAGTCTAACTGGATATACACTATTGCCAGAAGCATTTGCTCACCTGTCTTGAGTTAATTATGATCTTAACTGAAATCCTACTCTGAATACATATGGTTCAATTGGATATTGGGCTACCCTTTGCATCTGTGACAGCTTCAACTCTTATGGGAAGGCTTTGAACAAAGCTTAGGAGTGAGTTGTCGCCTATGAGTAATTGTTAGAATTTTTAAATGCGTAAATACTATCCAGCTAATGTGTAACATTCAACCAAATTCTCAAATAAGCAACACACATAAAATACTACCACCTTTCAATTACAACTTCCAATAATTATCATCAAAATTTTTGCCCAACACCTTGCATTCATAAAAGAGTATGCACGCACCAAAAAAGAAAAAATCTGAGTTGCAGGATGTTGCGCAATAATTCTTTTGCTATTTTGGTTTAAGCCTAGACTCTTGTTTTAACTTTTAGACCCTTTTCTCCGTACAACTTTAGAAAAAAATTAATTGACGACTTTACATTTTCTCTATACACAGTTAAGAACTGATTAGAAAGAACTATTTATTTTTAGGCTACTTGAAGCGTAGATAGCCTGTAGTTTTTCCTGATTTATTTTAAACCATGATTGAGTGGTCATGAAAACAAAATTGCTACACATGTAGACACAATAAAGATAGACAGAATAAAGAATTTCTATGGAGACCTACTGAGCATGACCAGTTGGGTGATTCCCTGCTTGTGTCCACCGGGAAAGGAAGCAAACTCGCAGATGTACTTCCCTTCGTCCATCATGCGAACATTGCTGATCTGAATGGAGGGGCTATCCATATTGGGGGGGCTGTCCATGAAGGTGACTCTTCCTTTAAACGGCGATTCAGGGTAGTCGGGTTCATAGGTGGGGTGCAATACGGCTATATTCGTCCTCTCTCCCTCCTTTGCCTCGTAGCTCCAGGTGACCTGTAAATTAAGCGCTCGTTAGGTTGGGTTAACATATATTGACAATTTCCGCTCAGTGTTCCCTCTCACAGAAAACAGACAATTTAAATTTCTTGTAAACTCCACTCGGATGCATAGAGAGCACCAAAAAACCTGGTGGAGCAGGTATGAATATGGATTCTCATTTTCAGGAACAGTACGACATCCAAGCTCCCCTTCCCTTCCCCCTCTGAGCCCCTTCCTCAGCTGCTTCCACAGACTTTCCACTTCATTGAGATGCAACTAACGAGTGTTCCCATTACCATACTCAATCCCCTAAAGCAAAATGAAGCTTAGTATTGTTTGGCGTAATAAAACGTTAAGCCTAAATGTGATAAAAACCTATTACTAGTTTTAGGATTATTTCTGTGAGCCATGATTTGTTAGATTAAAATTTAATGCTGGAGTCAAATAAGGCTCGAATCCCACAACTGTCCTTCAATTGACAATAGTGACTGAAGCCAATAAATTTCAACTAATTATCACCACAGAGACACAATTTTAGCATCCAGCTCATTTGTAGGGACCAAATACCAGGGAGTATTGAAATGGCCTTTTTAGTTCTCAAAACTCAATCGGTAGCACCTTCTGGAAATTGGGTGGAAAAGTCTATCATAACAGGTCAAATGGAAAAAGACTCAAGCACTCATGCTCGAAATTAAGCAAAGTCAGGCATTTGGCTTTAAAGCTGCATTTTTGGACAAATTCCAGGGCTCATACTCCTACTACAGAAAGTACATCGGATTTTTAAATATAACCGCACATGCTTACTGTATCTGTGTGATGTACCTTTCAGAGCAACTTCAACTAAAAATAAACATAACTGCACCTACAAAAAATAATTAGCAAAATTAAATATCACAATGCTGTAATGTCAGGCAGCAGATTATACTATCCTTTTTGGGGGTTTTTGCGCTATATGACAACTGTGTATTCAACGTCTTGAGTAAACAGCAGAGTATGAGTCTTTAAAAAGATAAATTCCCTCCAAAAGCAACAAATGTGGACTTTACATTACAACATTCATATTCTATGACTAATTAGCACTATTAACACATTGATAACATATATCATATATCTGACCAGGGTGATCTGAATCCCAGTTGTGTCTGGAAAGGCACAGAGCAGGTTGACAGTCTGTCCGGGGTACGACAACACCTCCGGCTCCACTTTCACTTGCTGACCAGATGCCCCTAAAACACAAAGAGAGAAACATTCATTTTTGACACTCAGACTCACAGAGGGGAGATGAGAAAAAGGGAAGCATGTAATGAACCCTCTTGATGATAAATGGCCACACCGCAGAAGTGTCTGCTGCAACATATGAACCCAGGCAAGTAGGCCAAAAGTCTGAGGTTCCTCCCTGACTGTGGCTTGCTGGAGAGATCGGACATGAGGGGAAAAAAAAAAAAAAAAAAAAGAAAACAACAAGCAACCAAAAAAAAAAAAAAAAAGGGAGGGGCAAAGAAGAAAAGCAGTCATAAATCATCCAGATGGCGTTGCTTCTCTATCACCTCCCACTTGCCGACACCAAAACATTCCTGCGCAACAGCAAGGAGTCAAAATAAATATGGTTTTGTTGCAGAGTGAGAAACTGAGCACTTGTACTTTAGAACGACATTCAACCAATGTGTGTATGTGTGCGCGTGTAATCCAGGTCTCTGTGAAAATGTAATTACTTTTATGAGTAAGCCGGCATTAAGTATGTGTCAGTAAGATGGCACCTGTTTCCAGTAAAAGTGGATTACCTGGAAATACGCAACCTAAAATTTCTGCAGCTCGGGTCTGTGCCCGTGCGTGTGTGTGTGTGTGTTCACACTACACTGTAAGGTGTTAGAAGTCTTGTTTTAAATCCCAACTCCCACTATACAAGTTAATCGCCTCAGACAAAGTCAAAGCTGAAGATTGAAGTGCTCACACGCTGTACAGTGGTCGAGTTCCTGCTGTTCCACTTGAGTCCTGTAGGTGTTGGTAAATGTTTCAAAATGTTGAATGCTAATGGCACGAAAGAAAACTTCTTTTATAAGTTGTCCCCTGATTACTCTTAAACTCTAAGAAAGAACAGAGGCACAAAAATAGCATTCAGTTAACTTTGCCCCATAGCTCAGTGGTTAGAGCATTGGTTTGGTAAACCAGGGATCGTGAGTTCGTTTCTCACTTGGGCCTCCACTCCCCAAGCGGTGTTGCGACAAGAAGGACATCAGGCGTAAAAATTGTGCCAAACAAATATGAGTGTGCATCTGAGATGACACGCTGTGGTGACCCCTAACGGGAGAAGCCGAAAGAAAAGAAAAAAAAAAAAGTTGACTTTGCTGCTCACACTGTGTACTCACTCCCTGCACATTGTTTTTGTTTGCTTTTACAACTTATGTAACTTACCGGTATGTCAATAAAGCAGTTTACTAAACATGATTCCAAGTTTTTGTATGTATTTCCTGTTTTAGTGCAAATTCATATCAGCTCCAAATATCAGTTATTGCCCTCCTTTACCACAAATAGGTGGTCCTGGAAAAAAGGTGAAAAAATAGATTCAGCTATACTGCATTTCAGAGCCTAATTTTATTCAGCTGTTAATTTATTTCGCACAGAAGCAACTTCTTGTGTTAGTCACTGTAATGTACAACAACATCATGGTACTTTTCTGAAAGAATCTCCAGTTGCCATTTAGCTACTCACGTGCAAACTAGATAGGGGGGGGGCGGGGGGAATCATTCGGAGTCTTGTCTATAAGAGATCGCAACTTCTACATCATTGTACTTTTTTCAGTGGAGATGCTCCATTTGGTCATGAATCCCACTAGAGTGCCGACTAGAATCCAGAGAAAAGTTTGTTCAACTGGTTTGTGTTGAGTCAGTCATAACTGTTGTGTTGAAACTGATATCAGGAGGACAGCTGAAAGACACACACACACACACACACACACACACACACACACACACACGAGAAAACCCATAGCAATAGTAGATAAAAGAAAAAGGGCACCGCTGTCTCTCTTTTAGACGAGCAATAAACCACACCTTTTCTTCTCCGGGGAGATGTAAGATATCAATACGAGCAGCGAGGACCGAGTAAAAAAAGAGTGAGAAGGAAGAAAACAAGGCCTTTCCTAGAATAACAGCAGCTCTCCCAGGACCAGCCCAATTTGAAACCACAAAACAACACCCTTGTCAGCCACAGAGGACCTTTTGGACAACGACCAGGCGATGGCCTGCAGAGGCTCGGGCCAGCTGCAGTTATTTTTTTTCCCGATGGTCCAGAGAAATTCCTATGCATGAAGGCCCCGGAATGGCTTCATTGTGACTTTGGTATTTGACTAACATTTTGTAAATGGAGAAAGCATCAATCAATCAACCAAACCAATCTGACTAATTCAAGATTAGCTCTGGTAATGAGAATTGTACTTATGTTGCCAAAGGAGCGAGAAGCAGCAACCGTGATGGGGGCAGCTGGACACCTTCATTACACGTTTTCATTGGCAAGATTGAGACAGCAAATGTCATTTCAAAGGAAAAAAAATGACACTGGAGCAGCGCTTATCTTGAATTTTTAGCGATTTGACAACAATGTTTTTGGACAGTATGACTATATTTTACAAGTTAAATTTTTTTCAGATCTTGTCAGGTGTGGTTGAAAAGTATAACCAATTCCCAGTTGGAACTCTAGAATCCCAGATGGGTGAAACATCTTGGTTTGTTTTGTATTGGATCTGGTACCTTTAATGGGTGTGGCCATTTGAGCAACATCATGAGCTAGGGTCTGGTGGGCACGTTATTTAATTGTGAGTGCCTGTGTGAGAATAGCCCCTGCTGAGTGTTCTCATTTTTCATTTGCGTACTTGGCAGATTCCAAATGATATGTTTTAAAGGACAAATATTGTTTGTTTTTGACCTACCAGTTGACAGTCACAATTGTCAAAGACTGGACCATTGCCAGTTGCCAAACTTGCCAAGAAGTTTGTGAGGCTGTTGGCCACTTTTGCCTTTGAACTACACTCCCTAAACGCTACTTCATGTACTTGCACCATGACGTGGTGTCTGCACATCACACAAGGGCGCAGCTCAACCAGAGCCGTCTGTCTGTCATTCCGAGGCAGTAAGAGGACAGCCAACATAGGTCAACTCTTGCCGGAGTGTCAAGGAGAGACAGGCTGCCCTTATGAGACATTACACTGCCTAGGGGAAATTAAAATTACACAGGCAGAAAGACACACAAAAGGCCTTTTCGTTGATGGTCCCTGAACCCTCCAGCCTCTGTCATTCAAGTAGCCGGGACGCTCTAAGGCGAGGGAGACGGCATTTGGAAAGAATAATTGCAAGTATAAATATTTAGAGAGCGCGGGTCGTATGAAGAGAAAGCAAAGGAGATGAGTCTAGTGGCAGAACTGGGGGAATTGGAGGATAAAAACAGCAGTTCAAGGGTAAGAGAACAAAAGAGGCAGAGAGGGAAAGGAAGAGTTGGAGGGGAGGAGAGCGCCAAAGACGTGTGTCGCCTACCAGTGACACTCCAGACACCGACGAATGCCCCAAACATCTTTAAGTCGTCGAGTTCTGTCATTTATGGTTATGTCTCATGGCAGCTGGCCAAACACACACAAACATTAACAGTCTTCCCTGATCCTCTGGCTGGTCACATTGACATTTCCATATTTCCCACCACTGGTGTGTGAAGAGGAAAATGAACATGGAGGGGAGGAGGAGGAGAGGGGGAAGGTGTGGAAGAAAGGGTGCGACGAGAACACTGTGCCAGGAATAGGGAATGAACAAGGGAAGAGGCGGCAGAAAAATAGAAGGACATGTACTGGGAGAGGCAGTGTGATAAACAAGGTTAACTGGAGACGGCCTAAGGGACAAAAGAGCGACAAATACGGTGGTTATGAAGAGGAAAGTGGGTGAAAAATGGACCTCGTCAGGAGGCCAAATGGAAAGGGATGGCACAGGAAGAAAGAAACAGAGCAAAGCGGCTGCACACCTGACCTTGTTGGAAATACCAGTCGTCACACGTGCAAGCACAAACGCACACACGGGAAGAAATTACTTCAATCCCTCAGATCAATTCAAGAAAAGACACGAGTAGGTACTCTGGCTTCCTCCACTACATTTAAGCTTAAAAAAAAAAAAAAAATACAGGGTGAGGCAGAATGGACGGATATCTTTTGAAAGACTGTAATTAATGCTAGCTGCAACGAAATTGTATTGACATTTATGTGTTCACATTCAAATAGGATTTGTCATAAGTGTTGAAAACATCAATCAAGTGGTGTCCCTTTTCGTTGATGCATTTCTAAAGGCGTTGCTGGAAGTTCGCTTCCACTCTCGCCAACATTGCTGTTGCTTTAATATGTGGTCTTCTGATCTGTGCTACTGTGACCTCAGAGTGTCACATTAAGATGCTAATTTCTTTGTGCCTAAATCACACGGAAAAGACCATGCGTACTGAACGTGTGTGGTTTCAGCAGGATATAGCGACAGCTCATACACCCAGACCATCCATTATTAAGTGGCAGGTGATCACCTTATTTCTATGTTTGCTGACACTCCTTAACCCTGGCCACCTAATTTGTCCATGTGTGCGTGTTTGTATGTGGGGACACCTCAAGCCAGAAAAGTATAAAAACAGACACTGTACATTGTACGAGTTGAAGGAAGTTATTCACCTGGAAATCACCCAAAGCAACAGACTAATGGTGGAGGGCGTAGAAGCAAACTTCGATTTCTGCCTTCAAAAAAGCATCAGTGAAAACAGACACCACAAAATGGGCATTGTTTTCCACACTTTATGTCCAATGCTCTATCACTATAAATGTCAATAGTATTTGTTTTCAGTTATAATTTATTATTTTATGAGTTTTTCTAAAACAGCTGTCCTTTCTGCCCCAATCAATTTAAAGTTTTTGGTGGCTGGAGAATACCATAACACAACAGGTTATCTCAGCAGTTTTCAATGGCATGACAACGAGGGACTCTATAGTGTGAAGGCCCTGTCTACGCGCAGTCGGTCACATCAGACTTCCCTCCGGGCCTCTTTCTTTGCCTTTTCTCTGTGACTTGTATGCAGTCACGACAAAGGAGCACCCTAAACAACAATGGCAGCCTCAAGCTCCAGTCTACACACTGGCTGTCAAGTTTGACTTCAAACCCTCCCCCGTCCAATTTTGTCTGCATGACATGCATGCACGTAGACCTGACAACGAGGTGCTCTGAAGTGATTAGAGGTGTTTTTCAAGATGAAGGAATAGTTAGCTAGAAATCTAATTGCACATCACAACTGCGACAGACAGAATAAGTGTTGACGTCAACTAAGACGCTCAACATATAATGGGGCAGAGGCGACTCATGCCAACAGAGAAATCCATAAAAGGGTTGCTTTTAGACACGACATCCTGTTTCCCGCAAAAAAGAAAACAATTCCATGCTATACCTCCTATCTACAGTATATCAACTACATTACATAATGTAATTCTATATAATTCACCGGCCTACAGTCACAGAAAAACTTAATGGACTTAATGGTTTTTATGTATTTATTATTGTTTTTCTACAGAGCCCAGAACTTTAGCTTGGATCAGATGCTAACATATAGTTTTCCAAAGGCAACAAATGCATTTTTATTCATTAAAATTCCATATATAATTCCGAAAATTGAAAGAAAAAGGTCCAAAAATGCTATCTACTACGATGCAAGACGCTTGGTGTCGTTTTTGCATAAACCCGAAAAATAAGTAACGATGAAAACACCACAACATAAAAGTAAATAAAACCCAATTTTCTCGCCTACATGAGACAGCTTGTTTGGATACAAAGCAACGCAAGCGCATGCACAAAACAGTCTGAGCCTGCATCTGCTTGCCTCAATTTCCTCCAAGGTTGACTTGGATGCCTAATGGCATCTGTGCCCTCCACGTGATCCCCACTATAGTGGAGAAGAAGCGCCTCATCCGAATGGGAAGAGCAAGCGGAGGCCATCACCTAAAATATCCAACGGCCTTCACAGCTAACGCACTCTGCCACTTCATCAGGGCAGTGGTTGTGGAGTGACAGGTGGGCAGCCAGCAGAGCGCCAGCATTCTCTGCCCTCCTCCAGATTGCTTCCACTCTGCTGTGTCATGTCGTAATATACCAGTACATATACACATACATATACATACACACACGTATACATACATATACATACACACACGTATACATACATATACATACACACACGTATACATACATATACATACACACACGTATACATACATATACATACACACACGTATACATACATATACATACACACACGTATACATACACATACATACACACACGTATACATACACATACATACACACACGTATACATACACATACATACACACACGTATACATACACATACATACACACACGTATACATACACATACATACACACACGTATACATACACATACATACACATACGTATACATACACACATACATACACATACGTATACATACATACATACATACATATATACATATACATACATACATACATACACATACATATACATACACATACATACATATACATACACATACATACATATACATATACATACACATACATATACATATACATACACATACATATACATATACATACACATACATACATATATATATATATATATATATTCTTTTTTTTATATGATACAAACATTTTATACTGTGATATTGAAGTTCAGAACATGTCTGCCAGCAACTCTGATGATTTTGTACTAAAAAGAGCAATAAAGTGAATACCTTGGAAGTTAAATAGAAAATTGTCCCAACTTCTGACATTAAAAACATCTCATTACATGGGGTCTGTTGTTTACAACTGTCCCAATGTACAATCTTCCAAAGTTACAAACTGTGCACAAACTATTTTGCGGTGCGTAAAAATACCTGGTCAAGAGGCACAGGATGACACAGACACACAGACACACACACACAACACACACTGCTAGACTCCCATCTGGATTTTGTTATAATTATGTTCTTACATACAAATATAATTGGCCTTTTCAAAAGTGTAAACAACATTACCCATATTTACTCAAATGCAATGAGACAAATGTCAAAGGCAGCATACACATACCATTGGTACCTCTCCACTTGCCATTTTGGAAAATTAGACACTTCAATTCTCACTATATTCTCCATTGGTAGTTGACTGTATGACCCAAATCCACACATTTCTATCAAAACACCCTAACTTCACAATTTAAGCAAGCACTGAAATGACAAGTTCTTGGTTTCTGAAGGAGTTGCGTTTCTATGGGAGAGATGGAAGATGTATATGAAGTGAAATACCCTGTAGTCTTATGACTAAGCTACGGCAACGCTTCGTAAAGTCATAATTACAGTATTTATTTTTACAGTCAGTATTTTTTATGAAAAACATTTCTAGGCCATAAGTATAAAACAAAAAACAATGAATGTTACTAATCGGCCCTTCTCTACCGGATCGGCTATTCGTCCGCCAATGTGCGAACTAATTAATTGTGCATTGTTAGTAACCTTAAAATCATGAATGTCAGGACTGTCACATACCGACAACCTTCTGTACTCTCAGTTGCAAGAGAACAAATGTATAAACAAGCATAATGGATGCAAGCTGCTTGGTGGATCTGGTGGCATGCACCGTGTACCACAATTACAGTACATGTCCATATTTTTTTTTTAGACATATTTCATTAGCAGGATATTTCCGAAATAAGAGGCTATATCGCCCACCTGAGAAAGAAGATGTGGAGGTGTTATCCTTTGACCTTTCTTGGGCACTCATTTATCAACTAATAACTGTACGTTTTAATTTCTGCAGGTCAGGGCAAAATTCTTGCTTCCTATTAATCCGTAGTTGTTATTGTGCCCACCCACTCCACTGGTGAACAATAATAGATTTGACATAGGTGGTGGAAGAGAGGACAGTCACTGCTCTAGCATGATGTCATCTAGTTTCTGCCTGGTTACTTCCTCCCTCAAGTGAGGTGGTTTTATTCACAGGGAAGAAGATGGCTTCACATGCCAACCTATCAAAGATCATGTCTTGATAAGCTACATTGTTGCACGTGAAGGTGGCATCGATGTAATGAAATTAGGTTATCTTGATACTGCGGGAACCATTTGGGCAGCAACACAATGAATGCCCATGTTGGCAGCTTCATGATTGCCTGCCAATGACCACAGCATCGCAAACATCCACAAATATGATTAGAATGCTAAATAATGTTTTATCCTGTCTTTTTTCCCCCCCACCTCTCAGCAAGAGTGGTCAGGTGATTTGTGCCTCAGCATTGAATTCAAGCTTCCCATAACCTTCAAAGGCAAATGACATGCCAAAGACCAGCTTTTCAAAGTTTGAAAAGCAATATATTTTTTTCATTGTTTAAATCTTTGATTTATTGTATGACTTTTTGTATAATTTTTATAGTACAGGGGGTCCTCAATTTGCAGCAGTCTTGTATGATAATACCGGGTTACGAATGAATGAACCTGTCTGCAAAGTAGTGTAAGAATACATCAGCACACAGCTCAGTTACTACCATACTAGATGGTTTGCATGTGATCGTTTCACATTTATGGCCTAGAAATGTTTCATACATATATGCACTGTAATTATGACGAGCTAATGTAAATGTCTGCAGATTAGATTAGTTTGTGTGTGGTTTTATTTTATTTTATACGACATCCTCACTAGGGTCACAGATGTGCTGGAGCTCATTCCTACAATGCATGTTTTTAAAATGTGAGAGAAAAACCACAGAAACTGGCAAAAAGTCATACAGGCTCAAAAAGAACATGCAAAGTAATACAAAGCTCTGATTTGAATCTTGCACCTCATAACTGAGGCAGATGTGCGAACCAGTCATCCACCGTGGGATATGTGGCATTCAATTACTTTCATTAGGGAAAGCTGATTAGATATACAGGCATACGAGTTTCTGAGGGTAGTCAAGGAATCAATTAAAATCCTTAAGTCAACATACCACTATTTGAATGACAGTTTAAAATGTTACCTAAGATAATGTGGAATATGTAATAAAAGATTTGATGAGGGTGACAGGTCACACTGCAACTTAATTATTCCCAGTAAATACTAGGAACCCCCCCCCCCAAAAAAAAAAAAAAATTGGGGGGGATGAAGATGGTGGGGAAAGAGAAGTCTGGGTGTCCCTGTTAAAGCGACTACCCCCGTGTCTTGACCTCGGATAAGCAGTAGAAGGTAAATGACTGAATATGATCTCAAAGGGAAATTTTGTTTTGATAGTCAACCATACTCTCATACCGTTCACCGGTGTTTTAAGGGAATGTCAATTTCGGACTACTTTTGCACAATTGCATTTCGGACTATTTTGCACTGTTGCATTTCGGACTAGTTTTGCACTGTTGCATTCCATATAGTAGCAGCTTTTATAGTAAAACAGTGTATATGCGGAGGTCAAAAATTCACCTTTTTAAATATATAAATCTCACGGCAGAGTGTCTTAGCAGAGGCATTCTCACACGAACACGGTCAAAATTTAGATCTCATTTGGACCAGTGCACACAAGCCTACGCACACACCCAAACACACGCACAACGCACACTCATTGGCACCACTAAATGTTAGTCGCTTCAGTGGCACTCAAGTGCGAAACAAAATAATTTACGACATTTATTTACAGGACTGCTTCCTGGCATTTTTGTATGAAAATAAAATTTTGCGGAATCAGTCAAACCACTTATTTAGGCTGAATAATACAAATAGTATAGTCCTCAGTATTTGAAATAAAACCAAATAGCACACCTTGAAGCATTTGAGGCAAAATAGCATACATTACTTGGATAAGCAGACACGCTGTTGATTCATTTTTCGTTTACCATCAAGAAGTCAACATGAACAGAGAGCATCAACAAGAGTTCCGAATATTTAGAGAGGCGTCCTTTATAAATATTGATTATATTTGATGAATGGACAGGTGATTTTCCCAATTATTTGCATCAGTCTGCGAAGCCTCTGTAGGTGCAGAGCTCTAATGATATTCTCTGCTCTTTATTAAACGTAAAATACACTGCTTCCTGAACTAAACCTTAACTTCTACCTTTGAGAAAAGAACAACCAGCTGGTACTAACCAACCAAAGTGGACAGGACTGGTTCCTCTGACCTTCACAACACGCAGATGTGTGAGCACAGCCACACGAACGCTTCCCCACAGCCACCCTTGGATCCACATTGGTATGCAGAGAGCAGAGTGAGGAAGACAGCTTAGCTTTGACAGGCAAGGCTCTTTGACAAGCCAAGAAAAAAAAAAAACCTCTGAAATGAAGACTTGAGCCACACGTGTCATCTCCTTATTGACCTTTTTCGATGGACTCCCCAATCAATAGCACACGATCTGGTTTTACAAGCAGCCGCCTGGACATTTCTGAATCTCTCTGAAGACATTCCTGGTATAATCCACCCGTACTGTAGGCTACAGAGAAGCTGGATTTGATCCATGAGTACCTTGAATTCATGTGTTACCAATGTAGCTCATCGTTTCTGCTGGGTTTTGACAATTTACTCAAAACCACCTATAGATACCATTTCATGACATTACGCACCTCCATGTTGGAGGTCGATGGATTGTTTTGTTCAATTTTCCCCATCTCAAGCGCGGAGTTGATGGACAAATACTTAAAGTGGGAATTCCGGGCCCAATCAACTACGTTGAACAGAAGGAAGGCGCTTTTAGCCAGGGCAAAGCCTTGTCTATTTGTGGCCGGGTGGGAAGATGGAACTTTTCTGCCCACCGTGTACCTGAACTAGTTCAATGAATGAAAGTTTATTAACTTCTTCATATTTTGGATGAATGTCAATTAAATGAAGTGTTTTTATGAATGTTATTGTGAACGTACTCATGCCATCTGTGAAGGGTGATTCAATGGCATTGCATTTTTATCCATTCGCATGCCAGGTGTCTGTGGGTTTCGAGCAACACACACACAAAAAAAAAAAAAACCTTGCTAAACTGTTAACGAGCCTTCAGTGTCAGAGGCAAATGCCTTATTTGGAAACCCAACAACCAAGAGTTGCAGAGCAGCATACGTCATCAAAACATGAGGGAGAAAAAAAAATTTAAAAGAGCACTTGGCTTTAAATTTTCACTGGTTGGTGAAAAATAGTCAGGTAAGTTACTGTTTGCTTGTCCCTGATATGCAAATTTTTTCCCCTTGTATTTCCTTTGGGGGCAATTGACACTGCGGTGAAGAAAATGGGTAAAGGACTCCGAATTCCCGTATGGATCAGTTTTACGTTTACCTTACCGGGCTTAAATACATAAAAACCCCTTGTGAGTATTCACACGAAGCGGGTGGGAGTTTCGTTTGAACATGTGAGAGAGGGAGAGAGGGTGGGGGTGGCACAGCTGCAGTGACCAGTGGTGTCAAGAAAAATATATTGACAACCATCAAGGGAAACTTAGTTACTGTTCCTTTTAGGAACAGTGGACAGGATTGAAATACTTTGTGTAGAAAAGGAACTTCCCCAAAACTGTTGCTATCATTTGGCTTCTAAAAAAGCTAACGCTAGATAAGTCGTCTACTAGCGCATAGTGGCGGGGCTCACTCCCTATAAGCAAACAGCGGGGTTCACTATATATGACAGATATGCTATTGCAAGTGGGAAAGGAAACCTTCAAAGCTAGAAGAACAATAGAATGATGAACCCAGGCTCTGAAAGGCATCTACATGTACACAGACACTACAAGACATACAGTATTTTCTATATTTTTTATGCTTGCTGTTTGTTTTTGGTGTAAAAATATGTTTGCAAATCGTTTATAAAAAATGTGTTTACACATGTTTTTGTTTACGTGTTTTTCAAGTATATTGGAGGGTGAAAAACCCAAAACAATACTCATTACATTACTATGCGGTGGGTCTAGAATGTATACCCATGATAACTGGAAGTTCACTCTACCAAGCATTGAAACATAAGGATGCTCTGATGCAACCAGAAGAAGGGCTTCATTTTCACTTCGTTCAAAATTATATGAAATATTTGATTAGCGAACATATACAATGGAGGTTGGGGCAGGAGGGGCATGAGGAAATATGAAGCAAGATGACCGAAGTGGAAGAGACATGGAGGGCGGGGACACCGGGGCGACACGAAAAGGCTTCAAAGCATCAAGGAGAAATGAACAGCTGGAGGAGAAACCTGCACAGGGAGCTGTGTATGTGCAAGAGAGAGAGTGAGAGAGAGAGAGAGAGAGAGAGAGAGAGCAAGAGAGCCCAACAGGGAGAGCGCAACCCTCCATACACTAATGCATATTCCTATTAAGTCGCCTGTTTATACAAACAAGCCCCGAGAAAAAGAGAGGATATTATTTGCAAAAATAAGCATTTACCAATTCAATTTAGTGCATCGCATTAATAAGAATGCCGGAGGAGGGATATATGGAAATACTGGCTCATACAAAGTACATGAACTTTACCTCGAAATGCTAAAAACTCTGGTGCACGAGGTGGAGCGGGCCTTGAAATCTGACTATGGGGCATTGTTTGTATATAATGCAGTGTAAGGTCTCCAAAGTCAAAAAAAAATATGGAGAAATTGGCAAATTCTGTGAGACTTTGCTGCACGTGTTTAGCTCCGTGATGAATATCGTGCAGTTGGAAAGTGAATTATTGTAATCGTTGTCAGGTAACTCTAGCGTCACCGATATGTTGACAAAAACAAAAATAGTTCAACGTAAACTGGAGAGAGAGCTGTTTTGTCTATAAGGCACCCTTAATGTTTGGGATATACAGTCGTGAATATAGATTACAGAGGAACGTTTAAATTACACGAATTTTGAGGAAAATACTTCAAAAGTAAGAAAAAAAATGCATAACGCAAGATGTCTGCAAATCTTGAGAAGTGGGCAAATCTTAGGGGGTCAAGCCTGTTTAGCTTTTTCTAATTTTTTTTTTATCGTCAGATAATGAGCATAGAAAAGGTAATGCCTCTCACATGGGGTAGTCAAACAATAGTGGCCTTGAATGGTCACAAAAAACAGTAAACCCCAATGTGCTTCTTGTCACACAATACCACTGCAAATCTAATCTAAAAACAATAAAATAATGCAATGTGCACTCACTGTAAACTGAGCAACTTTTCTCTTTTCATCCCTGTATTTCAGTTATGAATGTTAAAAAGTTTGCTTATAACTGTGCTTGTACAGTTCATCATGGCTTAAAGGTGGTGACAAATTTCAATTCCTATGAGAATCATGTTTCAAAATGGGAAAACAGAATATGATTGCATAGACCATACACACATCATGACCAGGAAAAAAAGAAAAAAAAAAGTCCTGTCAAATGGGGCCTGTAACATAAATGACTGGTGTGTGCATGAAACTGGAAAAGAAATAATTACACACATCACAGAGAGGAAATAAATGCAATATAATGAAGCAGTCCCACAATTGATTGCCAGGCTTTATGGGAACTATGACAATGGATTTTCATTGGATGTGTGTCACATAGATCAAATTGCCATTTTAAACAGCTGTACAATGTGGTGTTGGTTGGTGGCCTACACTGGGTTATGATTGGAGATGATCCCAAGGCACGCATTTCTGACAAAAAAAACTAAGATACAAAAAAATGGGAGTGGATCAAAAGCTTCAAGAAATATAAATAGAAAAAACTCAGAAAGTGCAACCTTGACTTAAGCCCTGGATATAGTCCAGGGTGTGAGTGAAAACCCATACTATAGAGACACCATATATTAGGGACGGATAGAAAAGAAGATGCATGAGATAGGCTTGGATGGAAAAAGATAACACGTTGTGGCAACCCCTGACGGGACAAGCCGAAAGGCAAAGAAGATCGATTAGGGACGGAATGTTTTTTTTTTTTTTTTTAACTTTCAAACTCACATGTCTGTCCCCCCATCGAGCTCATACATGCATTATAATCAGTTGGCCCATTTTGCTGAGGCGATAGATGAGAGCAAAATATTTTTATGAAAATCCTAATAAACAAAATATTTTTTTTATTTCAAACATGGATGACAGCAAACAACGGGAACAGGGGTTTATGATTTTTGGGTCATATTTGAGGGTGTAATCATACATGCAAAATTATTGTATTACAAATATAATTGAACTCAATCGCTGTTTTTCGGGTTTGACTGAAAGGATTGTGGTAAACCTTGAATGCATCACTGGATAAAAGAAAACAAAAAACAGTTTGCTCCATGTTACTACAACAAACTTAACACTCGATCTCGGGAAAAAGCCTGCATGAGAGAAAGTGTAGGTGCAAAATGTGTGAGGTAGAAAAACAAAATCCAAACATGCATGATAGTCAGACCACAACCACGCATGTTACACACACATGAGGGGTGTTTGTAAAGGCCCTCTTCTCCACTGAGTGAATAATTCATCTCCGGGTTGGAACGAAAGCAGTGTGCTCTCCTCTTCCTCCAGCGCTCATCTCTTCATTATTGATAAACAGCAACATCTACACTGTACCTGACCCAGGAGAGACAGCGCGGAAAGACACAAGAGGGGGTAGGGTGGGCAAAAAACAAAACAAAAACAAAAACAAAAATCCAACAACAGAATAAATGGCTGGAATTAAATAGTAAAAACCAAAAGGAAAAAAAACCAAAACTGAATGAAAAGAGGAGGGTTTAATAGGCTGGGTCTGGCTGCTTGAGGGTCCATAAAAGTCTTACAGACGAGTGTTTAGTGTGTCCAAAATAAGACAGAGCCCTCCTGAGACGGGCAAACGCAGCACTGAATAAGTGACTGAATAAGTTTGAGGCTGGACGGCCCGAGACACACAGCTCCCCCGCGGCCTGTGGATTTACTTCGTCAGACCCTTCATGTCAGTCTAACTCCACTGCGTCATATTTTATATATATATATATATATACACACATGTATATATATATACATACATACATACATACATACATACACACATACACACGCACACACGCACACATACATACACTTACACGCACACACATCCTCAACGTTCTGCGATATAGCTACATTCTGTCTTTTCATTTTGGAAAAAAATCAGTTTTATCCCTCTGGCTCATCCTGCTCTCCTTTCATTTTTGAAGCAGCTTATTCATTTTCTGTCTGGCTTATTCATACAAGATCTGTGTGCCAGCACTCTTCATGGTAATTGTTCTCCTTTTTTCTTCACTTTTAACAAAATACAGTAGCACAGAACCTCCTCAAAAAGCTTGTCTCCATTTTTGTCAATTAATCTGCTTTCATTAACATATGTGCACAGGAAATGTTTGAACTAATGTTAGCATGTGTGAGCAAGTAAAAAGTCAAATTTTAACATTAAGAATACAGGAGAGCCCATCTTTTTTAAGTTCCATCACTATGGCAGAAACGTAACCCCAGCAATAACGCAGTATTAAAGTTGTAATTAGATTAAATGCAAGCGATGATGGAAAATCTGTAGGTCAAGCCAGGGAAAATGACCCTTAAATGGTCACTTCAAAACAAATTGTCAGACTCCATGTGTCTTTTCGAGAATGGCTTCTTCAGAATGTGTGTCTACTCATGCTAGATGCCAAGTCAGGATATCCAAAATAAAACTCAGTTAGGCATTGTTCAATCTTGGAAGAACTCAAACAAAATCTCTACTACATCTTTGAAGAACCCCAGGACAAAAAAAAATGGCTGACTCCCTGTCTCTTTTTGGGTATGGCTTCAGACCCATGATAGAAATGTCAACCTAAATTTATCCAAGCGTGTTTCAGATTTTCAAGCAATCTGAAAAAAAAAAAAAAAAAAAAATCTTCAAATCAAAACTCAAGACAGATCTGCTCCGGACTGCCTATTTACTTTATTTCCTGGATCATTGGGAATTTTAATGGATGTTTTATTTTCTGTTTATTGTATTGCTTGATTTCATGTACCTATGTTTGTATGGTGATAGTGGCTTGAAAGGCATCTTATAGTGTACATAAAGTGATTATGATAAAAAACACTAAAGCGATTGAAAGTGCACTAGCATCTATATCCTTGGCCACTTGCGGGGGCATTACAATACATACTTTCTATCTGGAAATTGTAGGCTATTTTATATTACCTAATGTCTACAGTTGCAGACACAAAGTAAAGTATGATCAAAAACTTTGGAGAATGATGTATAAAAATCTCTGAGGTGTACAAGAACACTTCAAGCATAGTTCACAGCGGTCTGGGGTCACCCCCAAAGAAGTATCTCCATCGACCTTCCATTACTCATGCGCAGGCTTTGCACCTTTTTATCAGGTCTGCCGGGGAGCTTGCCAAAAGATCTCACTCACACGCGCACACACACAACGGGGAATCTGTTTATGCACATACATGCCACACAAAGCCATGAATTTAAGGCAATGTCACAAGTACACAATGGGAGAATGGTGCCAGGTAATTCAACAAATGTCCCCCTCACAACGTCCGTGTTTTAATCCATCACTGTGCATTTGTGCAGACATCCATCCTGGCAGTGTGTTGGCATAATATGACTATACAGTACATCCTATTTTCGTGGGTGTGAACATCTGGTGAAGGTTCACCAGATACATCGAAATGGCCCTCAGAGCAATCAATTCAGAGAATTGAAGTGGTACCTCCCCTTTAGGCAAGAGGAATTCCATGACCACAGCGCCTCGGGATCTAAACACAGCTGTGTTCCAGGGTTCTGGTTTTTTTTGGTCACCTTTGCTTCACCTTGGGGGAATGCGCTTCATTTCACAGCTGCTCTAACCCTGAAAGTGTCCAGCAGACTGAAGACCCACCTCCACTGGACAACTGTCAACGTCATCCATTAATAGATGGACAAAAAGGATTAAAAACAAACAGCAGTGCTGTCTAATAAGAGACAGGGGCATTAAGTGTTGGCAGTCTATAAGGGGGATCACAGCAGGCTAGCACAATCAATGGCGACCATATGGGAGACAGAAGGTCATGGATATCATGTAAATAAACACAAGCAATCCTGAAATATTGTCATAAACGTGTGTCACAACATCCAGCCACGACCAGCTGGACTGATTCACTGATGACTGACTGATGAATGTCTTGTTGGATTTGCGTTGGCTGGATGAAAGCAGTTGAAGCAGGGAATATTTGATGACTCAAGATTAGATATGTTTCAAGCAACAGCTAAATTTGCTCTTCATTGAGTTATGCACAAATCTGCACCGTGTTCATGTTGAGACCTGACACTTTGCAATTTTACATTGGAATATTATGAGAGGAAAACACAAAATAAAGCCAAAACGTTTTGATAAGTGATTATGAGAATACATTAAAATAATTAAAATAAAAATTGAAAACTTAAAATGCAAAAAAAACAGGTGTGAAGAAAACACTAATAGTAGTCATAGTTTAAAAAAAATGGGGGCGCACCGCCCAGGGGGTTCAGCCCGCTGAAAATTTTATCTCCAAAAAAGGGGGGGCGATTGTTTGACAACCACTGCTTTAGAAAAAATATATATAATATAAAAAATAAAGTTATATACATAGTTATTTTTTTTTCATTTTTACAAGAACAAAGTTCTAATATACTATTACTATACTTTTTAAAAGATTGAAGTCATAATACTACCCGGGAATAAAATTTGTAAGAGAAATTATAGCCAAATGTTTGAGATTTACTTCCCCCCCCCCAGTTTAATCTCAATACTATTTTGAGGATAATCATTATCCACCCATCTTAATATTGCATATATTAAGCATCAACCTAATTACCCATTTTTGTGTCTCCAAGCTATTGGAATGGATTTATCCACAAGACAACATAACAGTTCACAGTGACTTCCTTTCCTTGGTATGTCAATGAACATATATTTTTTCCCCTCGGAACACTAGCTCATCACTTTAATCTTTGCATGTTGTCATGTCAATAATGGAAGTTGCTGCGAATTCAGAAGCCACCCTAACTTAGACTGAAAGAAGTAGGCACAGAAAACCGGAATGTAGCACAATAAATGAGTAAAGTAGCAGCAACATGCACATAACTGGTTGCTCTTTTGAGCTGGCACATTGTAACTGTGTCGTTTCCGCCACACCGGTCCGCAGCGAGCCAGCCGTGGGAGGAAGAGAACAGACCATTGTCCGAAGACACTATAGCGCTCAGGTAAGGCGAAACTGCTCATCAACACTTTGCGATCAGTTCCAGTAAAAGAGGAAATGTGATACCAAGCTGGAGGAAGGGTGGTGAATGGATGAATGAATAAGAAATAACAGGCAAAGGACTGTTTGGCCCCTCTAATCTACGACAGTACAGAAGACTGACTGCAAGGATGTTTGATAAAGATCATCTCTTTGCACTGACTATTAACAACTTTGATGCTTCCTTGCAGAGGAGACATCACTCAACAGAACCATCTTATCACCAGTCCGTCTCGTAGAATACAAACAAATAAAAGCTAAAACAAGGTAAGCAATCGTGACATTAAGATTGCAACTACAACGTAAAATTGCTAATAAAAAAGGCTAAGTGTGAGTTACAGGCTGTAAATAAGAATAAAAGAAATCCAGTGGATAGGCCTTAAAGTAACAGAGTTATGCCAAGACATTTTTACCTTAGGTCAGAAAAACAAGGTTCTTCTTTAGTTTATTTTTACATAAACATCAGATTGTTGTAGCTCACCTTTAATAAAAACAACTAACCACATCAATTAAAAAAAAAAAAATGTTTGCATGTAGTTGTAGGGAGGCCCTGTAGCTCAGTGGTTAGAGCACTGGTTTGGTAAACCAGGGGTTGTGGGTTCGTATCCCACTGGGGCCTCCACTCCCTGAGAAGGGTTGCGTCAGGAAGGGCATCCGGCGTAAAAATTGTGCCAAACATATATATGCGTTCATCTGAGATGACACGCTGTGGCGACCCCGAAAGGGACAAGCCGAAAGAAACTCGTTTGCATGTAGTTGTAAAATTGAAAACGAAGGAAAAAGGAAAAAAAAAAAAAAAGAAAAAGAAAAAAAATCAGCATGGAATGATCTTCGGAGGAACGTTTTACAATTTTTCGTCTGGTACAATAACTCAAGTTGTTACTTGGTATCATATTTAAATGGTATAACAGCGACATTTGCTTAATTAACACTAAAATCTTGTGTAATCTATCTTTATCATATGCAAGAGACGAAAAACGTATGAGGAGGAGGAATGTCAATTTTCTAATCCACAATAACCATTCAGATGGTGTTTTTTTCCATTACATTAATGACAAATCCAGTTTGAGGTCCATTTTGAAAAGTACTGTACAGTGGAAACTCGAAAAACGGGCAGCGAATAAAATGGACCGTTGGGACTATAGAAAGTGCCCAAAAATATTTTCCATTCGTCACATAAAATGCCATTGACAAAGTCTGTTCTTTCCAGAATTGGCTGCTATTGTGTTTACTGGGGCTGTAGCGTAATACAGGAAGAGAATGAGACTGATGTATTGCTGGCTTACAGATATATGTAGTAAGCCTCCTGTGCCTATCAGGCGGCCATGTAGATTGTGGCGCCCTGTCATGATGTTACACTGTATCTATTATCTATATTGCATCGAGCAGAAAGTCAGAAGTATAGATTGTACTTCTCAGAGTTAACGCCCATACTACCAGTCTTTGGAGTCTTGCAAATGTTATTGTACAGTAACTTTTTTTTTTTGCCAAGATGTTTACTTTTCGCAATGGATTTGTATCTTGGTAGCACAAATTCCACACAGCTCATGAAAACAACTTCTCTAATATTTTTTAATGCACTGCAATATAGGTGGATATAGCCTTAAAAAAAAGGGCAACAATGTAACAGACAATGGGCAGAGCCCCTGGCCCTATTACCTAGTCCATTCTATTGAGGTTCCATTGTGCTTTACACAAAGCTGTCACAAAAATTATGTTTCTCTCTGTTTTTAGAAAGCAATGCTAGTATTTTAACGGCTGCAAAGTTATGTTAATATTGGCTATGGAGCATACTCACATTCTAGAAATGGAAAAGGAAAAGTACAAATTGAAAACGACTGAAAGCTGAAGTACAGGAGAATTGCTTTGTAGTTTATTTGTAAACAAGCTAATTGTATTTCTAAATGTGAAAAATAACACCACTTTGAAACTTATTTCAAAGGTTAGCATTTTTACTCTCGAAACACTGCTGACTTGTGAAGCGAAAGTACGTATTATCAGTTTTTAGCTACGATGGTAGCCTTTAACTGGCTCCTAAATTGATAGTAAAGTAGTTGGATGTGGTAGCATTAATTCTTGATAGCACTGCATTATGAAGGCTAAGGTAAAAGTTCATAGAAACAATGGATTTCCAGTTTTTCACAATGTTAATATGCCATGCCTTTAAGTGTCCATTGTTTTTTTAGCAAATGAAAAAGTTTGGATGAACAATTCTTACAATCAAAGGAAAAGTGGAAGAGACTACTCAACATGGTTGCCTCGGTATGGTGCTCCCTAGTATTGTCTACATTTTTTTCTTTTTCAGTCATCTCTGGACTCAAACACAAAAAGGGATGACTTGCTAACAATCAGTCTTCCCCAGATTTTTTTTTTTTTTTTTTTCTTTCAACAACTCCAGCAAATTTTCTGATTCTTTTCCTTGACTTACTCAAAAAAGCAGCAACGGCAACTGTGTCTGCGGTCTACGGAGCGTGGAGGCGGCGATGCCTAGGAGATTTTAAGAATGCTAAAATAAAACAAACTCCCTAAATAGAAGTAGCAATAGACGGTACGACCAGGGGGGAAAAATACTTCGGACCACTGCTATACCACAGTAGATAACATCGTGCCGTTCCTCGTGCTGCCCTGGGATTCTCTTATCACTGCTTAATCTAATTAAGACCTACATACAGGGAAGAACTTAAGAGCACAAAGCCTTTGGTAAAAATCTTAAAAAGGGGAGGAATGGGGCGAAATTTGAAATATAAAGCCATTTCAATTGTAAAAACTGGAGTGTTTGAAAATTCAGCGAGCAGCCTATACGAATCTAGGCATGCTGTTCCAGTAAATGCCGGTTTCTGTGAGGAGGTGTGCGTACTCATAAAAACATTAACTGGCAAACAGAGACAACTGCACGAGGGTAAAGAGGTCCCATATCGTAGTGGGGATAGGGCCCTGTATATCTCAACAGCGAGGAAACATATGCAAGTATCCTGTTAGTGGACTTCAGCTCTGTATTCAACACCATCATCCCCAAACTCCTCTCATTCAGGCTTAAGCTCAGCATCTCACCTGCTATCTTCCAGTGGATCTACAACTTCCTGACAGGCAGGTCAAAGCACGTGAGACTGGGAGATACGACCTCATCCACACGCACCATCAGCACCAGGGCACCCGAAGATTGTGTCCTCTTCTCGCTCTACACAAATGTCTGGACCTGAGCGTACCCAAATGTCTAACTCCTGAAGTTCGCATATGACACCACAGTCATCGGGCTCAAAGAGAGCAATGAGTCTGCTTATCGATAGGAAGTGGAGAGACTGGAGCTTTGGTTTAGCCAACACAACCTGGATACACTTTACGCAATAGTCATTGGACTGGACTATCGCTCTAATGGGCATTCTAACTGTTCTAAATAGGAGAAGGCTGCATACTTTGCACAACTAAGTTTAAAAAACAAAAAAAAAGTTCCCAGTCCCTGCTGTGAGACTCAACATGCATGTCGTTCTTGGGTGGCTCCAAGTACAAGAGACATTGTTTACATACTTCTGATTTTGAACAATTGTGTTTTTGCTAATGTTCCCACTACTATGGGTCTACAGAGATTCAATTCAATTTTCCCACTGTTCATGATAACAAAAATTAAATTAAATAGTTGATAATAGCAAGGACAAAAGCTACATTGGCGCTTTTGAAGAAAAATTACTACCAATTTTTGCATCAATAAACAGATGTTGAACCCAGCTACATACATATTAAAGATCTAATCCAAAGGACCGATATTTTATTTATCAGACCAGCATGGATAATTTTTCATTGAAAAATATTTTTAAAAATTTCCTACAAAAACAGCTAAAAAATAAATTTGCACCAAACTGCACATTTTTTTTGTAATCCGAATGCCTGCTGCCATGTGACGTCACATCTAGACAACCACAGTCAAGAAAATGGCTTCCTATTCAAACAATCATAGACGCTGTGAGATGGATCTAGGCGATAGACAGCAGTGATTAAGTTTTTATGAAATGCTCTGTGGAAAAGATGGCAACTGAAGAGGAGGAATTTTCTTATTCTTCCCATGCATGTGTAATTCAACCATGTGTTCAAAGTTGATGAATGCAACACAAGGACAGGATTCAACGAGACCTAACAAAGCTGATGTGGAACCAAAAACACAGATTGGTAGGTGCCTCTACGTACAACCTGTTGATGAAATAATCTAATTCAAACACATTTAAACGTCTGATGCTGCTTGCACACAACAGTGAGTCACTAGCGTACTAGCGTACTAGCGACTGAGTCGGCGTAAAACAAAAATCGAAAACTTTGGTATCGCTCTGCGTTTAAAGATCGCGTTTATAGCCTATTCTTTGCGTTATTTACAGGCATTTAGCCCGTATTTTAAATAATGCACCTAACACTTGAGTGCACACACTGCCGTAGTCGAATTTCAGGAAGACTCCAGCGTTAACAGTACACTAACTTTATACATTGTACAAATTTCGTCACCTTGTAAACGTCACATGGATACGGATATTAGCTGACATATAATATCTGTATCGGTATTGTACTTACATTTAAAACGAGGTAGATACTTGTCAATACTAAACAATTGAACATGTATGTATGTATGTACTTACTTGCTACCGAACCCAAGTGAACGCTCTACCGGATTTTCAAAGGAGTCCTCCGTGAAATGCTTGGAACATACTCAACTTTGATTTGTAAGTCCAATGCTCTCGCTTTGACTTCACAAACCTGGCCCATAATCTGCCTATCTGTTCATCTTTCGGCCAATCATCTAAGATGACTCCATCAGTGTTTGACGCAGAACATCCCTATAAATCACTTACTCACCATCTTTGCTTGCTTTTTCACTCTGACTAAATTTTGGCTGGACGTGACGTCACATTCCGGGGAGTTACGGAACTTGCCGAATCTAAGTGACAATTTTGACAAAATTTTGAGACTGACTGACGCTAATTTATTTCATTTCTGTTGTGTTGAGAATTTTGTTAATGTTTTTTTTAAATGAAATGTTTTGCTACATTTGTATGATGGACAAAATAAGGGTCCCTCTGGATTAGATCTTTAAGATATGGGCTACTGAATGACAGTTTCTTTAGGTTAATTGCATAAAGTGGTTTAGGCAACCTAGGTCACTCAAACCGCCTTGGGACCAGTTTCGCAATTTTGAAGAAACTAGTGGTGCATTTAGGGTTAGTTATTTCTCTATGGACGGGAACAATAACCGTGCTCCCTGTGTGAAGTGTAAGGAAGAGGATCAAGTATTGATAAAAGATATTGCCAGACCTTCAGTCAGCGTCAGTGATGAAGAATTAAAATTAAAAGGTCAGAAAATCTGATGCCATTTATTAAAAGGGCATGTGGTCAAAAGTATATGCATCAATACTCTTGCGAGATGAAAAAAAGTAGAAAAGCCTTTGGGGTCAAGGAGGGGAGAGAGAAATTTTCATTTTTAATTGGATGGACGAATCCGTGAATGCTCTGAACCTCTGTTTAGAGGCCAGTTTTGAATCGCGGTGGTGATGTTGCTCATTTTCCTCAAGCGGACCTCATGTGAGTGTTTTTATCACAAGGAACTTGTGATTTACACACCATTGCTTGTGTTTCAAGACAAAACCCTAACCATAACCCTTGAAACTACTCAAAAAGACCATAATCGCTTGAGTGAAGTGAAAAAAAAACCTAACCAACTAACGATCAGAGTGAGAAATCGCCAGCCTGAGTAGGGTGAACTCAATGTCATTTACGAGGCCACGCCTTTTAAAGGTACACATTAACATGACTATTGTGTGTGTGTGTGGGTCCCTGTCTTTCATCTTGAAAAAACTTCTAAAAAAATAATTAACTTTAAATTGTGCTTTTTGCAGGTCCTGGAACATAATGACATTTCTATTAATTTTAAGTCGGGAATAATTATTTGATATACAGGTAAAGTGAAGTAAAATACAAATACAAGTAAATTCAATTCGTAATCCAAAATATCCCCTTTTGCGTCAGTGATTTCAAGAAATGATAAATCAATTAATCAATTGTGAATAAATGAATCCATTATAGTCAGTGATGGTGTAGTGTGGTGGTAGATTTGCTTGACCCTGTATAGGTGGCTGAATCTATTATTTTGCCAATCATGAGAACTAAGTGGTAACCTGATGTAGGACATTTTTCAATGTTGACACTGATGATAAAATCCCTCCTCTCGAACATGGGTTTTATGTAGTAAAGGCTGAGCAAACACCATCTAACCTATCTTCATGACAAGTCATGTTCTGAAGAATCCTCAGTCAGGATATAATTAAAGTGGGCTGCCAGGGCTTTTGTTTACCACCTAGCCCCTTGAGGCAGCATGACAGAAAAGGATTGAGGTGAATGATGGCTAGAAGCTGCTATGAACAGAGAAGCCCCCCAAACCCTGGAATGCTCAACTGGCCAGCTTCAAGGACCCTTCAGTAACAGAGTGTAATTAGCACACTGACAAATACACAGCAAACAAATCCCTCTATTGGTGTCACATTAAAACACTGGAGGGATATCCCCACTTTCTACGTCGGCACCTTTTGCCTTGGAGACCCAACAAAAAGGGGGGATTTGTACAGATTTAATAAGCATTCATGATTTTGCCATCTTCAGTTGTAATCACTTATGGTTGGGGTTAAGTAAATCCCCCTACTTCGCAAGCCACCCACACCCTATTGTTGCCTTGAGATAGGCATACACTGTACAACTTTATAAGTGTTAGTCCTAAATAACTCATCCTGTATGATTTAATCATGAAAACCTGAAGTACTCACACGTTTAAGATGTTTCACGATTGTAGAAGTCAGTGTCGATACCATGGGTTTCAAACTTGCTAACTATTGCTAACAGCAGGGGTGCCCAGACTTGTTTACCCCATGATCTACTTTTCAAGCAGCAAGCCTTTCGCGATCTACCGCCGGGGGGCATCGCCACGATTGTCGTGGAGAAAGCAAGCGAGACCGTAAATAGGAGGGAAGCTTGCTAGAAGGTGCCTTTGTGTGTGTGCGATCGACGTATTGGCCACACCTGAATTAAGCAACGAGATGGGTGATAGGCTGAAGTTTTGGGGTTTTTTTTTTTTTTGGCACGCCGTTATGCAATCGACCAAAACTGCCTCGCGATCGACATATTGAGCACCCCGGTCTAAAATCAAGATTACATTTCTCCCTTCTGCAGCATCCCTAAGAAAAGACGCTTAACTCTCATTGCTTATGAAGGGATGTGGTTGAGTGTTTGGTGGTAGTCGGAGGGGCAGTACACAGAATATCAGCCACACTACTGCCAGACTATCCAAGGGCAGCTGCGGCAACACTGGTACCTTACCACCCCAAGGGTGTGACTCCGACAAATAGATTTATTTTTTTTAATTAATGCACAACAACTACCACTGACAAGTTCACGGTAATATTTATATTCTAATTTAACAGTCTTGAAATCAACGTTTTCAAACAGCTACAATAGTTAGCATGTGTACTATTGGTGAAAAGAATCCTATAGACTTGCTACAAATACAAATAATAAGAAATAACTAGCATGGGTAATGAGCTCATTTCTGCTTTGAAGTTCCTGCACAAAAATGTTGAGTAGAGAAGTGGGTATTAATTTTCTAAAAAAATAAGTAGTTTTGCTGTTTGATTTTATTTAGGAAAAAATTACAAAGTAACTATTTACTAGACTTCATACCGATCTGACCATCTTAAATCGGCATCAGCCAATAACTGCCATTTTATGCTGCTCATCTTTGTTATAATTCGCCAATCCGATCAATGACTTCAATGATCGTTTCATAAAAAGGCAATGAATAGGCGTGCCACCGTATTACGGTATATTTTAATCGAAAAGCTCTGTTATTTTTAGCCTTGTTGCGTCTTTTGACGCAGTGTAGTAAATAGTGGCGGTGTAGGACAGACAACACGTAATATGCCTGGATCAGACTATAAGACACATTATGCCTTTCAAAATTGCATGTCAGACTACTCCAATAAAATATTGCATTCCTATACCACCACGTCCCGTCTTTTAAAATCACTGGGCTTTATATTGTCAACTCAAAAGAAACCAGACACTGTCGTTATTATGGCAAGGACAAGAATGGATCGTCTTGTGTGAGTATAATAACAAAACGGGAAAACTTGTGCCGGTGGTCACCGAAGCTCTGAAGAGAACTTTAATTCAAGGATTGGTTGAGATATGTCCACATATAGGTAACTTTTAATAAGATGCAGCTCGTAAGCAGCCAATAAAACGTTATGTAGGCTAATAAGCTAGTGTTTGGATTAATGTTTGTACGTAAACATGCTAGCTTTCTGTAAAATCATTCTCTAAAGTTTGGGTGCATGTGAATTAATTTTACTAAAATAATTTCATTACAGTAAGTTAGCACCCATTATGTCATGTTGGTTTGACTTGACTGATGAGAATACATGACCTGAATACAGATTATTTTAAGATACTCAGTGTACCATACACAAGTTTATACTTTAAATTCATTTCAGTCATTTAAATAGACATTGCTCCATCTTGTAATCAAATTGGTAACCGGTTATTGTTTTTTTTTTTTTGTTTAACTCGCTGATCCGACCCTTAAAATCATGATTGTGTAAAGCCCTACTTACACACACACACACACACACACACACACACACACACACACACACACACACACCAAATTCCATATGGTGTTTACAAAGAGTGACTGCATTCAGTCAAAAAGTTATTCACCCAAATGTTGCTAAATAAATGTTAGATCTGTCAAAATCTGTTACTGGACCATGACTACACAGCAGCCTTCATTTACAAGCTCTTCATCTACTTCAGTAGTGATGAAAAAGACTTGGATTTTGGGAACTACAGTCGTAACTAAATTGTTAGTATCTTAGTTGACCAAATTTTTGACATGATAGCAAGTTTATCTATTCATGTAATGACCAGTCAGGAGCAACTTAATGTTCCTAGACATCCAAATCAACTCAAGAGTATTAATTAGTATTAATTTTCCTAATTTTCTGAGAACCCTTCCTAATAGGCTATAAAGTAAAAAAAAAAAAAACTGTAGCAACAAACAAACAAAACAAACAACCTAGAACATTCACTCATTTGTTGTAGGACTTGGTCGGGAGGAACTAGCGATTAGTTGCTCCTGACAGGTCCTAGCACAAACCCTTGACCAACTACATCAGATGATTAAAAATAGTCTCTAAACCACTCTGTCATGTTTTACCCAGTAGTTTTACCAATAGTCTAAACAGTAAATGGGGGTTTGTTCAATGTGAAATATTCACATGTGTACATATATTTAGAGTGCCCAAGGGCCTCATGTTTTAGAGCATCAAGCTGGCAAGTTTGTGCCCTGACGTACAGTATGGTAGCGCATGTTTCAGGCCATTTAGTCTCTCCAAAATGCAAGCTTTTGAGTCTGTGCATAGTGTGTGTGTGTGTGTGTGTGTGTGTGTGTGTGTGTGGTGTGTGTGTGTGTGCATGCATGTTCAGTGCACCTCACAGCCAAATCACAGCACCGGCAGGCAGCCTTTCTAAAGAGAGGGAGACGAGTGAAGCAGATCAAACACAAGCCAACTAATCACAGACGCCGGCTAATTAGTGCAGCCCTCAAAGGGGAACCAGGAATGAGTGATGATTACCCCTTATGAATTTCCCAACGACGCTGTGTCGTATGCCATCACAAACAGTCCCAATTCAGGAGAGCAGAGGGGGTAAAGTACAGTGAGAGCCACCATTTTATCACTAGAGAGCAGCAAGGGGGCAAAGTGACGCTCGATAACTGTTATCGGAGTTTCAGTCATATGCCGGGAATGCACAAATACCAGCACTGATTTTTAATCTCGCCCTTTGCAAATTAGACCGCAACAGTGAGTATTCCCATTTAGGGATTTCTGGAGCAGTGAAAATCCCAAGAGCACAGACATTTCCGTCTCCGGAGCGCCAAGCGAGGTTGATGTTACGGAGTGCGGAGTGCGGCTGCTGATTAGAGCTTAGATCTGCCACGCTGATCCCAGATTTCCACGAGATCAGAGGCCGCGGTTTTGAGCAT
Organism: Syngnathoides biaculeatus; assembly: GCF_019802595.1. Classification (NCBI taxonomy): domain Eukaryota; kingdom Metazoa; phylum Chordata; class Actinopteri; order Syngnathiformes; family Syngnathidae; genus Syngnathoides; species Syngnathoides biaculeatus. The sequence continues at coordinate 31,445,260 of NC_084644.1, forward strand.
GGGCGGTGGCGACGGAGGCAACCAATTAGAGAGGTGCCGCCTGTCCACAAACGCTGTTCCTCAAGCTGAAGCCATCAAAGTGACGCGCACTCACACATCCTCCGTCATCGAACCCTCACTTGTCTAATCTCAGTCGAGAGGTACCTGTCAGGAGGAGGCTCAGTTCACTAGTTAACTGAACAATATCAGAGGCAGGCATATTAAAAATAAATAAATAAAGACAAGAGAGTGCCAATGAAAGACCAGTACAACACTCACAACTTTAAACATTTGACACCTGTTATGTGGCAAGCTTCAATATAAGATCTTAAATCGCTAAAAAGATAGAAAACCAGATCCAGGCGGGATCCAGGAGGGTCGGGTGAAATTAGATAATTCATAAGCATGCATGAGCAGATAAAATGACAGATTAATGGCATATTGTTGCAGTGTTGAAATAGACCCCTCCGTACAGGGCACTTAACCACGCCTCCTGAAGTTACGTCACCCCACGTGTGCTAACCTCAGACAAACAATTAGCAAAAATGGCGGCGCAGGAAGAAAAGACTAGTGAGAAATTGTCCGATTTACCATCTGATTTCTCACTCGCATTCTTACCGAATAGTGAAATATTGCTGAAAAGCAGACAGCAGGGCTTCAAGTATTTCAGCGAGGGGTATTTCAATGGTATTTACATGCATATCGACGGAGAAACCATTGATATTAGCGAGAGATCTTTCCGGAGTCAGAGGAAGACTGAGAAGCCACATAATATAATATATATTATAACCCAAAGACGAATTCGTCATTGACAGTTTCCTATTTTCGTGTTACATATCACACTTGTGTGCAGAATCTGTATGTGTATCTGTATAGCCGTTTGTGAACCGCCGTATGAAGGAAAAGAAGGCGAGGCTTGATTTACGAGTTGTTTCTCTCGTTTTCTTTGTGTAACGTCACGCGCTCCCGTCAATTATTCTTGTATTAGTGCCGAACCTACGTAAGTCCCGACCGAGTACGACAATCACTACTTATAGTGTCCTCAAAAATCCTTCCGTCAGTCTTGGTGTCTCAGTGCACGTCGAAGGCTTTTAGGACTCGCTAGTCCGGTTTAGCTTAGCTCGGTAGCCGCCGAACAGAGACACGTTTGTGCAGTCAGATCATCGCAAAATATCGCTCAACACAGATCAAGTGTGTCAATCATTCACACGTAGCTATGTTATGCAAGCGAAGAACTGCTAATTCATTTATATGAGACATCTATTGAAAATCAAATATAGGGCTTACCTTCGTGCAAACATATCTGTTCCGGTTGATTTTAGATGGATTCAGTTGATGATGCGGTCTTCCACAAAGTTTGATCCATCGAAGACATTTTTCGTACTCGGTCTTCTGTTCCGGTTGATATTAAATGGATTCAGTCGATGATACGGTCTTCCACAAAGTTTGATCCATCAAAGACATTTTTCGTACTGGGTCTTCGGTTTTGGAAAGGGTACGAATTGAACTCCACCAACTAGCCTTTCAGGATACCTGTCGTCACTATTACAAAGTCTGTGACTACACCTCTTAACCATATCTATTGTTAAAGAACCCAAATACGCGATAAAACGCTAACAAAAGCTATACTGGACCATGCAACGTTGTCTGAGGGAACGGCGGATGCCAAAAAGGGGCGTGGTTTATGCAGATCTCTGGCCTCTGATTGGTCAGCGACTCGGATGACGCAATTTCTACGGAGGAGTCAATTACAGCACAGTGCCAATCAAAGAAGGAATAAAGACAATTGAGCATTATTCATACAAGTGAAACAGCCAGATTCAGAGAAACAATACCTACTGCAAACCTGCCATCCACCAGTCAGCAATTTGCTTCACGCCAGAGTTGGCCTTCATGAAGTAGATAAATACATCAGACTTATTTTCACAACTGGACTCTCAAAAAGATTCTGATATTTTAACTGTGGCATCAGGAATCAAAACTAGTGGAAATGAACTGGTGTGTCTAAAGAGAGATAAAATAATAGACTTGGGAATCGAATTTAAACTCACCAGTTTACGCTTGAGCAAGCGCGTGGCGGAAGGAACAAAGCGGCATGCAGATACATAAGAACATATTGTATGGGAGGGAAAAAGAGATATGAAGGGGGGGCTGTTTTGTGTGGTGAAATGCAACAGCTGCTGAACATCACATCTGGGTTAGTGGAGTCATTAGCAAACAGACAGACTGGAACCTACCCCACAGAGGCAGGCTCCAAGGAAGGAAGAAGGAAAATGGAGGGATGCAGGGAAGAAGAGTGGTGGAACAAGCATGGTGGTGACGATGCAATTAAAGCGCATGAAAATAAGACTACATGAATGGACCATTGGGTGGAACAGTGAAAGATTGGTTAGAACATCTACCGCACAGTTCTGAGGACCAGTGTTCAAATCCCGCCACCACCTGTGTGGAGTTTGCATGTTCTCCCCATGCCTGAGTATGTTTTCTCCAGGCTAATTGGAGACTCGAAACTGTCCTTGGGGTGATTGTGAGTGCAAATGCCTGTTTGTTTCGCTGTGCCCGGCAATTGTCTGGCAACCGTGTCCCCTGCCCGGAGGTAGCTGGGATAGGGTTCAGCACTCGCATGACCCCTGTGAGGATAAGCGGCTTAAGTAATGGATGAATGAATGGTCCAATATAGCATGAACATTACATACAGTGGTGCCATGCAATAAGAGTCTCACGAAGAACGAATAACCTCAGAAATGAAATATGTGAAGCGAACGTGTGGCTTTTTTGTGTGTTGCTGGATCTTGCGGCAGGAGGTGGTGCGGGCGCCGTACCACAGGGTGATGCTGTTGCACAGGATGGTCTTCATCGTCCCTCTGTAAAATGAGATCATGAATGGGGACGGGGTCTCGCTCTTTTCAGTTTCCACAGGAAGTAGAACCGCTCTTGAGCTTTTTTAGTTGGTACTGTGGTGTTAAGTATTTCAGGACAGGTCTTTGGAGTTGTGTACACCGAGGAATTTGGCGCTGCTCACGCGCGCCGCTGCAGCACCGTTGATGGTTAGCTAGGGAGGCTGGGTGTGCCCTCTCCTAAGGTTCACGGCGATCTCTTCAGTATTCTCCACGTTGAAGTGGAGATTATCGTTGTACCACATCACCAGGGAGCTCACCTCACTGCTGTAGCTTGTCTCGTTGTTGTTGTTATTGACGAGGCCCACCACAGTCATATCGTCTGCAAACTTGATGAAGAGGTTGGAATTGGATATGAGTGCACGGTCATGGGTCAGCAGAGTGAAGAGGAGTGGGCTCAGCACACATCCCTGGGGTGACCCTGTGTTCAGTACGATGGTGTTGGAGAAGTTTCTGCCTGGGGTCTACCCGTCAGGAAGTCCAACAGCCAGTTGCACAGGGAGGTGTAGAGTTCCAGTTAGACTAGTTTGAAGATGACCTGCTGGTCTTTGTGTACTCCTGGCGGTCTGTAATGAGAGTGGCTGCCATTCTGGGCATGCTCCAGTCTGTGGTGGAAAAACTGTGCCTCTGATGTCCCCTCTGGCCATATCCGATTGTTCTTCTTGGCTGGCTTTGTCAACTTAACCAGCGGTCTGTATGCGGGCATTAGCATGGCAGTGTGGTCTGAGGCTCCCAGGTGGGTAGGTAGGTAGAAGGGCCAGTACTTGACAATCATCAAGTCCAGCAGCAGTGAACAGTTTACAAACCAATGCAGCATCACTAATGTAAACAAAGCCCCACACCATAAGTCTTCACACCATCGACCAGCACTTTGTCTGTCCGATAACATGTTAGGCAGCCTGGTTGAATAGTGCGGTGTGGGACGCTATCTTTGTGCCATGCTCCCAGAAAAGCAAAGACCACCACTCACTCACCCTTTTTGTTGATGTGCGAAGTAAACGGACATAGTCCATCTTGTTGTCCAGCGAGTGTAACTTGGTCAGGATGATGGAAGTGAGAGCTGGCCGGTGGGGGCGAGCTGCTAACCTAGCTCGGACACCTCCGCGCTTGCCCCTCTTTTGCTTCCTTCTGTTCGGCCCATGGCGTTTCAATGTGGGCTATCTGAAGGAGTGGGGGTCGGGGACTGTGCTGGCCTCAGGAACAGATTGCAGTTGCGTAGCAAGTCCGCGATCGCTGGATTTAGGTCCAAAAATAATAATGTTGAGCAGAAACGCTTTGGGATATTTACACAATGAGGTGTGAGTGCGTGACGGAGACAGAAAAACACACTAAGTTGCCGTACAAAAAAAACAAAACAAAACAAAACATGAAAGCACCATTGTGTGTGGAGAGATAGCAGCCGCTGAGTGTGCATGTGCCGCCATCTTTACTTTTGTTTACATTTATTGTACATTCTTACATTTATGTTTAAATGCGTAATACAAATTTTAACCCTAGAAAGTTAGTAGAAGATGTGTTTTTATTTGTTTGTATTTCCTACATATATACTATATATAGTTTATCTATGTGTATTTAAGATGTACAAATGTGTATTTAAGATTTAAAGTGCCTTAGTATTTCACAAGCTTATGCAAATCAAACTGTATAGCAATAATTGTTAACAGTTAGAGGTGTAAGAGCAGTTATATTTGTCACGAATTGTTACGGTATGGATGTATGAAGTTGCACAGTTAGTCTACCCAGGTTCATTGTAGTATCTTCTGTCCAAACGAGTTGGCATCAATGATCATTCTTTGCTGTGTCAGTCACAACACAGCAATTGTTACGGTCATTACGGGAGTGGTAAGCGGTTAGAAGCATATGAATTGAAGGTATTTTTTGTTTGACCAACTGCTTACATATCACAATTAAGAAAAGCCAATCAGTGCTGGTCCTGACCCATTTCATCAGAAAAGACCAAGTCCAGCCAGTCAAGACAGAGGCTTTTGGGGAGTTGAGTCACCGACAAGACCAAGACTTTTAAAATGTGGTCTTGACACTGGTCGGTTACAACACTGGTGATTTTTACGTAAAGTATCATTGCAAATCCTTTTCAACCCCAAAACATTTCATGTCTGGACCATCATTAGCAGAGGACCCCTATACATGGAAACAGTAAAAGGAGTGGCCTTTATTTTTTTTTTCTGGCACAGAACTCAAATGCTGTCTGTTCTTTCCTTGAAGTTGTCCTTCTCTCGTGCCTTCCGATACATACTTATTCTATCAGGCTCAGGCTCAACTCACTCGCCTTCTTCCTCAACAGCTACACTGGCTAAACAAGAGAAGCCTGTGAGGGGAAAGATGAAAGACCACTGAGGGGAGGTGTGTGTGTGTGTGTGTGTGTGTGTGTGTGCGCGCTCGTGCGGGTGTGTGTGTGTGTGTGTGTGGTGTGTGTGTGCGCACGCGCGTGTGCATGTAATGAATGAATGAATGAGCACTCTATCCCCTCATCCCCAATTAGGGATGTCCTGACCAAGTACATGATGATTCAGCCACGCAGTCACCGGTTTGTACACCTCAAGCACCCTGAGATAGGTGTGTGGACCTAGAAGATCGGACACTGATCACCGAGTGCAGCATCCAACAAACCTGCGGCTGAGTAGGCGTCGTCATTTGACAGCAAATGAAGGCAAAACAATCAGAGCGGTTGATGCTAGACTCGCACAGCGGGCGCTAATTTAGCAAACGGACAAAGCTTCAACTGTGCTTGGATTGCCGCGAAAATAAATACTGTAAGGAGACAGCTTTCACAGTCTACCTGTAGTTCAGCTACCTCTGGTCTTATCTGGCGCTCACCCACTCCGCTGCCTCGAATAAGGCAACATGTCTTTGTAAAATATTTACTCAATGATACAAAAGGCTGCTATGTGATGTTTTACATTCAAAATGAAAACATACAGCATGAATGCACCTGCTTTGTTTTATATCTTTACAAACTACACAATGGCCAGAAGTCATCTTGACTGCTCACACACAATGGGCATTTGACTACAATTTACTGGTCAACTATGGCGACAACATATTTTTCAATGTCACTGTCTAAATGTTCTCACCTCATGTTTTCGGGAAAGTGTTGTACTCCTTTTGCAACACTGGTTCTGAGCGAACAGTTAGGGGAGAATTTTCCTTGGCCAGGTGGGAAAAGTTTAATTGGACAGAACTGTTTTAACTTAAGAGTCCACTGAGAATTTTATCCAAAGTTAAGCCTTTACCTTGAGAGTGTTATTCATACTTTAAGTTTATTGTGAGTTTATATTACTGCTGCAGTAATAATGTAGTTTTGGAAGTACAGTGATAACTATAAACATTGGCTGGACTGGTAGAGAAGCGCAAGTTAATATATGATTTGATTATGAATCGTGGATGGGATTCCTTTTCACAAAATCCTGTGGAAAAACAAACACAAACTACTAATACAGAGAAATACTTGGACAGCAAGAAAAAAAAATGTTTCTTGGCTTGCTTTCTTTTGTCTTTTCCCCACCACTACTGTAAATATTCCTGTAATATCGTGAGTCTTCTTGCAATACTGTGACCTTTCCCACAATATTGGAATAGTTATCATACCCCGAGATTAATACACTACTTACAAAACTACAGAATGGCTTAGGCAATTTTCATGTAACAAGCACTTACAAAAAAAAAAAAAAAAAAATTACATTACAAAATGATTTCTGGAACAAATTAATTTTGTAAGTAGAGGTACGACTGTATTACTATACATGTATCTCTGATTTACGACGGCCCCAAATACCAGCTTTAAAAGTTGACAAAAGCGAGCCAGGCACTCATTTATGCGGTGGCGCAAATCCTCACATAGCACAAAAATCACACTGACTTTCTGCTTTTTGTCCTGTTTAATATGTAAGACCTACAGGTGTTTTTCATACAGATATTTACTGTAAGACTTGGAATCAGTTAGTGAGACTACAAAATGTTCCAAACTGTGTACATATTTAGTTTATGGAATAGTCATCAACCAAGGAAACCCTGTACTGCAATCATTATGTTTATTCTTCTTGATCTAGCAGTAAATCAATCCAAATCTAGCTATTGTATAATTGAGTGTGTGATAGAATATTTTCTCGGTTTCTATGCCACACGAGTTGTGCAATCCTTCTTCGACAATTGATTCCATACTTCTGATTCAAATGATCAACACAACCATCATACATGACTGAGATGTCAATCTAATACATTAGTTACACCTTATCCATCACCACAGACACCAAGTAATAAAAAAAAAAAGAAAAAAAAAAAAAAAAAAGCACAGCAAGAGCAGAACACCTCCCTTTTCCATGTTGCCAGAAGTGCTGAGCATTTATCTGCTGGCGCCATCCATTTGCACGCTTGATTCAATACCCTCGACGATGACTTAACACCTTCTCCCTTTGCCTCCCACTTCACCTTTCCTCTATCTCAATCTCACACCTTACATTACCCCCCTCAGCCTTTCTTAATCACTTTCGTCGTCGCCTGCTCTGCTAATTTTCAGACCTTGATGAGCCAATGTTTTTAAACCGAAATCAGGGGGGGGGGGGCACAAAGCTCTCGAAAAACAGGTCATCTGAGCTTTGTATAGTTACATTTTTTTGTCTGCTTGGTCATGAGCATGTGTTTGACGAGCAAGCAAATTAAATGATCACAGACTATGCTCATCTACAAAACCAGAATTAGTATTTGTGCTCCCAGTCAATGTCACTCTTGTTTTGGATGTCTTGCACTCATGATTCTTTAACTAGGTGCTCAAAATAGATGCAAATGAACAGAGAGAGAGACAGCGAGAGAGACGATCACAAAACTACCTGCGATTGATCCCCAGGGTGCCAACTGTTTTTGGGTGGCTGTTCATGTACTATCAGGTGGCAGATGAGTGATGTGAAGAAATCCTGTTCTACTATAGCTGGAGTCATTTCTCCACATTTTGAAGCTTCTTTTCCATCACTCCCCTCTCTATCCACGCATTGCACCTGTGCCTCATTACCACCACTGATGGTAACAGGCTTCCACTTCCCTTCGGCTACTGCCAACATCCATTTACCTCCAATAGCAAGGCCGCCGCACGACTCGTCCTACGGCAACCCGTCCAACACATGATGTCTTTTCTCTTCCCCTGTACCCCCCATCAATTCTGCCATGACACACACTCCCACAAATCAGCTGTCTCAACCATCAGGTGATCTAATGATTTTGTGCCAGAATAACACAGGCTTCCAATTTGTTAGCAGCCTGTTCAAGCAGCCGTTGTTTAACAGCTGCTTGTTTCTGCTTCTCTCTTTAAGACTCAACAACCTAAAGGCGATTTAAAAAACACATTTAAACACGCTGACTCAAACCCGCCATATTAATAGCTATAGTGGGAAAGTCACAGCTGGTGTTCTTACCCCCCAGTGGATATGCTGAAATAAGCTATTATGATACCAAAATGCTTGAGTAATGCAATAAATTACAATTTTGTCATTCTTGAAGAATCAAACAACATACGAAAGTCGAGTTGGGCGATACATTATCTCTTTATAAAGATATAGACATTCAAGATAATACCAAAAATTAAATCACACCAGCCATGAGTATGTTGCACGCTCGCACTATAGTACGTACAGCTCAGGTCAACCAACCACATAACCCGCTTTTGAGTTTTGCATTGATCGACAGCTAAAGCCAGTCAATAACCTGAGGGAGGGCAGGCCAGGTACAAATCATACACCTGCTCCAGGAAAAGTAAGAAAATAAAAATAAAGTAAGTTCAATGCTATATCTGCTTTGGGATACTTAGTAGGCACGAACAAGTCATTTTCAGTTATTTCTAGGCATTTTAGCTTCAGAAAGTATTTACAGAAGAACGAGGTTTTGTGCAGGGCATGAGGAAAATTGCTACGGTCCAAGGCAGCACAATGAACATGGTTCAGCACTAGAAACATCACCATGTAACTACAAGTGTGTAGCACAATGAGAATAAACGTGGCAACTTCTCGGTCATCCCAAGCGATGCCCAAACAAAGTTTGTTTGCTGATGCCTTCTGTAGCATTAATTCCAATAAAGTGATTTAATTACAATCCATGATCTTACCAGAGTAGTGAATTCCTTTTGAAACAAGTGCAAATTACTTTACAATTGAAAAATCTCACGACATGCCAAACAAAACAAAACTGTCACAAAAAGTAGATAATTGTTGTGTGTACTTACAGCCAACTAATCAAAAAACATTAATTTGTTGTGTCTGTCACTATGTAAACGCAGCCTTAGCTTATCGCAGGATGTCGTGTTGCTGTTTGAAAGCACACGCACTTGTGACTATATTCCGCTTTACTGAGTTCTGAACGAAAGACACAGATGCCATTTGACAACTACTGTACTGGCCCCATAGAGTGGGGAGTTGACAACAGTTTATGCAGTTGCTTGGCCATTTTATTTTCACCGATTTCAAAGTGTGCCTTGAAAACAGAATTACACGAGAAAATTTTGACTTGACACACCACAATAATTGCACACGCAGAAACATCAAATGCCCATGGGCTGGGGACGCGTAACTGCCACAGACTTCAAAACCTAATCTGTAAGTTAATTCATGAACAAAAGCATTTATGCACTTCTAAATGAACCACTTTTATTGCCTTAAAAACACAAAAGGTAATCAGATTTAATGAAATGGCACACTAATTTAAGTGTTCTTGAATTATATAGTGTATGACTTGCCTGCCTAGAACTCTCATCGGATTTTAGTCAGTTTTATCTCTCTAAATATTAGATGTAGGCTTTTTGATAAGCAAAATGTACAAGGACCCTGCACTGCTTTTTACACTGATGGTGTGCTATAAACCCAAAATCAGTTCGAAAGCAAATGGCATCAAACTATCACTTAATTCGGGTACCCTATACTACTAGACCTGGCTGTAATTACGATCTTGTGAATGTTGAAAAAAACTCCACCTTCTGAAGATGAATCCAAGTGCCAAATATAAAACTGTTGCTGGTGTTTATAGATATACTGAATTTTAAAAGGACATCCATCTGTAGCTGCTGTTGGTACTAGACAAGTAAAATGGACCTGACTCGGCACATAACTCAACCTTAATGTTGCCAAAGATGAAATGCAGGAAGATGGAGTAGGAGCAGAATTAATCCCCTGCGATCGCAAATTTTGACAAATCCTTGCTACAATCAACTTGGGCCTTTTATTGATACGAAGAAATGTTGAATTATGCAATAGATATGTAATTGCAATGGCTTAACTATTATATCATAGCTACGATCCGACTCTTTTACAGCCAATTAACCCTGGGACAGCATTAAAGGAGCAAGTGAAAGTGGAATGTGTCCACTCTACCTGACAAATGAATGCAAGTATAAGAGTGCCAAAACAGTCACAAGGAGGAGAAGACTCCCCCCCCCCGACAGCCTTGATGACTTCACAGATAACCTGTTGGGGAATGAGCGGACGGCGAGTGGCTGTATAGGCATGAGAGCATAGCGGTCAGGCTGCACGCTGCATATTAATTCTTTTAATGCAGCCAAAGTCAACTTGTCGCAGCCAGACGCTGCATAACTATGTCATCTGCTCGGGATGAGATTTTGAAAAGGGCAGATGCATAGCAAAAAGCCAGCGTCTTTCCATGATTTGAAATGTCAGTACATGTGGAAAATTGTGTTACTGTAAGCTAATAATGCAAATTACATTGGATTTGCCTGTATTGAAAGAACACGAGGGAAGAAGTACTGCTTTACATTTTATTGAGCTTTAATAGTGAGAAACTAATTGTTCCTATTTTGCATGTTTGTTACGTGAATCTCCCTGAATGTTCTGAAGTCCTATTTCAAAGTCAGACTAAAGCTTTGCAGCATAGTGGAGGTTTGCATGGATGGAGGCCAGGGGTAGGCAAAGTATGGGTGCTTTCTTTAACCCGGGGGACAAGTAAGAAGACGATGCTTATTTTAGTCGCAAATATTTACTATTTTTTCCCCTTAATGTTATGTGATTTTTTTTTATTCATTGTTAATTTCTCATGAACTACTTCACTCCCACCGAAAAATAATTTTCAAGTGGATGCCAACCATTGGTGCCCTGCGTTTGGCTGGCAACTAGTTCAGGGTGTACTCTGCATCCTGCCTGTTGACCGCTCTGATTGGCTCCAGCACTCCTGCGACCCCTGTAAGGATGAGCGGCTAAGAATATGGATGAATGGACTCCAACCATTTACTGCCACAGATTTATATTTGTCAAGTACATTTTTCAATAGGGAGGCATGGAAGAAGCCCTTGCCCAGTTTGTCAATGAAATTCAGTTGTGTAAACAACTAATTACAAACAGATTCTTGCAGATGGCAGGGTCGCATCGCCTTGGATTGAGATAAGCACAGTTTTTGAATAGAAGACAAAAAGAAAGGCAGTGAATCTCAGTTTGTCATGACTGTGTGAAAGAAATGCCAACATGTTTGAAATCGGACAAGTTTAAGCACCTAACAGCCGTGTGTCACGGAAGGCTGTTGAATGTGTGTTGCGGTAATGACAAAAGTAGATGCTGTACACAGAGTGAACGAGCAAAAAGATGAAGATTACCCCAAAGACGAAAAAAGTTAGTTTTGAACTTCCTAAACAGCAGCAGTCTGTATCATTCAATAATATATACACCAATGCCACATTATAGAGGTAGCTTGGCTTGGTTTTAGTTGGTTCTACACTTGACTAATGGGGGTCATCAAAGCAATGCACTAAACATGCCCAGTCCAACAGAAATTAAGAAGAAGTAATTAGAAGTTCTGTGATCACACTGTAGTGAAAAAGAAACTCTACATTTTCTTATGGCTTTTTCTTGTTGAAACATCTGCAAGTGATTTTAAGACTAATGTAATGTACATACCTCTTCAACATGTGAGCTGAGTATTTCTTAGGATTTGTTGACCTAAAATGGTAATTGCTAACACACTAATGCCAGTTGCAATTGTTAACCATTTTGGAATCATTTAAATGATTCAATTGAATAATTATTAAGATAATCAATTACCAAGATTTGATCATGACAGCCCTATTATATGAGTCTTGAAAGATCAGTCAAAACGCCCAAAAACGGCTGGCAATGTGGGGAAATACTAAATAAAAAATGGCTGACACTCATTCAGTGCCATTGACTGAAATCAAATATCCATGTTAACAGCTGGCAGTGAATTTCTGTTAAATATTCAGGTTCTGAGCAATGTTATATTTGTTGGAGCGCTATTTTAAAATTTGAGTTTAGTCTGCAGAACAAATGTTCTCAAAATAAAATTTTCTGTTATTTTTATAATGTATTTATAACCACTTTGGCTTTGCTAGCAGATTGTACAACCCATTCAGAAAGACTTCCAATATTTTTTTACACCTAGGTTTATACAGTATGGTGGGATACAAAGTTGCGGAATAGGAATTCATTTAAAAAAGCAGGACATTATAATAAACTGAATGCAGAAAATGGACAAACAAAGAGTACCATGTCAGAAAACACGTAAAAAATTTTGTTTTCCTTCCAAATAAAAGCAGATGTTTGAAAATGTCTTATTTTGACTAGAGACAAACAAATCTGCTTCATGGAGGATTACTGAAATTTGAGTACGGGTTAGGTTACTGTTGTAAATGCTAAAATTCCAGAACAAGATCATTCCTAAGCCATTTATCAATTTTAAAATATAGTTCTTAACAATATAATTAGTAGTCATTTCATTATTTGTTGAACCTCAACTACTTAAGTTTTCATGTGTTCCTTAACATTCCCAAGCCTGCCAAGATCTAAATGAGAAAAGTGAGCAAAATAACAAAAGATGACACCACACCTGTTGGAACTTTGTAATAAACTAGAAGAAAAAAGAACAATAAGGTCATAACACCAACTATTGAAACTGGGGAATAAACGTGAGGACATAAAGCAATAACAGCAACTCTTTGTCAGACATGACCTCTTCACCTCACTCCATTGTGACTGTCTTCCTTCCTTCACTTCATTTCTATCCAACCCCCAACAGCCACGTACGCAGGTCTTCCTTTACATTGTTAAATAGGCCTTCCTTTCCCTGACACAAACATGGCGGCCTCCTCTCAGGTTTGTGTACGTGTGTCCTACTTTGATTTCCTCCTCCACTTCCTACCCCCTGCCTCTCTCTTCTCTCCTTGCAGTTGTTTATTTAAAGATGGGGGTGAGGTTGAGGCGGGGCTGTCATGCCGCAGCCTGATGGACGGCAGGGCTAGGGGAGAGAGGAGATTTGGTTTGCTTGATGGACGCCGCTGTCGGCCGTGGTAGGAAAGAAGTGTTTGCGCTTCCTCTTCATTTCCATCAGGGGTCTCAAACTGGCGGCATTATTTTGTGCCCCCTACCTTAATATGAACATTTCACGTTACTGCAGCCCTTGAGTTTTATAAAATTGGCACTTCTACAGTGTTGTGTGCGGAGCTGATGAACCTACCAATCGCGGTGGGGTTTTGGGGTCTCAGATGCGTGACATCAACCAAGCTTGATGCAAGCAGAGAAACATGTTTCACAACAGCGTTGACGTGGAAAGTCGTTTTGCACACAACTTGTATCCACGAGTATCTTTCTTATTCAGTTAAAAAAAATAGACTTGAGAAGATTGGATTTTTTTATATTTCTATTTTAAATTGCATGCGCGTACATGTGTGCCAAGGCTGCAGCCTAGCCTCAACCAGACTCTGCCTCCAGCGGCCCCAAGGTAAATTGAGTTTGAGACCCCTGGTCTACATGGACGAGTATAGAGACGTGGTCATGACAGCAAGTGAAGAGAATATGGCATTCATGCCAATCCAACATTTTGAAGAAAAATTCAAGAGTCAGGGTCTGCTGTTAAACAAACTGCTTGAACCATTTTTAATTATACCAATGCTTTCATCCATACAGTCTTCATAAGGATGGGCATTGATTAAGAATTCTGTTTATCAAGAGGAATTGACTGTGCACTGCAGTGGAGGTGCTGTAGATTCAATCTCAACCCATTAAAAAAGGGATGGAAATGAAAATGTAATCAGTACATTAATCTATTATAATTACCATTAGTTGCAGCCCTAATAATTAGAACACAAAATTAGGAAACAATCAAATGAGGGACATTTAGTCAAAAATTATTTCATAGCATTCCAATTTCAATAGAAAACATTTATTTGAACTCACTGTTGCTTTCAAGCTAGAAAGCAGTGCAACCTTGTCGAGCGTTAGCAATGGAACAAGTGGATATATTGTCACAATATGTTGTAAATGGGCCACCATGACATTCACACAAGTCACAAGGGGTCTATACACTCCTACGCTCGCGTGGCCGACAATGCCCGCATTCCATCACTTGATCAACGCATTGGTCCACGTGGCCCCTATGTTTCACTTGACACACATGGCAAAAATTGTTGCGCGTGTATAATCCTGCAAAGATCATCTCTCATGATTCCATCCGTTTTATTCACATGCTGTGATGACATCCTCACCGTTCCACATACCACCTACACCGCTGTCTTCCTGATCGATTTTACAGCATAATTCAACATATCAACTGGTCATCTACAGCCATTTGATCGAGCAGAACGTTCCACAGTCGCCATTGTTGCTTTGTTCCTTGTTATGGAAAGCAAAGTAAAAAGTCTATCAAAAATGGCCAAAAAAAAAATGGAGCGTATCCTAGATCATACCAGCTGTAGCAATGCCCCCGACTTGGAGAACTACAGTACATTTTTAAAAGTGCATGAGTTCTGCGAGTATAAAATGCAAACAGTGTATGGAATAGCCGCAAGTGACATCACAGCGCTCCGCGCCTACGCGAATATAAAATAGCCTTAACTCTTCCCCCCATAAACCTTCCCAACGTTGGTCCCAGCTTGACTAAAAAAAAGTCAGCTTTTCTTATTGCTTTGTTTCCCTTTCACGGTTCCATTTTTCTGGGTTTCGAAATCAGGTTCCAACAGGTGTTGTCTTCAGTTATTGTTTTTTATGCTCTTTCCCCCCCCCCCCAGATTTATTCTTTAGTCCACCAACAAATGTCTTGATTGTTTTTTCGCTCTGCTTTGTTTATTCTCGGGAACTTCAATAGGTGTTGTTTTCAGTTATTAATTTTTACTCTTTCTTAGTGAATTCCCAGGTTCCCCAGCAGGTATTGTTGTCTTTTGTAATTCCATTTTGCTCTTTTCTTCTATCTTTGTTTATTACCAGGTTTCTAAAAAGGGGTGTTGCTGTCATCTTATGACATTACAATTTTTGTGTTCTGTTTATCCTCAGGTTCTCTATACTGTAATAGGTGTTTTTCTTTTTTGTAATTTTTTTTTCTCATTTTAATCCTTGATTATTTCTACTACATTGGTGTTGTCTTTCGCCATTGTTTTTTGTGCATTATATTATGTTTACCTCTAGGTTCCCCAACTAGGTCCCAAGCAAGGGTTGCTGTTATTGGCTTTGGTCTTTTTTTTTTGCCTTTGCCTCTGTCTTCCCCCTTTTAAGGAATGCATTGGGGAGGGGCATTCCAAATGGACAAATACATTTTCTCAGTCAAATTAAAGAGACCCCTCCTTAACCTTGTCATGGTGGAGGGGTTTGTATGTGCCAATGATCCTAGGAGTTACGTTGGATCACCCATGTCTATCAGGTCCTAGGTGAAAGACCAGACAAAGTATGACTCAAAGGCCCATTATGATGACAAATAGATCTTGTTTTCACTTACCCGGACGCGGGTCAACGGGGCCCCCCTGCTAGGAACTCCATTGTTCTGCTGAGGAACTTCAATGATTATGTGGGCAATGACAGAGACTTGGGATGGAACCCCACCCACAATCAGAACCTGAGTGGTGCTTTGTTATTGAACTTCTGTGCTCATCACGAACTGCCCATAATGAATAGCATGTTCAAGCAAAAGGGTGTCCATATGTGCACATGGCACCAGGACACCCTAGGATGCAGCTCGGTGATCAGCTTTGTGGTTATGTCATCAGACTTGGGGCCGCATGCCAACATCATCTCAATGTGGAGGAGAGCAGTTACTCCTCCGCATTGAGAGGAGCCAGTTGAGGTGACTCGGGCATCTGATTAGAATGCCTCTCAAGAAAGGTGTTCCTGAAACGTCCCACCGGGATGAGACACCAGGTATGATCCAGTAAACGCTGGAGAGACCGTCTCCCAGCTAGCCTTGGAAGGTTTTGTAATCCCCTTGGAAGAGCTGGTTGAAGTGACTGGGGAGAGGGAAGTGTAAGCTTCCATATTAAGGCTACTGCCCCCGCAAGGCAAACTCGGATAATTAGAAGAAAAATGGATGTACAAATGTAAATAAAGCAGATAAGGTATAATCTGGAATGACCTGTTGCACGGCAAATCTACTCTTGATCCAAAAGGCATACAGTTTTATTGTACAACTAAGGTGTCAAACAGAACAGGTTAAAATAGAGTATTTTGGGGAGGAACAGGGAGAAGGAGAGTAGCTGGGAGGGAACTGAGAATTTAGGAATGGATATGAGAAATTATGGCATCAATAATCCATGTTAAGAGTAAGTAGAGCGGGGGAGGGGGAATGCAAACGAAAGGAGATGAACCAACCAAGAAGGCAAAAGTTGGTCGATGGAGCCTGAGGGATTTCTATTTAAATCCAGAGCAATTGTGAACACTCTTTTTAGTTCACACTAATGCATCCTAAAAAGCCCCCCAAAATCTCCCAGCAGTGTCTAATTTAAATGCATTTTAGGAGAGTGTTCTATCCCTAACAGTGTCTGGTATCACACCAACCCTCTCCCCCCAAATCATTCCAGGCTTCTTCTGTCTCTTCGACCAGACACACTGATGCGTGCACCCACCATGACTCTGCCGTGTCAGAGATAAATTCATGAATCACTGGTGCACAAATCAGCCGCGAGCTTGTTGCAAGATGAGCAAAGTGGGAGGGGATGAAAGGACAGGAGTAAGCGGTTCAAGTGATTCACTTTAAAAGCTCTTAAAAAATGCCGAGATAGGGAGACTGATCAACATCCTACATGAATAAAATAATTAAAAAAAAAAAAAAAAAAAAAAAAAAAAAAAAAAAGCACACACCCACAGGGCTTCAGTGACGAGGTCTAGTCCAGGGGTAATCAATGCAGTGCCCACAGGGGCACAAAGCTGACCGCGAGGACCACTTATATCGCCCGCGAGACATGTTCTAAAAATAGCACAGGTCACAAATTATTTGTGCTTTTGAATCTGACTTGATTACATTAATTACATTTTTAAATAATGTTCTATAATATTGAATTAAAGTACAATTTGAAGTATAATGAACTCATTTTGAAGCCTGCCGCAAACAGGTCATTTAGCCCTTCATATGATCGATGTTCATGAAGTGGCCCTCAGCCTCAAAAAGTTTGCTGACCCCTGGGTCTTGTCAGAAGACTAAACAACCACCTGCCCAGTTTCAAAGTACACAATCTCCCTGCGATCCCCTCCTTACATTCCAAAGGCGGCCAAGACAGAACTCCAAAACAGCAAGTAGCCAACTAACAGGTATGCGTGGGGTAACCATGCTATTTCCCCAGGAGCTGGAAAACCTGCAATTTTTAAAACAAAGAAATGCACTTTCATGCACATGTTGCCGAAAAACCTGGTCCTACTAGAGAGATTCTACATGGCATGCAATTTTGGGGTAGTTGATCCAATCATCTGCTTCTGTTGAGCCACATTGCCCTGTGGGGGAAATACTCAATAGTAGGCCTGTACATTGTACACAGGTGTGACGAGGTGGATGGAGACTGATAAAAGATGGCCTTATCAAAGGCGGGTGCCATCCCCCCGACCCCACCTGGATTAAGACGACTAGAGAGGAGGGGTGGGAGGATCTGACAACAATAGTGTCTCTGTATTTTGTGACAAGAGTGCATCATTCTGTTGATGCAACTATCCAGCATTCTGCTTTTCCTATGGATTTAAAAATATACAGGTATCTACTATAACGCCCTCACATGTGCTGAAAGAACTGCCACAGTAGACGGTAAATATGGCTTTGTTTTTACAGCGTGGACATTATGAATGTCAACAAACCATTTAAATGTACCCATAATTTATAGTTGTGAAAACAATGTAATCCGCTGCAATTATCTGACTCAGTGTAGTGTTTTTATAAAATGTACAGATTGTATTATTTTGCTCCTAGGAAAAATAAACAAAAAACATGACATACAGTAGTTATTGGACAGCAGTAATGTCATTAACTAGCTATAAAGCAGCGAGACTAACCTCTTAAGTCTTTTTATTACCCTTTGTCCATATCAAAGGTTCATAAAAGACATTTTTCTTGGCCGTAGGGTAATTCCACAAGACTGTCAAATCACCAAGATCAACTGACGTCTACAAACATTACAAGACTTAAGTGTATAAATGACCAAATGGAATACCAGCGATATCAGACGTTGAGATGGAGGGGAAAAAAAAAGGTGCAGAATTGTTTTTTAAAAAGTTCAATTATATATATCCCAGAAAAGATGATGGCTGCTGACTCCCAAGTCCACCCATTCATCTCAACATTACAAGGTTACAAACTGCACACAATGTTGTGACAAACACAAGAAGCCCCATTCAGTTACTGCTGCACTCTCTTTTTAAAAGGTGCAACAATTAATTGATTTGTGGACAGCTAATTGTTCAAATTAAACAGCAAGTATTTTGATGATTCATGATTTACAGACCTAGTTTTACCCAAACCTTTTGCAAATCCTTGGAATTCATGCCTCATCAGTAAAAATTCTCAGTTTTCTGTTGTCTTCCATGAAAAGAGACCAATTGTTTATTCAAAATAAAGACATTTGCAGACATCCATCTTTACAATGGAAACATTTTTGCCTATTTTCTGGCGTTGCGGTAAAAACCCGTAACTGAATCGATTTATGTTTGTTCATTTTCTGCACTGACAATTTGAAATAACGTTTTATGATTGACATAAGGGAAGGAATTCCCAAAAGGTTTTATCGGAAAAAAAAATTGGCATAAGTAATCTTTATTTGAGGCCCTGCAGTTTTTTTCATTGATTATTTTGTAGTTTTTTTATTGATTGCTTTATTTTATAGTGTGGAAGAGTTTTATTATATAAATAATTGTCATTTTGATTTAACTACTGGACTCGAATAGGTTAGTGTAAGACTGGTGCTTTTTCACCAGCAAATAGAGGTTGTCATGTCACTCACCATGCCAGGACCAACCTTTTAAAACACACATTTCAGGTCATAGACAGTGTGGAATTCGTGTGGAAACCCCGAGTGGACATCAATATTACTTATACCGTACATGCAGATTTTATCATTTAATAATGCAAACTCAATCTTTATAAGACTACACAAATTATTTGATAGGATATTGGGTAGCATAATCGATTCCAAAAACATTTCATTACTTCTGTCCAAGTCATACAGTGGATGCTTTATTAACAACTACTGAGCTGGCATACACATTATTTTCAGACATTTTTGCAGGTCGGCTGTTGTCTACTAGCTTTAAACACACAAAAAGATAAAATTATTTTTTTCTTCAGTTGCTGACATGTAAACACAGCATGAAAGTGCATTTGGGAGGAACACTTGCCAGCCGTCCACGCAGATTACTGTTTGTGTCGTCTGTCAGTCTGTACAAAAAAAAAATGACTTTTGAGTTTGTACAACATTGTACTTTGGGAATTAACTCTTCATATATAATCCGATTTCAACGTCAGTGTGAGATTCTTGTTGGATGAGTCAGGCTATGTTGGTGGCCTCGTGGCCGCCTGCAGGGGAGATGAGTGTGTGACAGCGTTGAAGTGAGGCCCAGTCAGCCTGATCCCGCCTAAGCCACACGACAGGTCTGCTCAGCATGCAGCCGCTCTCACTTTTCGCCCGCCTAACGACCTGATCTAACTATCAAATGAAGCCCGATCACGTTGCTGCATGTGCAATTTCACCCACCACATGGCTTCAAATGTCAATCTTTACAGAGAGTGTGATATAAACGGGAAAAAAGCAAGGAAAGAAGCAGAGTGTCACAGCAGCTTAACCATAAAAAACAAAAATGCCTATCGGTGATAGAGTGGGAGGATGTGTTCTTGCCAGACGAGTGTGTGAGGAAGAAGGAGGAGGCGAAAGAGGAGCTTGTTAAGTTCTGGAGAAAAACAAATGTCCGCAGGGAGGGCAGGCACAGGTTGCAATTTGGATCATCTATAAGAAACTTCAGGGCTGGCACACGTTGCGGGAGGAGAGGAAAGCTCTGTGTGGCACCATGGAGGAGAGAAAGAGCTTGAGGGGGGCTAAAATGCGACAAGAGGATGCAGGGGAGCAACAGACATTCCAATTAACCAGAGCCTAGATGAGGGATTGATGACTCACACGGAGAGAGGGAGCAAGAAACAAGGCGAACCAGCAAAAGGCGATACAGCGCGAGACACAGCGCTTTACCGAGCAGATGGATCAATTATACAAGCCCAAATTACAGCCAGAGGAAGTTTGGAGCATTAGGGAAATAGACGTAAACAGGCAAAGATGGCAGGAGGACGCGGAAAGAATGAATCAGGAGGGGGGGGAATTGGAAGTAAACAGTGTGCCCTAATTGCAGGACAGCCAATCAGCAGAGTAGATAGGAGACAAATTGCTCCAAACAAAGCCAGGCCAGCTGTCTCGTCGGAGACCACGTCTGACACGCCCCCTGTGTAAAAACGCAGATCAGATAAAGGCGTAAACCTGCTGCCTCCATTTGACCTTAATGCATTGCAACTTCAGGGGAAGATTTAAATGCCATTTACAGGCTCCGGGGGCCAATGACCGCAATGCTGCTCACTTGTCAGCGTCGCGCGGGACCGACGTCATTAAAACCAACAAGTGTCGCGCTCTATGTGCAGTCATGAAAAATTAAGGCATTGCATTTCAGCCACAGAACATTCTGCTTCATTATCTCGCGCTTCGGAGCGGATGATGTATATCAGAGCGCGTTGCTCTTCATTGCTTTTATCTACAACGGTGAATTTGGCTTTTACACTTGTACATGTTTAAATGTTACTTAAAACCTTTCCTATACTTTAAAGTGGAAAAATATGCTTCAAACAAAAATGATCACTCAGCTGTGCCACAGGAAATTTCACTGATTTACTATAAATAATATGCCGCAGCTAAAGTATTAAATGTGTGACCATTTTTGCCTCACTAAGTACATTTCCAAAGACGCTACTGACCTGAACATTTTACCAGATTCCTGAACAACCCAGGTAATCCATACATAGAAAGAAAGAAGAAATAAGATAAGTTGTGTAAAAATGTGAAAGAGGAAAAAAAGTATTGGACATGATGAAAGGTAAGTGAAAAAAGGAATGCAAAGCCAAGACAACACATAAATGATCAACAACAAAGCTCATACAGCAAACCAGCACTTTGTCAGTGTAAAAGAACAATCTGTTCAGTCCCAATAGACTGCAAACAATGAGATCTCATTGTCAAGCTGTGAGTGAAGACATCTAATGATTAGTAAGAGCAGAGAGCTGTCTCAAAAGCTAATTGTTGGAAAACATAACTTTGGCATTGGTTACAGGCGCTTATCTAAGCTTCTGAACATTCCAAGGAGAACGATTGGGGGGTATGATACACAAGTAGAAAGCCACACCACCACAGAACATTTCCCTCGATCAGGTCATCCTTGCAGGATTTCTGACAGAGAAGTGCAAAGATTAATTTGAAAAAGTGTCCAAGACCTGAGGTTTAAAGACCTGGAATTAGGAAGTACTGTTGTCACAAAGAAAACTGAGTAATCCACTCCACCAGTGTGGCCTGTAGGCATGCCTACCAGACAAGACTAAATGTTGTATTCCAAGGCCAACGCATCCCATCCTTTACAATCACTGGGCATTATCTCGTCAACTCAAACACAAGCTGATACACTTGTTACCATAACAATGACAACATTGGATTAAATTGTGTATAAGAACAAAATGGGGGGAAATGTGTGCTGGTGCTCAGGAGAGGTCTTCCATTTAAGGATTGTTTAAGACTATGTTAACATACTTTTAATACAATATCGCTCGCAAGGTGGCAATAAAATATGTAGATTAGCAAGCTAGTGCTAGCACTCACGGTTGTGCAGAAACGGCGTAAATTAGCAGCCATTATTTCTGTCATGTTATAAATGTTGGGTTAACCTGGCTGATTAGAAAGTATGACCTAAATAGAGAATCATTTTGAAGATACTCAGTATACAGGATACAAGTATATAGTGTAAAAGAACAAGTAATGTAAATCGTAATGTTGCACTTGTGATCAGATGTCCTGGTCTTAAGTCCACATACGGACACCCTTATGATGGTGATGCTAATCGGACCTGGCAGGCACAAACATTGTGAGGGTCTGCTGGGAACATCTAACAGAATCCACTGTCATGAAGAATTTCAACTCCTACCTCCAAAAGAATTCCACGCACGTCTCTAGGGAGGAAGGTTACATGTAGTCCTATGCTCCTATTGGTGAGGTGGGCGACTGGAGCTCTGGCTGCAAGGTGATTGATGACTATTGTATTGACTATTATTATTGACTATTTCAAGGTATCATATACGGTACTTGAGAAGGATGCTGAAACCAGCCACCGATACTGACAGCACAAATAACTGACCGAGTACGTCCTTTGCTCCAGCAGTTAGCGCCGCACTGTTGCAGGCACGTGTGAATCATCTTTGACATTAGAAAGAAACAAAGGTTTTGCTCATAATTATGTCAGTGTAGATTGATATTTCAACTTTCAAAAGTACGAGCGGTATTGGTCCAAATACTCTAGAGGCAACTGGTGTCCGTCTGAAGGAAAATGGTAGAGAACATCCCCCAAGTACAACTATTTAAAAAAAATATGCGCTCTGTCTGTGGCTCAGGAATGCATCTCCTGTGATAAACATCAATTACTGTGTCGCAGTGAATAAAGGATGAATATTTTTATGTTACAGTTTTTACATTGCCAAGATATTGATAAAAGTGTCATGGATTCATGTTATTGCACATAAATGGAATGGGAAAACTTGTTGGGAAATTAGAACAATTTGAGAATAGATTGTATGCGATTGTTGAGATTTCACATTGTGGAAGGAAACTTTTTTCTTTTTAAGACTGGGTGTAGTTTTACACTCCCTATCCCCTAGGATCACTGCCAGGGCAAGCATGAATTGGAAGCAGTCTGGAGGAAGTTTTTCAGCGTGCATGACAACGTCCACAGACCTGGACGAGGCCCAATTCACACCAAATTCAATTTCCTGCTCCAGAGCCAGCCTGCCCTGCACCCCCGGTGAGGGTAAATTCTGACATGACCTTGTCAACGACTGATGTGATGAAGACGCTGCCCGTGTGTGTATTATTAGTTAAGCTTAGTCTGGCTCCTGTGATGGTGTTGACGTGCTGTTCATAAGAGGGAAGAGGTGGGAAAAAAGGGACAAAATATTGCAACAAAAATAGAGCTGACCAACATAGATGTCAATGGTTTTATGTGTTCCATAAATTATTTCCTGTAACTTTGCAAGACAGCTCGATTGGGAAGAATGCAGGTATGAGATCTTGGCTGGCTTCAAAGTGATATGATTGTGAAAGGCTGGACAAACAGTGTCTGCATCCTTTCACAAGATAAGACTTCGAAAACAGCGGTCCCTGAAGGGATCAGTCTCGCGCCTTAAAAAAAAAAAAAAAAAGGCTTTTCAATTTTGTGAGGATGTCTGAATGATCTCTCAAATGACTTTCAGCTACCAGACTGCTAATCAAGCCAGCGCTGTCTGCTCACTTTTTCCACTGTGCTTCTATTTGGTGGCATGATTGTGCCACAATGGTACAACAACATAAGACTAGTCCCAAAGCAAGAGTTTCTTGTGGTTGCTAAACAAACAGTGCTGTAGTGACGGTAAAAAAAAATAAAAAATGTTTTTAGGTTGTGGCTGCAAAGTTCCAATACTGATAAAATACCAGGAGAGCAAACCAACTTGTCTAACTTGTTCTTTAAGTTTCAAAGTATGCAACCGTCACTGTCTGAAGAAAACCTTGTAAGTCTACTTTGTGACTGAACGATGAGCGTTCTCAATAAAGGAGACTTTGCTTTGTAAAAGCACCGTAATCAGTAACTTCATCAAATCTTGTACTTTTGATGCAGACTGTACTGTACTCCATTCACGCTTTCTTGAAAAACAATGGCGACAAGATGCAAGATCCCCCCCCATTTTGCAAGCCAAGTGCCAACCAAAAATCAATGGAATGTTGAAAAGTATAGGTAACATGAAAGGTAATTTTTTGCTGAACCAAGTCATCTTAACCATGTCATCAATAGACCATTAATTAAGCAAAATTCATGATGCTTTGTTGATATAGTCAGTTTTGTACAATAGTGTCATTTTACCTTGATAGCCATTGTTGTAAGCTGAAAGGAACAATTACAAGTGTGTACACACATTTGGATAGAGTTCTGTGCATGTTAACATTTTAAAAACAAAGTCAATGGAATAAGATGAGACAAAAAAACAAAAAAAAGAGATGTCTTCAGTGCTGAAGCTGTCCCAAAAAAAAAAGTTGAGCATGGTGTTTTAGAGAAGAGTTTGCCCTGAAGAAGAAACGTGAAAACATATGTCCACATTGTGGAAAAATACACACACACACGCACACCTAGTCTTCAATTAACCCCACTTGGAAATTCTGGATAGGAAGAACTGATGGTTGGAAGGAGGTGTAAGAGAAGCCATCTATGTCCTATGAGAAAGCCATATCTAAAAAGAGCAGGTTTGAGACATCATCTATCCTCTGCATCCAACTATGTCCTGACATCCCTCGCTCCCATTCAACGGGAAGAATGGCCCTCAAATGAACTGATTTGCAACAAGGCGTATGGATGGATTAGTATGAAGGAAGACCAACCACCCAGGCAACAAAAACCTCTTGACAACAACCCCTAAGGAACACACCCATAAGGCATAAATATGGAGTCCCCATGCCTAAAATTCAACTGAAGTAGCCTTTTCTGGACTCTACACTAACTTAACACCAGCTCGTGATTTGGTTGCACCCATGATGAAAATTTTGCTTGCTTAGTCACCCACCAAAACATTGTTCCAATTGCAAAATGTTTTATTTTAACATGTAATATTTGTGTAAGTCAAACTACTAATTTACATTAATAATAATGTATTTAAACGTGAAATTTTTGGGAGGGAGGTATTTCAATTAAGCTAGTGTTGAGTACATAGCAAAGGATTTATCTAGCCAAGTATAGACAAAGTTGCAAGCGAAGTACGGAGTGTAAATTGTTACTTTGTTTTAAGTTAAGGAAACATTTTTTCCAGTGTAGGTAGTGAAACTTAGGACTCAGTGTGGTGACTGTGTAAAATTTCTACTGAGAGTCGGAATTTAAAAAGCTCGTGATACATAAGGCAAGAATTACGTGCTCCCAGCGCTTCTCAGCTTTACAAACGCTCACCAGAACAGAACTATACAGGGAGTGTTTGTGTACTTCCATGTCATCCTTGTCTGCCTTGCCAAGTCAGAGATCTGACTTCAAGAAGAGGGCAAATTAAAAAATAGATCAATGTTCTGAATCTGAGTGAGTAGCAATAGTTTCTACACACTTTTAAGCGGCACCTCCTTACCTAGCGACACAGGAGAATACTCCGGCGCGTGAGGTTTGCTCTTGCCATGGTGAGGGGGGCTGAACGCACACGTGTGCCAGTTCATTGGCAACTCATAACACGAAGTTATTCTTTCTTTAGAAAGGTGCGCATGCATGTGGATAAGTATGACTAAAGCAGGGGAAAAGACTTTCAACCACCATGTTTTATGTACTGTAATGTGAAAAAGGAGCATTAAAAGATGCACTTGCGAATGTGCGACCACTTTTTTTTAACTCACGCACACATACAAGCGTTTTAGTCACAGATCCCTAATTTTGGATTAAAGGGGAAACATCTTCAACACACGGGTACAGACCAGTTTCCCTGATTCAACCTTTGCATTTACCATGACCTGGATGACTGAGAATCTACGCAGACACGTCAATTGGATCTTTGTGAAATATGCGAGGAAGCCAGATTAATAGGGATGAAATGATTAGTCGAATAATTTGAATAATTTAACTCTTAAAAAAAATGATGCGAAATCCCTGCCTTGAAGCTTTGCAGGGATCATTTTTGACATGGCCTAATGTTACTGCCGACCACTTCATGTGGAAAGAAGTTGAGACAATAGTGCTGAGCCAGAAGGAAACAGTCCGTAAAACAGAGAATGTCTCAACTTGTCTCAAAGATTACAAATTAAGTGTTTTTATTAGCAGTTCTTCAAAGTCCATAACAGGAGGGTTGAAATCAATGGTAATCAAGGGCATGGGGTACTACAAAGATGTTGCAAAAATACATAATATAAAACACTAAATAAAACTTTGGTATAAACACAGTATTCATTAAAGTGTAAATACAGATCAATTGTGTGCAAGATAGGGGCAGAGAACCAAGGCGAATAAGAAATTAGATGACAAAACCCCAATGCTGGTAAAGTGGTTGCTGTGTTTGTCTGGTTGTTTGTCTATCGGAGTCCTGCAATTGACTAGCAACTAGTCTCGGGTGTACCCATTTTTCACCTTAAGACTGTTACAATTCTTATGAGGACAAGGAGGATAAATGGTTCAAGCGGTGCACTCAATCATACCTGAATATCCGATTCATCAACTCGCAATTGCAAAAACTCGACAGGATTCTTACCCATCAAATAAAGTGATCATTGTTCCAATGCCAAGAGAATCCATACAATATCCAAAACAAGAGGTCCTACGGAAGGTGGTGGAAAGATGTTCCATGGCGCTGTCTTTAAATGGACACTGCACCATTCACTATTCAATACCAATCAATAACACAAACCATCTTCATCCCCACTGACTACATTTAGACATTAGAGGTGACCGCTAATGAGAAGTAGTACATATGGGTGCATTTAAAAAAAAAAAAAAAAAATGGGTTGGGGGCTAATTGAGAACAATGTCAAGGGCCTTTGTGCTTAATTCCATACAGTTGTGCTGCGAGCACCATGGAGGAGATTTGTGAAATGAAAGAATGTGACAAAGACAGACGTCGGGATGGAGGAAGGGAACAGAGCGTGAGAGAACTGACCAGGCTGCAGGCAGTAATAAAAGGGAAAAAGGTTAGCGCTCACAGTCCTTTATACAGTCGACAATGGATGGTTCTTGAACTATTAAATATGAGTCTCGTACTTTAAGGGTAAGACGTGCAGAGGGGAGGTGCGACTAAATTACAAATGAGCTGATCATTCGCGGCCTCCTCGCTTGGCTCACTCGCACCGGTGTTCCAAATCCTACTTCATCCCCTCTGCCAAGATGCTACAGTGTGGGATTTTAAAATGTCGATATCCTCAACCCCCGGTTCTCTGATGCTTTTACTCCTGCAGGGTCACAGGAAAACATGTCTCTGAGGTCTAATTCATTAAAGGGTGTTGGGGCTGTTTTTCCAATGGAAATTAAAGCTTGTTCTCCACTTTATTCAGGAGTGTGAGGTTGGTTCGACATAAGGAATTGCACATTTGGCAGAGGGTGTCTCAGCTAATGGCGTGGAAATGTGTGTGGGGCAAAAAGAAAAAAAAGAAGTCTTAACATTTTCATGCAAGATAAGCTGCTGACATACTACTCAAGCTAATAGTACAGTCTTAAAACTATCCATTATGACAAATCATGGCTGGTTCAGGTACATTAAGAAAGACCTCATCTCATGCATGCTGACATTATGTAGGGCTTCCAAAAACATCGCCGGGTTGTGTTATTAGAAATACTGTACCTCAACCGGCAAATCTTTTGGCACTACCGTGGTACCTCTACTTATGAAATTATACGAAATTAACTTATTACAGAAGTAGTTTCGTAATGTGAATTTTTTTGTAAGTATATGCGTTTTTTACATGTAATGAGCCTAATGCGTTCCAAGCCCCCTGCCCTCCAAGAAAAGTAAGCAATCAGAAAGTTCATGATTTCTTTCTGTAGCTTTTCATTATGTCTACCAAATTTCATGCAGATAAATCAAGTCATAAATCACAGAAATTTAGTCAAAAGCCTCTTCCTACTAAAAACAAACAGGGTGAAGGTTACAAGTAAGGGTTGTAAGCCTCAATTGGGTTTTCAAGTAAGGATTTTATTGAAGGATTAGGGTTTAAATTTTTGGGAACAAGAAAGTTTCGAGCATGGTTTAGCTCGGGTTACAACTTTTTTCTGAGTACTCATTCATACAGAGCACGTGATAATGCCAATACATCCAGCAGTAATGAAAATGTATTTTATAATCAAAATAAAATTAATCATTAAACTGTGATCATATCTTGTGTTAACTAAATCATTCCATTATAATTTTTTATTCTAGTAATTACTTTTATAATACTGTACAGAAAGATGGAAACGCATTTTTGCCCGGCGTCA
This sequence comes from Syngnathoides biaculeatus, assembly GCF_019802595.1. NCBI lineage: Eukaryota > Metazoa > Chordata > Actinopteri > Syngnathiformes > Syngnathidae > Syngnathoides > Syngnathoides biaculeatus. Next base: position 31,473,572 of record NC_084644.1, read on the forward strand.
TTCCCGTCCAAAGAACCATCAGCGGCTGCCGGCCCGGAGCTCCCGGGGACCTTTGTTTATGCACTTATGTGGCGCGTAGTCAGACTCCGCGTCATTCTGCCCGAAGAACCTTTCGAATATTCAACATTAATTACAGCCACAGGTTCAAATCTGTATGGAAGTATTCCTCCGTCTTCCCGATCAACCAATACTGCTATTTCTTCATCAGATGAGGATAAATCTGAGAAATCAGCACCGGGCATATTGGTGTCCCATGTAAATCAAGCATTTGGAACGGCACGGTACACGTCACATACGCCCATGTGCATCATGTGACTCGCGAAAATGACAGCGCCCCTGAAAATTCGTAATTGTCGATAAAAATCTTCTCAAAACACTATAAAATGAGAGGATTTAGCATCACATTGTCAAAATAGGGTACATATTACATAACCTATTGGATACACTGTTCATGCAGCGCACTGGATTTCCCCTTTAATACAAGCAATTATGAGCACATTACATATTAAATTACAAATACCAATATGTACACTGTCAACTATGCTCGGCAGTCAGCAGCCGCCTCCATCTCTGTTCAAGGAGTTCATCATGCTTTTTGCAGAGCCTAATGTTGCAATGGCTCAAAAGTGTTGTCATCTGTTATTGAATGTACACGCATACACACGCACACGCACTTCTACCTGGAACATATGTCATCGAATGGTGGTGTATGATAATTGTTACAAGTATCACTGATATCAGGCCTCCCTACTTTCAAAGTCAGGTTTCAACACTAGTAGTTTCGAACTAGGATAAGGATTTTAAACTATGGTTTCAAACCAGGGCACTACTTTCGAAGGATGGTTTTTAAGCTTTGAAGTGTGCCTACCACATTTGAAGAAAGGAGAAGGGTTTTGAGTCATTCCTATGTAAACATAAACCCTTTGTCACAGGAAAGTGAGGGGATGGTGTCCCTGAAAGGGACTCACTTAAATGAGGAAGCAATTAAATCAGGACTTCCTCAGATGTGATGTCTGTTCAAGATAACGGTTGCTGATGGGAATGATAATGATACACAGTATTCTAACACACACACACACACACACACACACACACAGAGTGAAAGACACACAAACATGCTTCATCATCCCGCAATGTGCAGCTTCATCGTTACAAGAATGTCATTCAGACTTCCTGTGGCAGCGAGCATGTGTTTGTAGTCCAAGAACACAACCTAAAACGCAACAAGAACATTGATAGCCCCGTCCACCTCACGCCAACACCTCCTGTTCTTCAGCTTCGTATCTCCTATCTCATAATATTTGCCAAGTCAACAATAAGTCTAATGGATTTTCTGTATTTCAGGTTACTGGTAATGAAAAGTTCATAAAGCAGTCTTTTCACAAAAGCTCATTTATCAAGATATACAGTACAAAAAGCCTGAAAGACATCCAGCATGTATGCACATCATTGCAGTCAGTGAACAATCCATATTCGGGGGGGGGGGGGGGGGAGCTTTCAATGCATTTAATTAAAACAGCTTTCCATCCAGAGTTGAGCTATTCCACAGTTTAAAAAACTGCTAAATTCTTGGAACGCATTTTCAGGTAAAACCTAACCCTGAAGAGCAAATACACAAAACACACATGACCTTTTCAAAAATACTGGCATTTATCAGGCTAGAGCGAATGGGGGAGGACAGCTTATTTAGACTGGCCTAATGATAAGGCCTAACCACCGTAATCATTACCACTAATACAAATTCAAAAGCCTTGTGCGAGCTGTGTGCTAATGAGACACTAAGCGTTTGCCTGTTCCTTCTTTTATTAGGCAGGAAAAAGGATAAACTCATCGCGATCCATCAATTAAATTCCTTTTAATAGAGCAAGCGTAAATCTCATTCTAGGCTGCGGTGATGATAAATGGCGTCAGGCTTGGCAGTATGACAGTATTCGCACAGAATTGCTCAGCGTGTAGGGAGATGGTTACAGCTCGTAACGTGAGCACAACAGCATCACGGATACAAACAACAGAAATACAAAACCTATTCATCTAATTTCTGAATAAGGTTGGAGAATTCCAAGAAATAATAATGTCTACAATAAAAAAACACATTGAAGACCACAGGCAAGGCCAGACTTGGATCTCAAATCATGCTTCCCCACTAAATAAATGGAAATGCCAATCATCGATTCCAGTATTTCCACTAAAAACAAAAAACGAAAAAAAGTAATTTTATTCATGATGAAAAAAAAAACACATCATAGTTAACAAAAACAAATAATGACAAAATTAAATAGAATGTAAAAAAAAAAAAATGAACCCATTCAGGTCACATTTTTTGCTTCAGTTCAATGGTCAATTTGTGGGGGGGCAGCTTATGCTACAGAGATATAGCTATACATAGAGGAAAACAATATAATTAGTAGTTCTTCCCAGAAGTATTACTTGTTTCTCCACCATTCAAGTTCCATTATAAAGAGTCAAACACAAATACTATACGTACATAAGGACTGTATGGCATTTACCATTATACATTAGCATCCACATTACGATAGGAGTTGTCGCTTCTTTCCGACACTGTAGAACTAAAATACTTAAATGACTTAGTATAACGCATACTCATTATTTGAAGTGGAACTAAGACCACCAGTTTTATATCTGCAATTACGCCCTCTGTGAAATTGTTTTACTGGAGATTTCAGAATATCTTCAGTTACTGCACAAAGTTTTTTTAAGTCTCTATAGTCGTGCCATATTTTAACCAAGCCAACTATTTCTAGTATTTATAATATAATATAGCCTATATGGTACTTCATCAAATGTGAAATACAAATTTAAATTGTCCATGCATCCCTTTAAGTGCCAGGCATTTTTCTGCCAGAAGGCCTGAAATCAGACCATTCAAATTTTGAGATTATCATTGGCACGAGTGAATCTCTCTACCTAGCACTCCAGTCTGGAGCCAGGGCTGTCAACAAACATGCGTGGTCTAACAAGTGGGTCTTTAAATGAAGGTAAAAGGAAAAGGGGCGGTTTTAGCCAAATATGGACAATGCAGATCCAAAGCTGGTTCAGAGGACCCTTTCTGAACAAAGGTTTATTTATTTATTTAATTTAATGGCATTAGCAATTTTATTGAAAGACCATGAAAGTAATTCCATGGAGGTCTAACTAGCCAAAATATGGGACAGTTAAGATGAGTTATGAACTGTAATTTTCAGTCTATAAGCTGCAAATTCCCCCCCCCACGCTTTCAACTGTGGTTTATGCGGCTAAATTGTGCATTATTTCTAATGGGCACTCGAGCGGAAAAGGTAAGAGTGAGACCGGTGGAATATATAATAATGTATATATAATATATGTGCCGAGTAAGGGACTTTTACAGGTCCGGCCCTGTTAGCCCTGCGCTAGCGTGTTACTGTCGTATCTCTGTGATTTTTACCAGTATGTTTTTTTTTTTGTTTTGTTTTTTAAACCAGCCCTGTTGGCGTGGCGGCGCTATAGTTAAACTCTCTGTGTACTTTCTTCTTAAATATCTTGTTACAATCTGGGCACTTGCGGCTTTTACACGGCTGCGGCCTATGTATGTACCAAATGGTATTTCCTTTACAAATGTACTGGGTGAGGCTTATAACCGGGTGCGCTCTGTGGGCCAGGAATTACGGTAAGTCCAATTGGTTTGTGTTGCAGGACTGGCATACAATAAATATTATCCATTCAGTTTAAACTACTACTGCACTAAATTATGGCCACATGAAAATGTATCATAATGGGAAACACCTTTATTTAAATAGAAATGACTGAGAAAATTTGAATGCTTTATTTCATTTTTTCTTTTTTACGCATTGCAGAGGTTATCAGACCACTGATCATATCAGCAGGCACATCATCAGCACCTGTAATGTTAAAAATTATTTGACATTAAAAAACTGATTCAGCCAAATAAAACAAAGCTCGATTAACATGGCATATACGGCCAGCTTTGGCATGTAACATTAGTCTTTTGTCTTCTCTTAAACGTATGGAGGAGGATGATTTGCTGAAGAAATCAGTGGTGATGTACTGTAGCCTGTCCATATAAGCAAGTTATTTATATATTGAAAAAAAAAAAAAAACGGCCAACTTTGGTCCATTTTGTCCTCAAAGGCATATTACTCACTACTCCCATTGCTGAACCTTTCTCCCAATGGCAACGTTACAACAAATAAAAAGAGCAGTTTCAAGTGATTTGTTCATTATATTAGATCATTAATAAACTAAGTAGGAAATGTATCAAGTTTACATGCCCATCAAAGAGCTCATTCAGACGAAATTCAGGCATTTCAGCACTGCATGAGCTCAGCTGCAGCAATGTTGACGGACCACATCAGCCTATTCCCCCCCTCACTCGCCCCCATGTTGGTCCTGCCATTAACAGCATGGCCTTGAGTCCAGCAGGGGCAGGGTGATGATTTGAATATAGCAATGACTACTGTCACTCAAACAAAAGTAGTGGACATGGGGTGGGGTGGGGGGGGGGGTCAAAGATAGGATGGAATAAAAAGATGAGAACAAGGCCCCCGTCTGTGTGTACTAGACAGCAGAGTAGAAGGGAGGTGCGGTTGGGCTGTAGATTGGTGGAAGGAGTGGCCGGGTGGGAAAGGGGAGGTGGGACGGGCCTTTGTCCATTTTAATCGCTTGCTGCCAGCTTTTTTTGAAAAATAAAAATACAAATCACTGGAATTAAGAGCAACAAGAACCTTTCCGCATAACTTTGGATCCCAAGTATTTATTAGCAGTCTCCACTAAGGTGAAACAAACAACCTATGATTCATTTAAAAGCAGGCAGTGAGGCAGCCTCCTCCCCCGCGCATGACCCTGCTTGCCCACCGGTTTCTCAGCCAGCCAGCCACCCCCCGCACGCATGCAGCTTACTCGGCCATAAAGACAATACAGACCCCACCCCCCGCCCCAAAACTCCCCTCCACATAAACCAAGTCCTCTTCAATAAAAACATCACCATGGTAAAAGGCCAAACCTCTCTGACCCACATGCCTCGCAACTTTGCCGTGGGAAGGGTGTGTATGTGGAGGAGAAGGGGGTTGCAGTAAAAAAATTAAAAAAAAAAAAAAAAAGTACAAATAAAACATGGTACACCTGCAATAGTTATAATCTGTATATTCTCTTGCTAATGGCTAGCAAGAGAAGCTAAAGTTTGCAGGGGACCATACAATTTATTTACTTTACATTCTCGTATGTCCCACAAATGTAAAACGCCAACTGTAATACAGTACTTTCTATGCTATGGGTCCAAAGCAACAGCAAAGGAAAAAGAATGTTGAGAAAAACACATTTAATTTAAGGAAGGAGCTAATCGCTCAGTTCGAAAATGGCGTCCATGTTTGTTATGGCTCTTGCTAACTAGTATCCTATAACTAAGTTGACTACTTCAACTATCCTAAAGAATACAAATGTAATAAAAGGCAGCTGGTGTTGCCAAAGGACAGACTACCGGAGAATTACCCGGTCAAATCATGGAGGGTGACTTTCATGTAACATTTCCTTGTTCCCTCTCTCAACATCCATCCAATGATGCCAACACACCGTGACTCAAACTGTAAATGATACACATTTAAGTTTTTTTTATGCATTTTTTTTTATCGTTTACATAGAGGGTGGATATGTTTTTACACAAATACGAATTAAAATAAAAATTTACTATTTGAAGGTTGGGAACGGATTAAACTAATTTACATTATTTCCTATGGGAAAAAAATGAACACTTCATAAGAAAAAATTATGTTCCAACTTTAAGGTTCTACTGTATATGTTTTCAGGTATTAAATGCGCAAGTACATGCAGAAAATGATCAGTCCCAAAAATCCTGATTGTGTAAAGCCCATCAAATATTACACAAGTGTAAAAAGACCCATAAAACATACCTTCACCTACGTGATTTTTAAAAAGTCTTTGATCGTAAGTGGCAACATTTATCAGCCAACCAATATGTGATAGCACTAACAACTAAAGTTAGCAGTCAATGCCACAACTTGAACTTAAGTTTGGTTTATGCTTGACATCAGGTGGAAAAACTTTGCAGCATTCTCCGTTCAGCTTACCCCAGCTGTTAGACACTATTCACCCAGACTGTAGGGGACAGTGTAGAACGTCTACAGCATAAGAACAACACTACACCACACCAGACCAGACGCTGTTTGAAGAAGTTGTTTCTACGTTATAAGGATTTCCGTATAATTTAGAGACAGGACATGCCAGATACAAAATAATTTGCCTCTCAGTAGTAGGAGTGGCAGGCTACATAGATGTAAAAAGCTGCCTGTATCACATTTGTATGAAACAAAGAAATTTGTTGTGGTTAGGTTTAGGGCAAGGGCTGGGACATATGATTTAGGATGGGCGGCTTGGTGGGGGAACTGGTGAGAGCGTTGGCCTCACAGTTCTGAGGACCAGGGTTCAAATCCCAGCCTGTGTGGAGTTTGCATGTTCTCTGCTGCCTGCGTGGGTTTTCTCCTGGCACTCCGCTTTCCTCCCACATCCCAAAAATAGGCATTAATTGGAGACTCTAAATTCCTCCTAAGTGTGACTGGGACTGTTTTCTGTTTCAATGTGCCCTGCGATTGGCTAGCAACCAGTTCAGGGTGTACCCTGCCTCCTGCCTGATGACAGCTGGGATAGGCTTCAGCACTCACACGACCCTCGTGAGGATAAGCGCTCAGAAAATGGATGGATGGGTTAAGGTTAGAAGTAGGGTGGATTAAGGTTAGTTGACACCGCCACACTTAAGTCATACTTATTTTTCAAGTCTGGAAGCAGTAGGGTGTGTTTTATTACAGCAGCAAATCACTCATAGAGCAGGGGGTGCGCGTCCTGAAGCCAGTAATAATGTAGTAGGGCTTATACTGCCTGGAAACTATATGGGAATTCTGATAATGTGTTGTTTCTGCCACCAGTAGGAGCTGTTGCTTGACCACCATGTGTTTCCGAACAGGATCATCGCTGGAGTTTTACATTTTTGTAGGTGCACAATGCTGAAAATGTGGGCCATGCAGATGCTGCACGAAGCAGTGTGGTTGCTGAAATTACGAAAATTCCCCACACAAACCAAACTCCAGCTATTCTGAAGCCTTCATGTCACACAACAGCTAAAAAATAATAATAAAAAGCATGTCTTACAACATCATAAAACCAAAAATGGGGCAAGGCAGCAAGATATTGGCCAATATAATCAGCTAAAATTACTCAAACCCACTGCCTGGACTTCACAGTCTTTTCAACATTCTTTAATGTTGCACAAGTGTGATGCCACTGTAAAATTGATAACCCTTGATGACAGTGACATGTAAAAGCAGTCTGTCAGAGTTTGGCTAGAATTTGTAGCTTAAGTTAGCATCCAACACCAGTGCTTAGACTTCATTTCTACAACAAATATAGATCGTACTTTAAACACTACACAAAGTTAACTCCTGTATCAAAGTGTTCATCACCAACTGGAATTTTCTTCTGTGGTTTATTTGTGGTACGGTAGGCAGAGCACTTTTGGTGCACTACTAGTTCCCATCCATCCATTTTCTTTGCCGCGTATCCTCATGAGGGTCGCAAGGAGTGCTGGAGCCTATCCCAGCTGTCAACGGGCAGGAGGCAGGGTACACCCTGAACTGGTTGCCAGCCAATCGCAGGGCACATGGAGACAAACAGCCGCACTCACAAATCACACCTAGGGGCAATTTAGAGTGTCCAATTAATGTTGCATGTTTTTGGAATGCGGGAGGAAACCGGAGTACCCGGAGAAAACCCACGCAGGCACAGGGAGAACATGCAAACTCCACACAGGTGGGTCCGGAATTGAACCCGGGACCGCAGAAGTGTGAGGCGAACGGTTCACTACTAGTTCCCCAAGCTTGAAAACTATTTTAGATTTGTGACTATTTGTATCGACAGTTTTTTTCCATGGCCCAGCTTCTAACTCCATTGACTTATACATTAAATCAAGTTTCCCCAAATAAAAATCAACTGAAATGGCAATCCATTCCTGCCCTCTGCCTGAAAAGTTTCCAGCGTAACTCCTGAATGTACTGGCCTATTGAGTGACTGGAGCTGTAGTCTGAATCGCTTTTTGCAAATTTCCTCATTCTATATTTGTGTGTTAAACTATGTCATGTTCAACAGAAACATCAGCGACTGTGGTGCTACTTCCCCATAAGCAAGGGCACTACAGTTTAAACAGACGTAAGATGCCACCATTTTTTCCCCATTATACTGTATGCAGTCATTTTAACCACATAGATCAACCTTCATTAAAAATACATCGGCTCACATTGAATTCACCACAAAACCTTTTAAAAGTGGGTAAAAATTCACTCAATCCGCTTGCTCAGAGGAGTGGAAAGGGAGATTCGTGGCATAAGCTGTCAAAGTGCAACAGGTATGAGAAGCGCACAAACGCAGTTGTTGCATCGTCCTAAATAGCACAAATAAAATGATTTAAATGCAAGAAAACTCAAAAGGAGTGTTTCTGCCAGTACCGGTTAAGCTTTGCATTGCTCCACACTCATAAATATGGAAAAGCTTTTGTTTTGTGCCTCCCCTACTCCGCGACACCACCAGAGTACTGAAAGTTCCGCACAATCAAATCAAACATAAAAAGGTCCGCTGCAAGAACAAGTCACCAGCATGCACAGTCAATCATGAACATTTAGAATAGGCCGTCGGCTACAAGAATGGTGGATGCAGAAGCCCTACATACTTGCCCTAATTACTGCACAAAACAAACAACAGAGGCGCAGAGGAAGCTGAGAAAATGTTCAACTGGTTTTCACGGCACTTGCATTCATATGTTAATAAGTTAGCTGCATGCCATGGATGCTTGCTGACGGCATCACTCCCAGTGGTCTATCACCTGTATTCTGATCTCACTAGACTCTATAGGAAAAATATTTATATTCTGATTTTAATGTATTAAACACCATCTGTGGAAAGAACGGAAGAGGTTTACGCTTGTGCTCCACCCTTTCAAGTGAGCGGCAAAGCAAAGCAAAGCAAATTTATTTGTATGGCGCATTTCATACTCGAGGTAACTCAATGTGCTTAACATGATTAAAGGCATTTGAAAACAGAGATAAAACATTTAAAATGGCATAAAAACAGTAAAAATGACAAAATATTTTAAAAAAAGACTTAAAACCACCTACAGTGCAAGTAATCTGATCAAAAAGTGGATATATTCTAAAAAGCATGAGGGAAAAAAGTTCTCACCCTGGATTTAAAACCATTCACACTTGGGGAGAAGACCATTACAGTTAAGTCTACCTGAGATAAAAGCATGGATGAGCTTTTCCTGGTCTGCTTGACACATACAAAATTTCACTCCAGATATGTTCTTCAGATGGCAGAAGGCAGTTTTAGTGATTGATTTTATATGATTGTTGAAAGTCAGGTCGGAATCAATCAGAACACCAAGGTTTTGGACTTGGTCTTTGGTTTTTAAAGATAGAGAGTCCAGGTGTTTAATAACAGCAATTCCCTTCTTTATTGCCAAAAACAATTGTCTCAGTTTTGTTGTGATTTAATTGAACAAAATTTGGGCTCATCCAGTTATTCATCTGATTTAGACGGTGGCACAATACCTCAATTGAACTGTAGTCATCTGAAGACACTGATAAATATAACAAAAGTTTTGAAGAATTTGACCCAAGGGTAGCATATACAAGCTGAACAGGCATGAAAATATGGCACGGGTTACTGCACAAAACAAACAACAGAGGCGCAGAGGAAGCTGAGAAAATGTTCAACTGGTTTTCACGGCACTTGCATTCATATGTTAATAAGTTAGCTGCATGCCATGGATGCTTGCTGATGGCATCACTCCCAGTGGTCTATCACCTGTATTCTGATCTCACTAGACTCTATAGGAAAAATATTTATATTCTGATTTTAATGTATTAAACACCATCTGTGGAAAGAACGGAAGAGGTTTACGCTTGTGCTCCACCCTTTCAAGTGAGCGGCAAAGCAAAGCAAAGCAAATTTATTTGTATGGCGCATTTCATACTCGAGGTAACTCAATGTGCTTAACATGATTAAAGGCATTTGAAAACAGAGATAAAACATTTAAAATGGCATAAAAACAGTAAAAATGACAAAATATTTTAAAAAAAGACTTAAAACCACCTACAGTGCAAGTAATCTGATCAAAAAGTGGATATATTCTAAAAAGCATGAGGGAAAAAAGTTCTCACCCTGGATTTAAAACCATTCACACTTGGGGAGAAGACCATTACAGTTAAGTCTACCTGAGATAAAAGCATGGATGAGCTTTTCTGGTCTGCTTGACACATACAAAATTTCACTCCAGATATGTTCTTCAGATGGCAGAAGGCAGTTTTAGTGATTGATTTTATATGATTGTTGAAAGTCAGGTCGGAATCAATCAGAACACCAAGGTTTTGGACTTGGTCTTTGGTTTTTAAAGATAGAGAGTCCAGGTGTTTAATAACAGCAATTCCCTTCTTTATTGCAAAAAACAATTGTCTCAGTTTTGTTGTGATTTAATTGAACAAAATTTGGGCTCATCCAGTTATTCATCTGATTTAGACGGTGGCACAATACCTCAATTGAACTGTAGTCATCTGAAGACACTGATAAATATAACAAAAGTTTTGAAGAATTTGACCCAAGGGTAGCATATACAAGCTGAACAGGCATGAAAATATGGCACGGGTGTTTTTGCATAAAACATGCAGTGAAACCAGGCAAATGATATTTGTGTGGCGAAAGTATTCGTGTACAGTGAAAACTTGCAGGGGTGAGGGACTAAGCTGTGTTGTAAAAATGGTAAAAAAAAATTTAAAAAAATGGTACCAGCTGACAACCCTGCTAAAAATCATAAATTGCTTAAACAGAAAACCAAATATAACACAAGCTATGATCCCAAAACACGATAATTTCCATTTCAAACTTATCTTACAACAACACCCTTGAGAATGCATGATTTACAGATCTGTTTGTGAACATCGGAAATGTTGAAAAAAAAAAAAAAAAACTGTCACCCAACAGTACCTGTAAAAATATCATTGACTACATGTGACTCAGTGATACCCATCGCTTATGACTCATTGAACTTCGTGGACTTTGCCTTAAGCAGCTAGCTGGTATCAGCTGATCACCACAGCCAATTTCTCATCAAAGTGAGATGTTTATCGCCTTGATTTTTCAGACGCCAGACTGTTCATTATGCTGAGCAGGTAGCTATTATGAATTGATCACCATTGCAACCTTTCTTTGCATCACCTTGAGAAGTTTAACAACATGCTTTCTGCTGCATCCAAGTTCATCTGTCTATCAAACTGCTGTTCACTGTTTGGGCTTTGACTTGGTTCGTTACACAAGGGGCGGGGGGGGGGCACACAACAGGCATGAATCTAGATATATACATAAATTTGAAAAAAAAAAAAATACGGACCAACGGCAATAGGTGCATTTTTTTTTTTTTTTTTTTAGCAAATAGCTATAGTGATTGTTTACTGACTGGGATTAGGCGAGGCTTTACCATAACGAGACGTACTACAATCAAAGAAAAACGGACGATACTTGCCACTTGAGTTTCAAATGTGGCTTCTTTCTTTATTACTCACTCCAGCACAAACGCATCTATGACGTCTGGTGAGTGCTCGTTTGTCAAAGGTTGTTCAAGATAAAAGTTCAAACAATAACCCTAACCGAAACATTAAAGGCGCGATGGAAAATGCTGTCAAATCGATTGTTCAGTGACTGAGACTCGGTGCATGGTTACGGCTGACAACAATAACAAAAAAAGTTGTACTTGTGTAAATAAATTGTTCTGGTTCCCGCTTTGCTAGTCTCTAGAGTACATTAAGAGCAAGTTTGCGGGCCCCTGCAAGTCAAGTGTAACTAACCGAGGTTGATGTGTGGAAGAAAGCGAGCATGGCAAGGGAAGCTGGGTGGTTTTAGGACAAAGCACCAAAGACACAAAAGATTTGTGTGTTTGTTGGGGAGGCCGCAGCTGTCAATCACCATAGAGTAGACACCTTGCGGCCCCCTGGAGCCACACCTTAAAACAGGTGCCATGTCGCTCACCGAAACTCGAGCCAAATGAGCGAAAACGAAGGCGAAAAGGCGACTAACAGAACAATTCACGTATCGGGCGAAGCATAGTGGCCCACATTCAACCCCAAGGGTTAGGTTTATGTCCCTAAACGCCCGTTTGAGAAGCACCAGGTCGGGCTTCCGCGTCCTCTCGCCGCCGTGACAGGTGGTCAAGGTGGTATCGAAACTGGCACGAGGCGAAACTAGTTTGGAAATGAGCTTACCGTGCGGTACAACTGTGGAGCCGATGAGTAAAAGTAGCACTTTGAAGCAGTCTTGTCGACTTGGGAAGAGATGTTGTCGGGCCATGGTCGCTCCGATATGTGCCGGGATATAGATGGGGGAGGAGGGGGGGGAACAGCAGGTTCACTTCGCTGGCAAGCGAGTAGGGGGGGGGGGGAATTAAAAAAAAAAAAAAAAAAAAAAAGTCCGACGTGAGGTATACTCTCGCTTCAAAAAGTCGCCTCCGGGCTGGAGTGTGTTCTGTTTAATTCCGTGACCGCACACACAAGGTAATGATTCCCCCTGCTGTACTCCCGGCGGGCTGACTCACTATTGAGTGTGCGGGTGTGTTGCCGCGCTGCCTGCGCTCCAACAAATAGTCCCCCTTCCTTCACTCCAGAGCGCCAGGCGTCTGTCCGAGCGCAGGGGAGTGACGTCATACGGCGGAGAAGGCGGACCAGTCCTGCCTCTGCCTCTGCCTCCGAACCCCCGCCGCGCCCCGCCCTCGCCCTGCCCTCCCCCGCGCAGTTCCCCGCAAACTCCACTCCCAGGAAGAGCGGCCGAGACTGCGCCGGGTTGAGCTTCAGTTCGGTTAGGTGGGAGTATTTTCTGTGTAACTTGTTGCAATTGCCCAAAGCAGTTTAATCCTCTGAGGTTCTGGGGGGGTAACACAAACAGTTTACAGAGCATATTTGCTACACTTGCACGGGTGAGTCACTCAGTGCATCCAGATATAAGATTTAAAAAAAAAATATATATATATATATATATATTGGGCAGATTTGTAATGAATGTTTGAAATAATCCAAGAAACATTCCGGAAAGTATCGGCGATTGCACAATGGATGGGATGTCAGTGTAGAGGCTTCTAGCGCCCTCTGGTGCGCTCGCATCAGGATGAAATCAGACGGGGCAATTTTTCACACCTTAAAACATATTTTATATAAGAATCATATCACTACCAAAGCAAAATGTCACAAAAAAAAACTTATACAGTGCATTAAACTTGAAATGATCTCGTTTTCATTGGACAAAAAGAGTTCTGAAGTACTCAATGTTTACTAGTTTGATGCGCACTTCTACAGTAACATTAGATCAAATTACCTTGAATTATGTTGTCATTAATCATTAATGTAGCGGTGTAAGATGTAATCAATTAATCAAAAATGAATCGATTATCAACTCAACCGGCTACTATTTTGCTAATCAGTTCATTGTTAAAAGACCTCGTCGAACTTGAAATTAATTTGGCGAATTTCGGCTTCTCAAGAGTGAATATCGTCTGGTTTCTGCAGTTCTGCATTAAAGAAGAAAGTTTGTTTATCATACACATTAAACTTGTGCAAGCGTCCCCTTTTACTTTGAGGAAAAAAAAAGATCAAACTGTTTGCCCATTTTCTGATATGTAAACATGCAAACAAGTAACTACGTAAATCATTATCAATTTATGTCTGTTAGATGAGACTGGGATGATATTTTTATGTTGGTGTGCTGTGCGATTTTCCCTCCACACATCGTATTTTGTCTTTCAGTGTCGTTCAATTCAACTGTGTTTGCATTTGTCTACAAACTATGTTACCAGTATGTAGCATTGAAGTGTTCTTCAGCAAACTTCAAACCTGCAACCATGTTTGTTCGGGACTCTTTTATTGGGTGGGTGTTGGGCCACTCACTTGTGGTTACACTCAGTTGTATAATCGGATTCACGCCCCCCTGTCCTGCATGCTTTTTTCCACGTCACTGTCCTGTCTGGTCCTGCCTTTCCCTCACCGTCTATTGCCCTACAGCCTCTGGCAATATTTACATTTAATGTTGCTTTGCTTTAAGGATATTTTTTATTATGTTATCTTTCACTTTCTGTTCGCAACCATCGCTCTTTTGTTTTGGTTGTCTTCTTCCTCGAGAGTCCTTGTCCTGTTCTACTGATTGCCTCTCAGTAAACATCAATTATAACTAACTAACCCTACAAAAAAAAAATCCTTGAAACTCCAATGTGACACAATAAAACTGTCTGGCACAAATAGGATACAGATCCTCCATTCTCTTCGATCTGACAGCTGAACAGGACAAAAAGAAAAAAAAACACTCTTTTCTTATGTAATGTCATGTCATTATCCAAGCTGCCTATCCTCACAAGGGTTGTGGGAAAACTGGATCCTATCCCAGCTAGCTTTGGGCGAAACACGGACTACACCCTGAACTGGTCGCTAGTTGACACTCTATTCTTATGATTTGGATAAAGATCAGACTACATGTAATGACTAATTTATGGAGAAATCTAAGAAATTTAAAATTTACATCCTTTTTTTCTCCGACTGAATGCTTCTACTCAAATTTCTTCCATTAACCTCTTAGAGCTTGACTGTTTCATACAATGTCTTTCTCTACTCTTAAAGGTGCTCCGGAAGAAAAAAAAAAAAAAAAAGATCTTTACTGTTGTGTTGGTTTAAAGCACATATCTTTATTTGTATAGCCCAAAATTCCTTCTTCGTAAACGCTTGGCATCCTCACACACACTGATCTCCTCGTATACTCTCAACGCATTCCCGAATTAACAAACTATGCTTCTTCTGTGTTTTATCATTTTAAAGCACAACATTTTCCTGTTGACACTAAACGTTCTTCTCACCACTTGCTCCAATTGTAAAGCAGATCAGAATTTGAGAAAAATGTTGACTGTTTCTTTGTTTAAAATATCCTAGCTTGCTGACACCCACTCTCAACTCGTAAAAGCCGGTTCAAAATAAACACATTTTTCTTTCCTATTTACCGTGAACTTTCTTCCTTGGACTTCTCTCCTCACCACACATGCAAACCGACTCGTTCCACACGTGCAGCTTTTTGGAACAGCGAGGCAAGTTGAAGTAACCATAAATCCCACAAAAACAAAATTCCCTGCTTAAATTACAGGCATTCTTTAAAACAATGTAATTATAGGTTTGACTGCATATCTTGTAGCGTGTGTACAGTAGTTTGTAAACCTGCTGATAAAACCAATAAACAATCGATTTTTGTTTCTCACCCTCTTTCAGAACAACTTCAAATTTTGATCTACTTTTTTTTTATGAATGCAAGATCACATTAGAGCAGTGAAGGCATTATCCAGTTTAGGCCTAATCCCTAAACCCAAGTGTCTCGCAGCCAGCGTAATTACATCTTCCAAAGTCACGCAGTTCAAAGCGTGCTTTCTTCCCCTCGTCTACCTTTTCACAAGCGTCTTATTTAGTGAATTTGGCGAGCTGTGAATTGTGAAGCCTGCGATAACTGTCAGAGGTCAGGCTACGGCGTGTGCGCCAGAAAAACAAATTATACCATATCATGCCCTTTCTTTTTCTTTTACAGAGATTTCATTTTCCCTCAGATGCTTGGCCAAGCAAAGAGAGGCGCTGCAGATTTTAAATGTCAGAGTTTTCTTTGGCGTTATTATGATCGTTTGCGATCCCCTTTATGTGGAGAGCGCCATCCTATTCGGTGAAGGTGTCCACCACATGGCAAAGACACCCCCTCCCTCCTCCCAAACACACACACATTCACAAAAACACTATTAATATGCATAAGTACAGCATACTGTCCTCCTTTGTATAGGAGCCACTCCAGCAGCACAGTGACCGACTGGTTAGCACATCTGCCTCACAGTTCCGAGGACCGGGGTTGAAATCCTGGGCCCGCCTGTGTGGAGTTTGCATGTTCTCCCCGTGCCTGCGTGGCTTTTCTCCGGTTTCCTTCCACATCCCAAAAACATGCGTAGCAGGTTGACTGAAGACTCTCAAATTGCCCGCTGTTGGTGGGAATATGAATGCAAATGATTGTTTTTATGTGCCCTGCAATTGTTATATGTGCCTCTTGCCCAAAGATAGCTGGTATAGCTCCACCATGCCCCCCGACCCTAGTAAGGAGAAACTGTACGGAAAATGGATGGATAGGAGCCACTCTATAAATCCAGAGTTAAAAAAATAATAACCCGAGCGTCAAACTGTCACCATGAGCCGTCCATCCATTTTTTATTGCGCTTGTCCTTAATAGGATCATGGTTGGGTGTTTGACTTGTTACTTTCCCACTAAGGTACCAAGCTATGGCGCCCTGTGAAGACACATGATGGCTGTGGATATGAAAGGTCCTGGGAGGTGCGTATCTTCACATAAAGATAAAAAAAAGGACTTTCCAGTCTGTTCTATTTTTGTTGTTATGGAGTGATGAATTTTAGCCATGCTGTACTGTCCAGCCATAGTTTTCATCATCACTTCTGTCTTTTTCTTCTTTTCCTTTCGGCTTGTCCCGTTAGGGGTCGCAACAGTGTGTCATCTTTTGCCATCTTAGCCTATCTCCTGCATCTTCCTCTCTAACCCCAACTGCCCTCATGTCTTCCCTCACCACATCCATTAACCTTGTCTTTGGTCTTCCTCTCGCCCTTTTGCCTGGCAGCGCCATCCTCAGCACCCTTCCACCAATATACTCACTCTCTCGCCTCTGAACATGTCCAAACCATCGAAGTCTGCTCTCTCGAATCTTGTCTCCAAAACATCCAGCTTTGGCTGTCCCTCTAATGAGCTCATTTCTAATCCTATCCAACCTGGTCACTCCGAGCGAGAACATCAACATCTTCATTTCTGCCACCTCCAGTTCTGCTTCCTGTAGTTTCTTCAGTGCCACCGTCTCGAATCCATACATCATGGCCGGCCTCACCACTGTTTTGTAAACTTTGCCCTTCATCCTAGCAGAGACTCTTCTGTCACATAACACACCAGACACCTTTCACCAGCTGTTCCAACGTGCTTGGACCCGTTTCTTCCCTTCCTTACCACACTCACCATTGGTCTGGATTGTTGACCCTAAATATTTGAAGTCGTCCACCCTCGCTATCTCTTTTCCCTGTAGCCTCACTTTTCCCCCTCCACTTTTCTCATTCACACACATATATTCTGTTTTACTTCGGCTAATCTTCATTCCTCTCCTTTCCAGTGCATCTCTCCATCTTTCTAATTGTTCCTCTGCATGCTCCCTGCTTTCACTGCATATTACAATATCATCTGCGAACATCATGGTCCAAGGGGATTCCAGTCTAACCTCATCTGTCAGCCTATCCATTACCACTGCAAACAGGAAGGGGCTCAGAGCTGATCCCTGATGCAGTCCCACCTCCACCTTAAATTCCTCTGTCACACCTAAGGCACACCTCACCATTGTTCTGCTGCCATCATACATGTCCTGTACTATTTTAACATACTTCTCTGCCACAGCAGACTTATGCATGCAGTACCACAGTTCCCCTCTTGGTACTCTGTCATAGGCTTTCTCTAGATCCACAAAGACACAATGTAGCTCCTTCTGACCTTCTCTGTACTTTCCCACTAGCATCCTCAAGGCAAATAATGCATCTGTGGTACTCTTTCTAGGAATGAAACGATACTGTTGCTCCCAGATACTTACTTCTGTCCTGAGTCTAGCCTCCACTACTCTTTCCCATAACTTCATTGTGTGGCTCATCAATTTTATTCCTCTATAGTTCCCACAGCTCTGAACATCCCCTTTGCTCTTAAAAATGGGAACTAGAACACTTATCCTCCATTCTTCAGCCATCTTTTCGCCCGCTAGTATTCTGTTGAATAAGTTGGTCAAAAACTCCACAGCCATCTCTCCAAATTGCTTCCATACCTCTACCGGTATGTCATCAGGACCAACTGCCTTTCCATTTTTCATCCTTTGTAGTGGCTTTCTGATTTCCCCCTTAGTAATCATTGCCACTTCCTGGTCCTTCACACTTGCCTCTTCAACTCTTCCTTCTCTCTCATTTTCTTCATTCATCAACTTCTCAAAGTATTCTTTCCATTTATTTAGCACATTACTGGCACCAGTCAACACATTTCCATCTCTATCCTTTATCACCCTTACCTGCTGCACATCCTTCCCATCTCTATCCCTCTGTCTGGCCAACCTGTAGAGATCATTCTCTCCTTCTTTTGTGTCCAACCTGGTGTGCATGTCTTCATATGCCTCTTGTTTAGCCTTTGCCACCTCTACCTTTGCCCTACGTTGCATCTCGATGTACTCCTTTCGCCTCTCCTCAGTCCTCTCAGTATCCCACTTCTTCTTCGCTAATCTCTTTCCTTGTATGACTCCCTGTATTTTGGGGTTCCACCACCAAGTTTCCTTCTCCCCTTTCCTACCAAAAGACACACCAAGTACTCTCCAGCCTGTCTCTCTGATTACCTTGGCTGTCGTTGTCCAGTCTTCCAGGAGCTTCTGCTGTCCATCGAGAGCCTGTCTTACCTCTTTCCGAAAGGCCGCACAACATTCTTCCTTTCTCAGCTTCCACCACATGGTTCTCTGCTCTACCTTTGTCTTCTTAATCTCCCTACCCACCACCAGAGTCATCTTACACACTACCATCCTTTGCTGTCGAGCTACACTCTCCCCTACTACTACTTTACAGTCAGTAACCTCCTGCAGATTACATCGTCTGCACAAAATATAATCCACCTGCGTGCTTCTACCTCCGCTCTTGTAGGTCACTATATGTTCCTCCCTCTTCTGGAAATAAGTGTTCACTACAGCCATCTCCATCCTTTTTGCAAAGTCCACCACCATCTGTCGCTCAAAGTTCCTTTCTTGGATGCCGTGCTTACCCATCACTTCTTCATCGCCCCCGTTTCCTTGACCAATATGTCCATTACAATCTGCACCAATTACAACTCTCTCGCTGTCTGGGATGCTCAGAACTACTTCATCTTGTTCCTTCCAGAATTTCTCTTTCAACTCTAGGTCACATCCTACCTGTGGGGCATAGCCGCTAACCACATTTTACATAACACCCTCAATTTCAAATTTTAGTCTCATCACTCAATCTGATACTCTTTTCACCTCCAAGACATTCTTAGCCAGCTCTTCCTTTAAAATAACCCCTACTCCATTTCTCTTCCCATCTACTCCGTGGTAGAATAATTTAAACCCTGCTCCCAAACTTCTAGCCTTACTACCTTTCCACCTGCTCTCTTGGATGCACAGAATATCAACCTTTCTCCTAATCATCATGTCAACCAACTCCTGAGCTTTTTCTGTCATAGACCCAACATTCAGTCCCTACACTCAGTTGTAGGCTCTGTGTATTCCTCTTTTTCTTCTGACGATGGATCCGGTTTCCTCCTCTTCTTTGTCTTCGACCCACAGTAGCTGAATTTACATCGACGCCCTGCAGGTTAGCAGTGCCGGGGGCGGGCGTTGTTAACCCGGGCCACGACCGATCCGGTATGGGATTTTTTAGATGAACGCTCATATTTGTTTGGCACAGTTTTTACGCCGGATGCCCTTCCTGACGCAACCCTCTGCATTTATCCGGGCTTGGGACCGGCCTACAGATTGCACTGGTTTGTGCCCCCATAGGGCTGCATTTTCATCATCACTTCTGTGGCGGTGTTATATCCACACTGAAAAAAAAACATGAAAAAGAAAAGGACATGCAAAACCCATTGAAGGAAGGGCTAGACGGTGAATTGATTTTTATCAATTAATTTGAATTTATTAGCGTACAAGCTGAGAGGAGCTATTTTACAACAGGGTAGTCAGTGATGCCAACTTAGAAATTCTGAGTGATGTTTAAAAAAAAAAAGCAACTTGAGAGTTTCATTCCTGCTAAGAAACAGACAACATCAGCAGAATCATTTGGACATTGTTTTCACGATGACAAGAAATGCAATCACTGAGTCAGTCACACCGCAGATTGCCAAAGATGTGGTGCCCATTTATACATTGAAAGAGCAGTGATTTATCATCTTGTTGGAAAGTGCTTGCAAGCCGTAAATATTTTTCCAAGATCACCTTGCCTCACTGGCACAACATCCCCTGAGAATGTAGCATGAGAGAGCTGGCAATAGACATACGGACCAGCTCAGCCATGCACTTTGACAGTTCATAATATTACTGCATGTTAAAATGTTGAACATTTCAAATGTTCATTTATTATGGATTGTGTTTAAATGGTTTGATAAACGGGACATTTTTCCATGAGGGAGCACTTCTATTCACATTACTGTGATGCCTTGAGATATCACGACTGTTTTAATATATGAGCCATCATTTGACGCAGCCGGCCGCAAGCGAGCGAGACGCTTCAAGCTGCTTGTTGCCACTCCCAGTTGAAGTTTACTGTCAAACTATACATTTATTTACTCTCTTCATTTTATAAAAGTAAGAGAATTTTACCTTGTGCATTTAAAAAAAACAACTTGCTTACCCTTTAAAGGCTGTTAGATTAAAGGGGAAATCCAGTGCTTTGCATGAACAATGTATCCAATAGGTCATGTAATACGTACTCTATTTTGACAATGTGATGCTCAATCCTCTCTCATTTAATAGTGTTTTGAGAAGATTTTTGTGGACAATTACAAATTTTCAGGGGTGCTGCCATTTTCGCGAGTCACATGACTTACGTGCGCGGACGTGACGTGTAAGGTGCTGCACCAAAAGCTCGATTACATTCTGCCCAGTGCTGATTTCTCAGATTTATCCTCATCTGATGAAGAAATACCATTATCGGTTGATTGGGAAGACGGAAGAATACTTCCATGCAGATTTGAGCGTGTGGCTATAAATAATGTTGAATATTCGGATGGTTCCTTGGGCAGAATGACGACGGAGTCTGACTAAAAAGACTGACTTGGAGGCCTATGGGCGCCACCAAAGGTCAAAGGTCCCCGGAACTCCGGGCAGGCAGCTGCGGATGGTTCTTTGAACGGGAATGACACGGAGTCTGACGAGCTAGCTCCGATGGCGGGCTGTGAGTAGAGCTTTGGCGTTTGGTGGAGACTATTAGGCGAAGCTCGGATGCTCATGCTCAATGCTAGTGGCGCCGTTGACAAGCTAATAGATACTATGTATGATGTAACCCTTTAAGAAACTGGTATTTGAACCCGACCAATGAAGCAACACATGTAGACAGACATCATACTAAGCACAGCTATATATTCTTTATCTGCTGCAAAGAACGCCTGACATCAACTGATTGGGTGAGACTGTGTCCATGTACAGTATATCCATATGTCAGTTTTATACTGCCCCCAAGTGGTCAAAGCGGCAGCACAATGACCATAGAATTGACGTGAAAATGTGAGAAAAATGGCTTCCTTCTTCTACTATTCACATTTGTTTTTTCCTGCCAGCACCCACTTCAGTCAAAGCCTATCTATTTCTTTTCTGGCCATCTCACACCCTCCACTCCTTCTGATCGCTTGCACTTTCCGCCGCAATTTCCGGCCCCCATTTCACCCCTCTTGTACTCTCCCCTTCTTTCTTCCTCGGATTAACTTGTCCACTCATCCTTCGCGCCTCTCTGCCGTTCAGGCCATCCCCAGGCTCTCCGGGGGCCCCTGTGGCGCTGATAATGAGAAGCATGGTTAACAGATACAACTCACTGGCGGTGGATTCATTAGACGGTGACAAGCGAGGCTTATGGTGATTATTTACTCTCAAATGAGGAGACATACATCTTCCTCTCACATTTTTCCTCTCATCCTTGCATCTGGGGCCCTCTCCTTTCTCTTTCCCTGTCGTTAGACTCCCACAATGACATTCTCCCGCTCCTTCCCCCCTTTTTCGCCTACTAGCCTTCCTCTTCCGCCTAATGGTAATTATGGAAAAATTCTTGATCAGGGGACCTGATAATGCCTTTAAGTTAATTAAAGACATTTATGGGATCTAAAAGACATGTTGCCCGGTGGGGTTGGTATGCACCCACACTCACCCAAAAAATCTTTCATTTAGTCTTTCTCAATCCCCGTCTTTCATGTTCCAAGGTTCCCACATATTCCCTTTGCTGGGGTCAAGAGTTTTAACAGCCCAAGTACAATTGTAAAAAAAAAATAAACATCTGATTTATGTTAAAACTAGGGCGCACTCACATTAGGCCATTCAAATTACACTTGAGCCCACTTGACACTCAAAGAACAATAGATATGATGTGAACAATATGACCAACGAGATCACTGCTTGCCTATTTGTCATTTTTTCACGATAACTGTTATCCTGCAAAACAGAAATAACGATCAAAGTGAAAAGTAAGTCAATGTCACACTTTCAATCGTGGGTGGATGTGCAATGTGTATGTCATTTAATTAGTCTGATTTGTTGTTTTGCCATTTATTGATAATAAACAGAACTATAAATAATCCTTCGCCCCCTCCCAAAAAAAAAAAATTACCACCACCATGCAGGTGCACATATACAATGTAACGTGCACACATTCACTTGATGAGACAGTTGTTATTCATTGTGTTTTTTTAATATAATAAATACCAAATTGCACAATAGAAACAAGCGAAGAACAACCGAACTTTATTTATAAAGCACACAAAAACAACCACAGCTGTAACAAAGCACAAGATGAAACATGACACAGCAACATCAAACTCTACATGTTCAGAATCAGAACCAGCTTTATTGGCCTAGTATGTTACAAGACACGAGAAATTTATCTCTGGTAATTCGAGTCACTTTAGTATCAAAACAAACTGCCGTTATGACAAAATATACAGTTATTACATAAAAAACACAAGTGTGCATAGTCATTAAGCAATGAAAGTCTACCACTGGTGTAGTGAGCTGCGAATGGCTGGCGACCAGTTCAGAGTGTATCCTGCCTTTCGCCCGAAAATAGCTGGGATGGCCTCCAGCACGCCTGTGAGCCTACTGAGGGTAAGCAGTATAGAAAATTAAAGGATGGATACTATGGTGACACCTATATAATATAATTGTGTAAATCATAATCAGAATCAGGCGGCACAGCTGTGGAGCATTGGCCTCACAATTCTGAGGACCCAAGTTTGATCCCGACCCCGCCTGTGTGGAGTTTGCATGTTCTCCCCGTGCTTCTGTGTTTTCTCCGGGCAGTCCGGTTTCCTCTCACATCTTAAAAACATGCATTCATTGGACGCTCTAAATTTCCCCAAGGTGTGATTGTGAGTGTGACTGTTGTCTGTCTCCCTGTACCTTGCGATTGACTAGCAACCAGTTCAGGGTGCTGCCCGATGACAGCTGGGATAGGCACCGACATTCCCGGGACCCATGGGTAAGTGGCTAAGAAAATGGATGGATGAATGAATTGTGAAAAGGTTGAAGAATCCTCTAAGATTTAGAGCAGTTAGAGTGACTAATAGAGCAATAGTCCGGTGTAATGACCATTGTGCAAAGGCCACCAGGACTTCAAAGAATGTATGCAGTTTAAAGGGGAAATCCACTGGTTTGCATTAACAATGTATCCAATAGGTCATATAATATTACTCTATTTTGACAATGTGGTGTTAAATCCTCTCTCATTTAATAGTGTTTTGAGAAGATTTTTATCGACAATTACGAATTTTCAGGGGAGCTTCCATTTTCGCGAGTCATATGACCTATGTGCGCAGATGTGACATGTACTGTGCTGCAACAAAGGCTCGATTACATGGGACACCACTTATACCCAGCGCTGTTTTCTCGTATTTATCCTCATCTGATGAAGAAATAGCAGTATCGGTTGATTGGGAAGACGGAGGAATACTTCCATACACAAACGTGAGCGGCACAGCCGCTTGGTTGATTGGGAAGACGGAGGAATATGTCGGAGGTATATAGAGCGCCGCCGCTCACCTCTCATGGCTGTGTAGGGAAGTATTCCTCCGTCTTCCTGTTCAACCGAGCGGTTGAGCCGCTCACGGCTCTGCATGGAAGTATTCCTCCGTCTTCCCGATCAACCAAGCGGCTGTGCCGCTCACGTCTGTGTATGGATAAATCCGAGAAATCAGCGCTGGGCATAAATGGTGTCCCATGTAATCGAGCCTTTGTTGCGGCACGGTACAAGTCACATCCGCGCATGTAGGTCATGTGACTCGCAAAAATGGCAGCACCCCTGAAAATTCGGAATCGGCGATAAAAATCTTCTCAAAACACGATTAAATGAGAGAGGATTTAACATCACATTATCAAGATAGAGTACATATTACAAGACCTATTGGATACATCGTTCATACAAACCAGTGGATTTCCCCTTTAAAGTGGCTGTGCAATAATGCGGGACAATGTCGATTGTGCAAGTATTGCAGATATTGCTCCGTCGATTTGAAAGTGGAGCAGACGCTATGCAGATGCGAGAAGCTAGTATTGGTCAACAACAGATGTGCAGATGGTGCAGCGTCGTTAGACTATTACACTGAGTGGACGAGTAATATGTGATATACACTGTAATAATAATTGGCCCGGCAGGAACGTGACAACAAACTCAACACAAAATATTGTCAGCATGTTGCAGTTGAATTTTAAGTTAGCTGTTTAGGAAGTGAATTGCGAGGAGGAAGAAGGTGTTGGAATGCCAACTGCTTTTGATTTGCATTGTTCACTAGCGCTTACCCGAGGGAAGTAGTTGGAAGAGCTGGAGACCAGGATGTGGAGGGTCTGAGAGGATTTTGTCAGAGTTTGAGTAGCATGCAAATCCTTGAGGATGGTTATAGGGGTACCAACAATCCTTTCAGCACTTTTGATTGTCCGTTGCTGCCAGAGTTTGATTTGGTGTATGATGATGTGGAATCCTCGTGCTGTTGTGTTTAGTTGTTCTTTGATGAGAGAGACTATCATGAAAGAAGTCTCCACTGACTAGTATGAGGGTGGCAGGATGCCAAAATTGTAATTTTGTGATCACAGAGGATTGCAGGTGGTGATTTTTGAATGTAAACATACAACTTCAGTTTTCTAACAGCCCTTAGTTTGTTAATTAATGCTGGCCAGCTCCATTTTGGGGCTAATCTCCTCAGGGTTGTACCAATGTAAATAAATACATTAAAAAAAGAAAGTCAAAAAGCACCAGTGGCACAGAATGCTCCAGTACTGCCCGAGGCGGACAGATCAAGATTTTTTTTCCCTCAAAAAAAAAAAAAAAATGTCATTGAGGATGTGGAGGTTGGTACGGATTGGAATTTTTTTGGCCTTGAAGAAAACTATCTTTCATAAGCAAGTCGAGAGAATTGAATGCATTCCTATCCTGCTACTCTAGCTGAGCTTACATACAGTGCTAGACTAATAGAGAGCAGGTGTGTCACAAAGCTCCAGTGCGCGGCTGGACCCAAATGCAGCACTCCAAGACGAGGACATGATGTCAGGCGTAGTTTTATTCAAGCTGAGATGGCACAGAAACACAGTGACAAGGATAGCTCAACACTGCACTATTTTCGGTGGTGGAGATTCCTCATGTCAGTGAATGCAACTCACAAACTCAGGGCACAATGCACAACGAACTGGCCAGTTCGTTCTGTCACGAAGCTCCGGTGCAGGGGAGGACCCAAATGCATGACTCCAAGACAAAGGCATAATGCCCAGTGGGTTTTATTGCAGGAGTTGTTTCCACACAGTAACAGTGCAACTCACTACCTCAGGGCACAACGCACAACGAACTGGAAAATGTCAATGACCAAAACTCCAACTTAAATACACCATCTATTTGCAGTGCCAATGTGAAACAGCTGTGAGTGGTGACAGGTGTCACCGACCAGGGCAACGGCCATGCCCCTCTTGGCCGTGGTCCAGCCTGGCTCATGACAAGGTGCAGCACCGGTCTTTCCGCCCAACAATGCACACCATGGAGATGAAAAAAACAAACAAAAAACTCCAGGAGTAAATAAAGCCACAAACTCAGGAACATACCCCCCCCTCCCCCCAGCAATTATACAGTTATGTGGTTTAGTCTTGAGAAAATGCTTGCCTGATTGAACCATAACTTTGATGTGGCGCGAACTGAAAACCAGTTTTACAGCCCTGGCATAATATGATATCATTTTATCACTATTGTAGTGAGCACCCTGGACAAAGACAAGTGTACCACTTTCCGTACATGGGCAACGAGTTTCCTCGTTGCTGTCTAAATGTTCATCACAGATGCCTTGTTTTGTGTTAAGGCTATCGGGTTTGCCCACACTGTTTCCTGCAGGACCACGTGCTGCTTGTATCCTGTTGGGTGGGGAGACAAAAAAAAAAAAAAAACTGCACATTTTCTCTGCTGATGTTTTTCTTTGCTTCAAATGTGCAATGGAGTGTGTTTTCATCACCTTTCTTCTCATTCCCTCCATGTTTCTGCGTTCCGATAGTGCAGATGCCACAGGTAGTGAAGGTTTTTCCAAGAAATTCAGTGAATGTTGTGATGTTAACTGTCGGACCGCATATCTGGGTTGGTGGAATTGTGGGGTTTTACCTGACACTGGCTGTTCGCAGGCGAGTGGCATGAAATTGTGGTGGAAAGGGAGCACCGAGGCACCACCTTGGAGTGCATCCATACAGAAATGAAGGCCGGGATGAACATCAACTGGATGGTCAGGCCTCCCAAAGCGCGTGACTGGAAACTGGTGCTCTCAGCCAGTGAGCTCCAGGAGTTCTCTGGCGGGGTCTCCAAGCCTTCTATGCGCCTGGCTGACCCCAACTACCGAGACACAGGCAATTTCTCGCTGTTCCTTCAACCTGCCACTGAGGATGCTGGCCTCTACATGTGCATGATAGAGCAGCTAAAGAAGAAAATCAAGGAGAAGATCATCCTTTTAGCCATCATCACTGGTAGGACAATGCTATCTAATCTTTACAAAGTAATGTATTGTAACACAAACTATGTATATATATCCATCCTTTTTCTTGGCTGCTTATCCTCACAAGGGTCGCGGGAGTGCTATCACAGCTCTCAACGGGCAGCAAGCGAGGTACACCCTGAACCGGTTGCCAGCCAATTGTGGGGCACATGGAGACAAACACAGTCACACCTGGGGGGCAATTTAGAATGTCCAATTCATGGTGCAGGGTTTTGGGATGTGGAAGGAAACCAGCGTACTCATGCAGATACGGGGAGAACATGCAAACTCCACACAGGCGGGTCCGGGATTGAACCCGGGACCTCAGAACTGTCATGGACAGCTGTCATGGGCATGGGGCATGGCCAGGCCACTGCTCTGCACCTCGGACAGCTGTCGCAGCTGTGTCACATTTCGGACACTAATGAACTAAGTACTTAAATGGTAAATGTGTCATCGGCATTTGCCTGTTTGTTGTGCATTCTTCACTGCAGTCTGGGATGCTCCGCTATTTTGCGTAAGTTAGTGTAGAGCAATCCTTTGTCACAGCGAGTTTCGGTCATTTTAGTTTGATCACATCTTGCTATGCTTCTTGGTTTGCCTCATAGTCATCGGACCATGTTTCACATTTTTTGGATCTTGTCTAGCCTAGCATTTTGGTGCCTCTGCCTTGTTTTGGACTGCCTTTTGGTATTGACCTGTTTTTGGAATAAAACTACTCTGAACATTATGCCTTTGCCTCGAAGTCCTGCATTTGGGTGCAACCCCGTGCCGCTGGTTTATGACAGAGGCCAACGCTTTTCCAGCTGAACCACCGTGCCGCCAATATATATATATTTTCAATGAAAATCAGGTTTCCAAATCCAGTGATCTTTTTTTTTCACGAGCAAATAGAAAAAGTAAGGACAATATTACAAGGTATTGAATAATCAGAATAAGCTCTATTGGCCAAGTATTGAACAACACACAAGGAATTTGTCTCCAGGAGTTGGTGCCGCACTAGTACGACATACATGTTGTGTTTGAAGAACAGAACAAACAAACTCACAAAAACGAAGGACAATAGACAATTCATCGACAGGCAACTTTTTTCCTTATACGAACTCTCAGTTGTGCAAAGTTGTACAAGGATGCAGTCTTCTAGCATTTAGAGCCTCTCGAGTGCCCATTAGTGCGATAGTCCAGTCCAATGACAATTATGCAAGGGTGGCAAGGTTGAAGGAGTGTATGTGGTTTAAAATGACAAGTTGTGCGATTGACTATCATATATAATATTAACACGGATTTGCCCAGCAGCGTGTGACAACAACAACTCAAAGCACAAGATTGGAAACATGTTGCAGTAGAATTGTAGTTGAATTCTTAGAGAAATTCATAACTTAATTGCAAGAGGGAAGAAATGTTGGAATGCCTGCTCGTTTTGATACGCTTTGATCAGTAGCAGCTACCCAATGGAAGGACCTGGAAGAGCTGGTGGCCAAGATGTGGACAGTCTGATAGGATCCTGCCCGCTCTTGTCCTATATTTAATACTGATTCGATGACCACTGTGTGGCTCAGCAGCACTTGTAGCAGGCTGTGCACCCTCAGAAACCGCAAGAAGTCTATACTTTGCTGGGCTTTTTTGTGGATGGAGTTTATGTTTGTCACCCACTTCAGTTCCTGTGAGACTGTAATTCTAAAGAACTTGAATGTCTTGACTGTTGACACAAGACAGTTGGACAGTATGAGAGACAGCTCTGGTGAAGGATGCCTTCTGAAGTCCACAATCATTTCTGCAGTTTTTAGTGCGTTCAGCTCCAGCTTGTGTCGGCCACGCATAAGCTCCAGCCTCGCCACTTCAAGCAGATACACAGACACATCACAGTATTTGATGACCCCAAAGACTGTGGTGTCATCTGCAAATTTCAAGAGTTTGACACCCAGGTGCCTTGAGATGCAGCTATTTGTGTAGAGCGAGAAGAGCACCGGGGAGAGGACACAATTTTGGAGTGCCCCTGTGGTGATGATGCGTGTAGATGAGGTGGTTTCTCCCAGCATCACCTGTTGTGTTCTACCCATTCAAGAAATTGTAGATCCACTGACAGATAGCAGGCGAGACGCTGAGCTGGAGGAACTTGGAGGAGACGAGTTCAGGGATGATGGTGTTGCAAACTGAGCTGAAGTCCTCAAATAGGAATCTCACATAGGTTCCCTCGATGTCACGATGGTCAAGGTTGAAGTGCAGACCCGTGTTGACGGCATCATCTGCAGACCTTTTGGCTTGATAGCCAAACTGCAGTGGATTCATGCGGGGACCTGTGACTCTCTTGAGGCGGTCCAGCATGAGGCGTTCAATGGACTTCATGACCATTAAGACAACGGCCTCTAATAATATTCACATTTTCTCCAGTGTCAGATGCCATCTACAAGGCGCCAACTCTAGGGACATACTAGTACTGTACACAGACCCTATATGAATATTTTTTTCTTTACATTTTGCTTGCTTGCATTTGTCTCTGCTCAAGTACATGACAGTGTGTTTAAAAAGTGTTTTTTTAATAAGTCTGTCATTTAATAGGTTTCAATTTGTGGAGAGGTCAACCTAAAAAAAGACCCATATTTACATGTATATGTTGATATTTATATATAGCAGGTTACTGATGTTGGATACCACCCATTTCCTTTCAATTCGGTATTGAACAAAAGTCAGTCCGGTACTTTGTGCAAATATACTTAATGTGTTGAGTAAATCTAAAAAAAAATAAGCAATGTAAATCAAATGATAGCTTCATAAACACATCAGCAGTGTATATATTTATTTTAAACTCAAAAGTGCTGTTACCCTGAAGAGGATCGTTGTATAGAAAAATAAATGTGTGGAAGCATATTAAAGTAGCTCTCATACCCCGTTATTTTATGGTACTGGGGGACTCAAATTGAAATTGTTAGTAATTATTGAATCAAATTCTACAGTAACTGTCAATACCTGCCTTTTAAAATATTAATGTAAAAGTGAAAGCAAATTATATTGATTGTATATAATAAGTGATATATTTTATAGATAGAGATGGTAATTTCAGCTATTGCCGATCTTGTATACGTTTTTTCTAGGTCTGCCATGGCTGTTTTATCACAGCTGATATCATTTAATGATCCCGAGTCTATGTATTCCACTTTAAATGACCTATTCTTTAGGAAAACTTACCTGCTACGCTTTTTTGCCTTTTTGAGATGATCTCAGCGATACACATTTTTCTCCAAGCTGAACCCAAGCATCTTTTTGATGAAGCATGTATTTATTTTGTGACTTATTTCGTAACTGCGGTTGTTCCAACAGCAGCAGGGCTTCACGCCGCTTAAAACTTCACATTTCCATCCTTTGTACTTGGGTGATGGCTGCCTGCAGCACCGATAGAAGGACGCTGTGCTCTCCTCTTCTGTCCGTGCCTCCGCCTCATCATAAATGCTTGGTAGTCTGTGTTGTGGTTTAACCTGAGGGCTTTCACAAAGTTTGCTGTGGTGCCACAGCTCATAGTTATTTTCCGCAAAATACACATAATGGCGTTTCCTCACAAGGATTCTCTGTGCCCAGCCATTGGTCATTACATTATTATTAAGATTCGTGTGGGCGTAGGTGTGTGGCAGATTGGGATTAATGTTTAATTATGGTAAACATTGAGATTTTTATGGCATTGTATGAAAAGTGTTGTATAAAATATGCTCGGTTAATTAATTACTTGAAAACGCATGTTGGGTATTTGGAATTGAAATGGCTCCACACACGAATCCTCCTTATGCACAGAGTCCGACGGACTGAGGAGACTGGCACCCCGCTGCGCTTATGCATTATCCACCAAAGCCAAATATAAAGTAATTCCCACGAGCCGCATATCCTTTGGATAAAACCGCAAAAGTTGAGTTACTTACTCCACTGCATTCCTGTTAATGATATTCTTTGCATTTCTGCTCGAATGAGTGAAGTTTCAAAAGAGGGAATCGATTTTGGAGCATAAACATCGAGTATTGGACGTATCGATATTTCCATATTGATCCTTCCATTGCGTGTAGGTCTGGAACTGTACCGCAATATTTATTTGCAATCATTCCTCCTTGTTTGCTACAATGTGAGAAAATGACAAGATTACAAACTCAAGTCTGAAGCAACTTTGTTTCCCCTTCTCTTCAGTCACCAGCATCCCAGCATCCCCCATCCCTCTGAACAGCACCCTGCGTCTGATTGCCAAAATCACTCCAAATTTTGCCCGTGACTATATCTCCTGGGAATCTCAAGACGGCACCTCACTCAAGACCGTGTTTAGGCCCATCGTGGGATTTGTGACCAAACTTCCCCAGGCCACGTACAGCGACGCCGGCTCCTACAAGTGCACGGTTCATCCCCCGAGGAGCACAAACGGCACTGTGTTCACATTTTCCGTGAACGTCACCGTTGATGGTGAGGAGAGAAACCAAACATGATGGCGGTGAAGACGCTAAGTGAGCCTGAAAGCCTATCATCCCCATTATTTATTCAAGCTTCCTCTGGCTATATTGCTCTTCAGTGTATTTATTTTATGGAGCAAATTTTAACATTCCAAACTTCACCGTCGATCTATACAGAAAACACTGTTCTTCCCACACTCCAGTGGGTATTGCTTTCGCTGTATCTATTATTTATTATTTGGCTAAGACACTCCTGCCTTTTTCCTCCCTCTCTGCAGATAGCTGCCAGGCCTCCTTCACCAGGGTGGAGTACAGTGAGTGATGCCTGCAGGAAGTCTTGTGTCAGCATTTGGCTAATCAGACCGAGCAGAACACAATAGGACATAATCCCTATTGTTTTTGGGATGTTTTACCCCATCTGCATTCCCATCTGCACTTCATCTGTCCGCTATGTATACTGGATCCTCTCTAAGTTTGAACACAATCAATTCCGCAACGTTGTTCAAAGGTCACTTGTTTGGATTTGAAATAAAACTTTCACATGGGATGTTATGGGAATAGTACAAGGCGTCCTCAGTTTAAGATGGAGATCCCTCTTTACATAACCTGAATTCATATGTAGTCCGTCACTAACCTATGCTAATGTATTGATAAAATCCTAATATCAGTTAAAAAAAAACTGTAAAGATGAAGAAGATGTTTGTAGTATGTTATTCAAATGTTTAAAATACCTGGATAACAAAGTAGTCTAAATAATTTGTGACCAAAAACTTGACTGTTTTATACAAAAATCCCCATATGTTTGTCTATTATTTGAAATATGATGCTTAAAATGACTTTCCAATGGCGGAGTTTTTAATTTAATTTGATTTCCTTTTTTTTTTTCGGGTCAAACCAAGAGCAAGCGCATCATCAGCATTACTTCAAACTTCAACTTTGGTCGATTCCTCTGAACACGTGCAGAAAATCTCATCTGAATTAAAAAATTTCAACAACGAGGTGATAAAGGGATTTCCTGATAATATAATCTGAAATGAACAAGGATTACGTGATTACGGGATTTTAGCAGATTTTTGATGAATTTACATGCCCAAAATTTGTCATCCAATAAAAAAAGAAAGACAGTAGTAGCCATTTTTATAGGATTTAGAAACATACAGTATCCATTAACTGGCCATTAGAGTGTGAAAATTCAAGGGTAAGATTCTTTTAACTTTAGTTACAGTATGTTAAACACGTATGATTTCAAACATTTATATATAAGATAAGATGAATGAAATGCTTATGCAAAGGCACGATTATCTGATCGACAATTGTAAACCCCACAGGTCACCCCATTTCCACCGCCACTCAGGCCAGGACATCCTTCCCCCTGACCTGTCCCCCTGTCCCAGGGGACTACGTCTTCCTCTACTGGAAACCCCCCAATTCGAATCGCTGTAAGCTGTTGTATCAATACGATCGCTGGAGGGGCAAGACGTCGAGTAACAGCGAAAGCTTCAAGCTCCAGATGGCTGGCGCACCCTACAACGGCAGCTTTTCCTTCATCCGCACACCAGGCCTGAAGGATGGCGGCCTCTACGTCTGTAAAGTGGTTGTCAACGACCACATCTTCGGACAGACAACCGTGCTGAGTGTCTTGAAAGGTACGCATCACGGTCAGGAAGAGGAATGGGAGAGAAGGAGCAGATGCAAATTAAGAAGGATTAAAAAAAAAAAGTCAGAGATGGTTTCCATGGAGCACGTGATGTTACTTTAATGACAAACTTTTACACCAGTGCTTTCATAGACAAAAAAAAAAAAAAGAGAGCCTTCTTTCCCTTTCAATTGTTAAGTGCAAATATAGAGAATATTGTGACTAGGTTGAATGTCAGAAGGGTGACAGAATTTCAGAAGAGGAATGAAAATGCTGCAATGTCTGTTTGTTGTTTGTCGTGGCCCGGATGTGTAGAGTCCAACAGTATTTCGCATGCTTGTTTCTTAGATGCGGCCAAGTCCTCAAGGGTGGCTAGAGGAGTACAGTATTTTTTTTTTTTTGTATTGATTTGTAACTTTCAAGCACTCCCAGTCGTAGTTTGTCCCTTTTTTGTGGCACCAGCGAAACAGAATGGTGTGATGGATGAACACAGGACATTAATTTTGCGATTCATATCTTGAGTCACCGTCAATGTTCATTTGCCAGAAGAACTTTAAAGAAAGAAGCGATTCCAAGATGGCTTTTGCACCTCCTGGTGCTATTGTTCGAGTGCTTATGATGTCAGGCTACCGCAGTTGGCTCCACTGGTCTGATCAGCATCATTCTTTCAAAAGTGAAAGATGATTGATGCAAGTGCTGGTGGCGGCAAATATGTCCAAGTCCCCCCGGTTAGGTGTTCAACTGGGTTGAGGTCCGATGAGTCTGAGGGTCACGTCTCATGTCTCATGACTCATTTCCGTGCTCCGCTGGGAAGGAGGGCCGCAGCGAAAGCCGACATCTGTTCATTATGTTTCAAACAGTACCGTTTCATCATATTTTTCTCCCTGTTGTTTGTTGCTTGTCTGAAGCTTGTTCAGTGGAATGCTTTGACATTTTGGAAGATAAAATGCCTCATTACATCCTCGCTGAGAGTTAGATGACAGGATTTAGTCAGCTTTAGAGGTAGACATCCAACTTCATATGCTATATGTCAAGTACTTATCCTCCCAAACCTTTGATACTTCTTTCTCTCGCCCTAAATAAAAAACGTCACCGTATATCCAGCCATCCATTTTTTATTGAACTTGTACTTATTAAGGTTGCGGATGAATTGGAGGCTACCCCCTCGAACAAAAAGTAAATCATGAGCCCCTTAGTTGGCTCCCTCACAGTATGGGCTGAGTGGCTTGAAGCAAACTCTATAAAGCAGTTGACATGTATGTGATTTGCAGATCATTCACGAGTAAATTCCACTGAATTGCTATAAGCTTGAATTGCTTATGCTAAGACAACTAAGAATAAGATAACATTAAGTTATCAACACAGGTTTTAGACATTATAAAAGAATCGCATTGGGCCACACCCCGTCCTGTCCTGTTGTTCTCACCGGGTAATACTAGTTCTGTTCAGTTATGTGAGGGAATTGGACCGGAGAAGAGGAAGAAACGTGACTATTAATATGAATTATAAGGTAGAAATTGTAGACACTCAAGGATGATCTAGGTCAGCAATTATGCGAACACAATTCTTGACACAAAGGTCAAGACACAGTCAGAAAGATACCAAATTAGGCAGTTTATTACCAGCAGGCATCAGTACACAAGTGGTCAATCCAAAAAGACAAGGTAAAAAAAAAACAGCAACAACAACAACAAAGCAATGCACTAGGTTGGACATTCTGGGAAGTAAAAAGTGAAAACCCATCCTTTAAATTTATTAGTAATGATCAAATTAGAAAGACCTGGAGTGACAAGGAAGCAAAATTACAACATGACTTGCCAAAATAAAACTGGAAGTACTCAACAACCCAGAAAGTGCCAAGGAACAATAACTTAACTACAAAAGCAGTGACCACCCCTGACAAAAAAAAAGAAAAAAAAGAAAACAGAGACTGACGTGAGTGTTTTGGTTGAGAACAGAGTTGGAAATCATATCGTTGGCCAGACAGACTGTTTGCTGTATGTCAACCTTCAAAGAAGGGTATGAAAGTGCAGCATGGAACTAAACATTAGCACAGTCCACTCTACAAATGTATCTTCTTAATTTTAATGGATTATATACAGTGGCGGCACGGTGGATCAGCTGGAAAGCGTTGGGCTCAGAGTCCTGAGGTCTTGGGTTCAATCCCGGACCTGCCTGTGTGGAGTTTGCATGTTCTCCCCGTGCCTGCGTGGGTTTCCTCCGGGCACTCCGGTTTCCTCCCACATGCCAAAGACATGTAACATTAATTTGACACTCTAAATTGCCCCTAGGTGTGATTGTGAGTGCGGCTGTTTTCTCCATGTGCCCTGTGACTGGCTGCCAACCAGTTCAGGGTGTAGATGAAAGAAAATGGATGGATAGATATACAGTGATGCCTTCAGATAAAAGCTGATAAAATGAATGAAAATGTCATCAATGTGTTCAAGCCTCCCCAAAAACAACAAATGTTTGAATTTTTCTTCACATTATAAATGCCACCCATCCATTTTCTTAATGGTGCATGTTTTTGGGATGTGGGAGGAAACCAGAGTGCCCCGAGAAAACCCACGCAGGGACAGGAAGAACATGCAAACTCCACACACATGGGGCCGGGATTGGACCCTGGACCCCCAAACCGTGAGACCAACGCTCTACAGCTGCTCCACCGTGTCACCTCACTCAATTTTCTGTCTGCCTAATTTCATTGTGTTGAGCAAAATAGGAAATATGGCGTACAATCTTTTGATCTTCGAGCACGTCCAAACAGGTTCATCCGCTGGTCACTTTACACCGCGATGACGATGCCCAAGCAAAATACTGAAAACAGTACTCCAGCCCTAGTCAGGAGTAAAATTAGAAAAAAAATAAATAAATACTCAAGTAAAGTAGCGGTAGCTGAAAAATGTACTGTAGTAAAGTAACAAAGGATTTGTCCTTTGTTAACTTGGTAACCCGAACAACACATTTCAACAGCTCTGACAAGAGCAGCACTCAGTGTGCCATCAAAATGAGTTTGAAGCATTTTGTATTTTAAGGGCCAAATTATTATTGCCGCTCCAAGCACCGCACCTCTCCGCTCTGCTGCAAATGGAGTGGTTGCCCGGCAACATCAGCACAGCACCCGGTGGCAGTGAGTGGGTACCAAAAATAAAATGAAATAAAAAGCAGAACATGTTGCTTTCTCATTCCGTTTGAACACTCTCACATTGAATTAAAAGTTTTACATGACAGGCTCTTCGAGTGGTTCTTCGCAGAGTTCCTGCCGAGGGTTTTTTTTTCCCCTCCGATTTCGGATTTTTCACTGGGGCCAAGACTAATTATCGCAAAGAAATGACAAAAAGCTCCTTTTTCCCCTCCAGGAATATAATCAGAAGTGTTGAAGTATTTCATTAAGAGGAAGCAGGTAGAAAAAATAAGCACTGCACGATGTGGTTTTAAAGCCTGTCGAAGCGTGTTTCAGCAAGATTTGCTATCGGTATGTACCCTGTTGGTGGCATGAACTGTATGGATGAGAAAAACAACACTTATTCTTTGACACGCTCAAATTGAAAAACCGTTGTAACACATCACTTCCTAGGGATAGCTAAATCCATCGGGATAATATCAGAATTTGTGTTTCTAGGACTTGGCTACACTATGAGCTCCACTGGTGCATTTTACATTCATTCCCCCTCAAAGAAAAAAAAGAAAGAAAAATAACAGATGTAAAATTGCTAACTGTAACTAACTGTACTCTCATATGGTGCTCAATAGCAGTATGACTTTTTTTTCAACTGTGCTTGTGTGTGCACACAGTTATGTACCTGTGGATAAGTGGTACACACTTGTGGCTTTGGTGGGGGCAGCGTGGGATTGATTCCCGCTCTGTGATGGTGTTGACAAGTGCCTTGCGACTGACTGGTGACCAGTTCAGGGTGTTGTCCGCCTTTTGGCTGGGTTATGCTCCCGCGATCCCTTGAGCATAAGCGGCTTGAAAAATGTAATGGGGTGTTTAGATAGTCTTTTGATGTTGTACTGTACATATCTGATGCCCAATCAAATTATTGGAAAAAAACATGAGATAGCTGAGCCTTGACATGTAATCAGACTACAAGACAAATTAGCTCTTTCATGATTGCACTATGTCAGATTACAGCAATAAGTCTTGTATTCCGATACCTACACATTTGTTTGTTTTGGGTTTTTTTTAACTATAAATTGGGCTTCATCTTGTCAATTGATATGCGAATTAACTCATTGCTGTGGCAATGATAGCCCAAGTGGTTCACGCCAACTGTATTATAAGAAGAAAATTGGAGGGGAGGTGGCGTATGTTGATGGTCACCGGTGCTCACTCAGGAGAGGACTTTGTGTGGGACTTGCTTTGAGGTATGCCAGTTACTGACATTTGAAAACTGTACGGGTGTGGTCAGTCATGCCCGCAGATATAGAGTTGCAAGTGTGTGTTCTGTTTGTAATTATGAGTGTACCCCTTTAGGAGCGGAGGGCGGCGGTGTCAGGTAAACTAGGAAGTAGAATTAGGGTGAGCAGCAGCTCGTTGTCAGAGACCGTGTGCTTCCGTGTTAAAAAAAAAAAAAAAAGACGTCAAGCTGTGGTTCACTGCGTGGGTTGGTTTTCATGTGCGCTGAGAGTGTGCGACAACTGCGCAATTGCGCAGTGGCGCAGCTTAGAGGGAACATTGGTCAAGAGTACACAAACTAAGCGACGTCTTTCAATATCCATGTATTTCTACTCGTAACAAATTTTATGAGTGTGATTTTTGGTGCTCGACTCGACTGATGGCGCGCGGTCGCATACTCGCCTGCCAAATCTCAGTGACTGGTATGCTCATGTACTTTTGATATGATACAGCTCGCAAGCAGCCAACAAAACATTACATATCCTAGCAAGCTAGTGCACTCGTGGCTGTGTGTAAACATCCTGCCATCTTGTTGAACACACGATCTGATTAGAGCAGCGAATTCCAACCTTTTGCAGCCAATTGCAAGCTCGACGATTGAAAAGTCACAAAAATTAGATACATTAATTGCTATACATACTTACTGCCATCTAATAGAACACCATTAATTTTTTCTATCTGTCAATACACTTTACCAGAATATGGTAAATAGATGATCAAAGGTAGTTTATTTATAGATTTTTTTAAACAATTAAGTGTAAACAAGTACACTATATACAGTAAATGAATAATTCATTTATATCAGAAACACCTTTAATGACCTTAATGACTTTAATTAATAATGTATCAACACATAAGGAATTTGTCTCTGGCAGTCGGTGGCACCCTGGTCTTGACATTCAGAACAAACAACAAACAAACTAACAAGAACAAAGAACAAGAGACATTCAGTTATGAGGAACGATTCCTTATAAGAGTCACAGATGTGCAAGATGCAGAGTCTTCTTCATTTAGACTAGTTAAGAGTCTGTCAATGCCCCACATTATGTTAAGTTGGTAAGTAAGTTAAATAGAGTCATTGCTCCATCTTGTGATCGGATCGATAATCGGTTATCGTTTTTTTTATACTCCCTGATTGGTGAATGGCCCCAAAAATCCCGATCATGTAAAGCCTATAAAAAATACAAAATAATTTTCAATTTACTCTTGGAAGATTTTTTAAAAATCTTGAAAAATGCTACTCTTTCTCCCCACAAAAATATCAAAAAATCTTTGGAGAATTACTACATTTTTG
Organism: Syngnathoides biaculeatus; assembly: GCF_019802595.1. Classification (NCBI taxonomy): domain Eukaryota; kingdom Metazoa; phylum Chordata; class Actinopteri; order Syngnathiformes; family Syngnathidae; genus Syngnathoides; species Syngnathoides biaculeatus. Next base: position 31,512,196 of record NC_084644.1, read on the forward strand.
CTCATAATTTGTTTTTTTCTGTAAACTTTCACACTTTTTTCCTTAAAAAATTGATTTTTTTTTTTTTTGGTTTAAAAAAACCTTCAAAATTTTTTAATCTAATCAATTATTCAAACAAAAAAATGCTTTGTTTCTTTTAAAAAAAATACAACAGGACTTGGTTTCTTGAAAACTTAAGACAAGTACAATTCTTCTTGCTCTATTTAATGTGGCCTTCATCTGTTGATTTCCCGGAGTGGGCCTTATTTCACGCTTTACAACACCCACACAGACACAACCGGATCCCTTCGAAGGCATAAACAGAAAAACCGAAGGCATACCGCCCTGTAATGGCGACCACGGAAGAGTTTACTAATCACAGGTCCTCGTGGGATCCATCACAGCTGCCCAGACATGACGAGCTGATCAGTCACTGTCACAAAGTTGCCCCCCCTCCACACACACACACACAAGCGCGCACCCACACATCAATCATGTGAAGCATATATTTTTACCCCACCTCATTATGAGTATCATTATGTATGATTATACCTGCTGGCCTCCCACGGCAGCTTTAGGTGGCCTACGCTGATCACACTAATCAAGGCTGAAATATGTGCGTTTTTATGTGATGCAGCAGGGGGGGTCTGCGGGGCTTGATTACACCCAGATGAATTCTCATCTCACTTTGATGAGACACTAAGCATCAGTCACAGTCAAGTGATGCATTTGCAGCAAATCACTTTAATGAATATATATTATTGTGACCTCTCCATGGATTGTGCTCAATGGTGTTTTGTTTTTTTTTGTTCTTGTTTTTTTTCTGTTCCTCTCTCACATGGCCGTTCCCTTTACCCCATCACTCCTTATCCGTCTTTGGCCTTTTCTGCAATCACGCCAGCCATTAAGTCTCTTTCTCGTCCAGCCTCAGGAACCCATCTCGTTTACTGATTTCCATTCATTTATTCATCTGTTTATCAGTCCATTTAACACACCAGCGGTCCCTAACCTTTTTTTCGCTCTGGTTTCGGCTCTTTTCACTGGGTCCGGTTGGAGCTGTCCTTTGGCGGTGATGTTTGCCAGGAAGTGCACGTAAGTAATGTGCAATCCGCATTTGCAAGGTTTGACAAAGAGACAGTTCTCAAACAGATCCCGAAGGACCTGGCGGGAACGGTTTTGAAGTTCTTCAAGAGAGCTGAAGAAGATGAAGATGTGGTCTAAATGGACAAAGATGAACCGGTTCAGCATATCATGGAGGACATTGTCAAAAAGTTTGGAACACAGTGGGAGTGTCTGATAACCCAAAGTGCATGACAAGATACTTAAAATGTCCGAGGGGTGTATTGAAGGCGGTTTTCCATTCTTGCCCCTCCTTAATGCGGATGAGATGGTAGCTGATGCCAAGGTCCAACTTGATGAATATTTCGCCATCCCAGAACGGTTCGAAGGAAGGGTTTATGAGAGGTGTGTGGGGGAGGGCTTTATTTTTCACAATCATGTCGTTGAGGCCTCGGAGCCGAATGCAGCGTTGAAGAGCACTGTCTTATTACTTATTACTTATTACGTTATTGGCTAAATGTTACTGTGCCTGTAATGTACCAGGCTCCACCTTTTAAAGGCACATGCCTGTACACAGACACAATATGGATGTTTTTGAAAGCCCAGAGTACCTGGAGATAGCCCACACAAGCATGAGGTACAAACCCAGAACCTTTTAACTGTGAAGTGCGGAAACCACTAGTTTATCGTGCCGCCCTTTGTTCAATTCCTCCTTTGCCTTTTCCCCTCCTCTGCGGCCACGCAGTGATGGCTCGGCGTTTGGATACCGTGCTGCAGCTGGAGTGCGTGTTCAGCGAGGTTTCCCAGGTCCAAAATGCCACGTGGGAATTCCACAATAAGAGTCGCTCGCTCTGGACGATGAGCAGCGCGCCCGGCAACGTCACAACCACTCTTCTCTTACCCATCGCCTCGGACAGTGCCGGCAACTACACGTGCACCTTACAGCTAAAAGACGGCCAGACTGTCAGCACCACATACGTGGTCAAGCAAGCAGGTATCGTTCCTTTTTAAGCTTTATTCTTTTTCTTTCGGCTTGTCCCATTAGGGGTCGCCACAGCGTGTCATCTTTTACATCTAAGCCTATCTCGTGCGTCCTCCTCTCTAACACCCACTGTTCTGTTGATCAGGAAGACGGAGGAATACTACTAATTAATGTTGAATATTCGGATGGTTCTTTGGGGGGAATGACGCGGAGTCTGACGAGCTCGTCATTCTGCCCGAAGAACCATCCAAATATTCAACATTATTTATAGCCACAGGTTCAAATCTGTATGGACGTATTCCTCAGTCTTCCCGATCAACCGATACTGCTATTTCTTCACCAGATAAATCCGGGCATAATGGTATCCCATGTAATCGAACGTTTGGAACAGCACGTAACATGTCACATCCGTGCACGTAGGTCATGTGACTCGCGAAAATGGCAGCGCACCTGAAAATATGTCATTGTCGATAAAAATCTTCTCAAGACACGATTAAATGAGAGAGGATTTAACATCACATTATCAAGATGGAGTACATATTACAAGGCCTATTGGATACATTGTTACTCAAAACCACCAGAATTTCCCTTTAAGTTAAAGGGAAAATTGTAGTGCCAACCATAAACTTTTTTCTGGCTTTTTTTTTTTTTTTGGATCAGGTTTGTGATTTTTTTTTTCTCATTTGTGATGTTTCTTCGTCTTTTTGAGATGCCCCATCAAAATGGTTTGACTGGAAGGAAAAACGTGATGTTTACTTTAATACTTTCTGTGACATTTTGGGGATTTTTTGGGGGGACTTTTTATGAACTTCTACTATGATGGGTTTATCAGCTTTTCGGCGATGCCCCCAACCACACAAACTTCTCATTGGTAGCGTTGAGGAAAAATGTGGGGTTAACCTTCATACTTTGTATAGCTTTCTGTTCATTTTGGGATTGTTGTTTGTTTATTATGTACTTTATTATACTGTTCTCTCAGCATTTGAAAAGTGGTGAAAAGATTTTTTTAAACTAGCGATGTTCAGTAGTAGTGGTATGAACAATAAACTGTGACATCGCAGCAGCGTACTCTATAGCAGCAAAACATTTCAGAATAATTTCTTCTCAATATGAACAAATCAGACAAGAATCCAGGAATAGAATCAAACGGGATCTCCCTTGGTTAATGTGCCACGCCTATAAAATGTTTTGGGGAAAACAAAATAACTCACGGTGATCAGAACGGAGCCTGTCGCCTCTCGGGATTCTCCCTTCCTAACCTTTTTTTTTTCCATAAAAACCTTCAAGTATTCAAAACGCTGAACATCCTTTTTTTATGAGACATAAAGTTGTGTGTTTTTCTTATCACGCTTGCGTTACCGAATACGTGAATATTAGTAAAACAAAACCGCAGGACATCTCCTCTGACAATAACTAAATAATTCAAGCTTATTGTGTCGATTGTGGAGAGCGGAAGGATGTGACAGCTAAATGGACCCCCCCCCCCCGGTCCCCTCCCCCCACCGGTTGCGATAAGTCCGATGCATCACTTGGACCGCGAGGCCCGGGGCTCATCGTAACGCGCGCCAGCCACAAATGCAGCTACGGGAGTGATGGACACTCACAGAGGGCCAATGAAGATGAGGGAGCGCGATGGATTCTCGGATGCGTGGAGTCCAGAGTTTGGGGGATAATGGGGAGATTTTATGGCTTTTATGGGAAAACAACATTCTTTTTATTACAGCCACCAAAAGGTTGTTGTTGGTTTGTTAGCAGGATAAGGCAAAAACATCTCGCAGATGCAGCGTGTGTTCAAATTCTACAGGCACCTGCTTAAAGATCACGATTTTGTGAGGGGGAAAAAGAAGGGAGCAAGATCAATTATTTCAAGTTTCTTTTTGAAAAAAAATTAAATTCATATGAAATATGACTTGTAACCTGGACTAGAAAAACATTGAGTTTAATCTTTTCGAGAGGGGAAGATAAAAAAAATGAATAAGTAAACAACTGAAATAATGTGGTTGCACAAGTGCACACACCCTCTTACAACTGGGGATGTAGCTATGGTTACAATTAACCAATCACATTCAAATTTACCTTGAATAGTACATTTAAAGCCCCTCCAATTAACCCCAAATAAATTTAAGCTCTTCTAGTAGCGTTTCTGTGGCTTTTCTAAGAAATGACAAAGGAAAAAAGCCTCTGACCTTTTGCAATGATTGCTTAAAAGTTCATCCTTGATTTCATTGGGCCAGGACACATTTAAATGAAATATGTCAATAAAATACATCACACTCTCAATAGATGTTGATTATTAAATATATTATTGTGCAAAAAAAATACCAAAATGACTTGCTAGTCCAACCAATCAGATTTTAGAAAAATGCAAACATCATCGACTGCCAGTGAGTCAATTTGAAATCTGATTGGAAATGGATCTGTCCCATTGCTGATGTATATATTATATTACATCCACGTGCTTGTACCAGAGCCAAGTGACACTTGGAAATGAGAATAGACTCTCTGAAATAATTTGATAACATTTATTGGAATAGAATTTAGGTTGCAACTCTCAGCCAGTGCTTTTGGGTGTTTAGGTCGGTTAAAATCCAAAATTAATCAACTACAGTGCAAAACAAGCAACGGTATTTTAGTTGCAGGAAATGCTGTTATTTTTCCACAGCATAATAGATTTTTTTGTTCAGCAGCTGTCGTTGTTTTTTTTTTAAATTCATGTGCACAATTTACCTCGAAAACCATATGGTGTAAGGTTGTGCGAGCTAGAACTTTAGTGTTCCACCCACCTCATTTGCACTGCTATAGGTAGGCACCCCCCATCCTGCTCCAACCCCGAGCCCCCATCCCTCCGCCTCCTCATTTGAGATGGAAACAGTGAGATGGAGAAAAGAAAAGGTTGGAAGACGAAGGTGTAAAGAGAAAAAAAACAGATAAAGCCTTTATGCCTGACTTCACATTGCACTTACTAACCATACTTCATGAGTAAAATCTGGCATGGGGGAACAGTGCGGGTCACCACCACTTTCCATTAGCGAGGCCCCAGCACATACGCACCCATCAATTAGAGTTCATGCGGCACACGGGATGATTGATGGTTTTGAGGAGCAGCTAATAGCCGTGACACCGAAGGCGAAGGTGGGACAGGGGGTGCAGCTGGTTGCCTCTTTTAAAAACAAAATCTGTCAGAAGCGCTTGTGCCGGGTAACTCACCCGATGCATGCATTGCTTATTCGTCACCTTAATTATACTGAAGTCTTTCATACAATATTTGTTGGAATCCAGAGGTAGAAATAGTAATAAAATAGTAATAAAGGTCTGATTACAGTTGTGCCTTAAGCTTACTTTGTTCCGTGTCAGCCCGTCATCTGCGTTTTTCATTATACATTAGCATTCATGTAGCCAGAATATTCTCCAACAAAAATCATTTGATCGTTTTAAAATACACAATGTATAAGTCTCATTTTTTAAAGTTTAATTTCACAGTAAACCTCTACTACCTATTGAACAACTTGAAACATCTTCTTTAAAGTGATGTTCTGCTATCCGCCAAACTGCTGCTTGTTGTGAAGTGAGTCGGGTCGAGTTGGCTGCGCTTGTATCCACTTTGCGTTCGCTAGTCAATGTAAAATATTCAACAACAGCGCATATTTCAAGAAGCTCATAAGTCATTGTATTTCATAACTTCCCATTAAAGCTGTAACATGTAGCGGTAAGTTAGGCTGGAACATACAACAACAGAAAACTGTGGCTTCGATATGATGAACGGGGATACTTGTTAGTATGTGATGTTTCTATGACATTCAACTTTTTTATGCAGTTTTGAAGGCCAGCCAGCGTGAAAAAAGACGGAAGTCGCGGCAGATGACATTTATTGTTTTATTTATCATCGAAAGCATGTCTGCATTTATAATGAACCTATCAGACAGAAATATCCCAGGCAGTACAATGCAGACAGATTTTTGATGTTTTTTGTGGATGGATTGTTCATGTCATGTATTACACACGAAATTTATGGACCAGCTTTGCAATCAGAAATCGGGGGTAATGGGTTTTTCCATCACTGTTGGTGATATATGACAATTTGAAATTTTGGGATGGAATTTCACAAGAAACATGGAAATTGACTTTCCTTCACGGCCCACATAAAATCATGTAGTGGCCTGTATCTGGCCCCTTGGCCTTGAGTTGACACCTATGGAATAGAGCATTCACTAAACGTAAATAATAATAATAATAGTGTAGAAAAGTTGATCTGTTAGAGATTTCAGATGTTCGAGGTGGCGACAGGCTTGATCAGCAATGTATCATCTCCGCTCGTAGTGGCAAAATCGTTCCAAGGTGCGGATTTAACTGGAGTAAAAGAAGGCCTGGCTAAAGTTTTCCATGATGTTAACTCTTTGATCATGTCGATCACTTCTGTTGACATCCCCAAGTTTGTGTGGGGGTGGGTGTCAGATCCATGTCTGACAGCACCTTTTTTCTTCTAGTGCACCCACTGTGCGCGTGACTGACAGCTGCATGATGAAAATACATGTAATGTGCCTGGAAGGCGGGTGGGGACTGAGGGTCTCTGATAAAGAATTCTACAATACTGGTCTCACCCCCAACCCCCGCCCCGTCCCGTCCCGTCGTGATTTGCAGAGCAACTTGTCAGATTCAAGAAATGGAAGTTTTTCTCTTATTTTTCTCTCACTAGCAAAGACCGTCCCTACATCCTCGCCGCACTCGTCTTTCCACCACCTCCTCCTTCTGGTTTTATTACTTCTGGTGCCCCTGGTTGCCGCCAGCATCGCTGTGTTACTATGGCGACAGAAGCGCATCTCCCTGCGAGGTGAGGCCATTGCTGTTTTTTTGTTCCCTTTTCTGTGACGGATGCAACCCAGAACCTCCTCTGGGGTTGTAATGAATCTGACCCTTTCTCCCCTTATGTGTGTGTGTGCGCGTGTGTTTGTCTGTGCGTGCGTGCATGCGTCTACAGGTATTGAGCAGTCTCTGTCCGTCTATTCAGGCGAGACGGAGAACATCTACGAGAATCCCGAAGATGTCAGACAGGTGATAAAACAGCCATTTTCTCACCTGATGAATTGTCCTCTCCTTCCTTTTTTTTTCCTTCTTGCCTCACCTCCATTTTTTTTTTACTCCTCTTTTCCAATACACTAGCTACTTCCCAGCCTCTCTTGCTTGTTGCTCATTAAAGTTGTTTTGCTCTCCTCTCCGACAGGCTTTTCCGCCAGGTTCGGTCTATATGGTGGGTATAACACAACACACGCACACACACATTTCTTGCGGGGAATACATTCGTTATCCACCTGTGAAAATCTGGGATACAGTGATACTGGCCTTATTTCAATGCATCAGGTACTCATGAAGGCAGCCGATACCAACCACCAATACTTAAGATAAAAAATAAAATAAAATCTGACATCGAGGAAGATCTCCTCCAGAGTTGAGCAGTAGTTTAAGCAAGTTGCAAGTCAAAGTCGTACATTTTCTTCTTCTACGTCATCTTGCTCCACTCCAAACGTCAACTGGAGTGATAAGCAAATGTTTTCTTCACCAATCGTAATACACACACACACACACGAAAAAAATATTCACGCCTAATAAAGGTTTTATGAACTATAATTGAGATTGCGATTGATTAAATGTATCGCACTGCACTGTTTTAAACTCACTTTAGCTCGACTTTATTTCCGTTCACTTTGTTGTGGCACAGATGCACATAGAAATTAAAAGAAGTCATTAAAAGAAAGCTATATGTATAAAAATGTTGATGATTTCTTTCACCTTTACTGTGACACACAACTCATTTACAAAAAAAATTGAATTCTTTTCAAAAGAAGCAAAAATAAAGCGCGATAAAGGTGTTGCTTATGTGTGGACATGCTCTCATAATGAGGGATGCGGCAGTGCTCAGAATTCCTCTCATTTAGAAGACTCAGTCCAATTGACAGTCATCATTAGAGTCAGTGTTTGGTTCCATATGCTGTGGTTTCAGTTTCAAAATCATAGTGCAGAAATATTTATTACACAGCTGAAACAACGGATGTCATTTTGATGGCGACGTTTCAATAGACACATTTTTCGATATAAGAATTATCTTCATATGTAGCTACTCCCCATTTGGACTGTACTTACTAAGTGTGGAACACAAATTTGTCCATTTTTTTTTTAATTACTATGATTGTAGGTGTCACGGTGGATCAGCTGGTAAAAGCGTTGGCCTCACAGTTCTGAGGAACCGGGTTCAATCCCGACCCCCCCTCTGTGGAGTTTGCATGTTCTCCCTGTGTGTGCGTGGGTTTTCTCCGGGCACTCCGGTTTCCTCCCACATCCCAAAAATATGCAACATTAATTGGATATACTCTAAATTGCCCCTAGGTCTGATTGTGAGTGTGGCTGCTTGTCTCCCGGTGCCCTGCGATTGGCTGCCAACCAGTTCAGGGTGTACCCTGCCTCCTGGGATTGGCTCCAGCACTCTCCGCGACCCTTGTGAGGATAAGTGGCAAAGAAAATGGATGGATGGACTATGATCGTAATGCAATGTGATCTGATACGGGAGCCCTGTAACGCACCAGCATCTTCTAGTGCCAACTCTTTCATCATACCTGCAAATGTATGATTATAATGCACAGTGGTGCAGCTGTAAAGTGTTTGATTCACAGTTCTGAGGACCAAGGTTCGAACCCCTCCCTCCCTGTGTGGAGTTTGCTTGTTCTCCCCGCGCCTGCGTGGGTTTTCTCCGGGCACTTCGGTTTCCTCCCACATCCCAACAACATGCAACATTCATTGGAGACACTAAATTGCCCATAGGTGTGATTGTGAGTACGGTTGTTGTTTGTCTCCATGTGCTCTGCGATTTGGTGGCAACCAGTTCAGGGTGTACTCCACCTCCTGTCCATTGATAGCTGGGATACTCCCGCGACTCTTGTGAGGATAAGCGGCTAAGAAAATGGATGGATGGATGGATGGATGGATAGAAACCATCCCTCCCCAAGTCATTTTATTGCTCTATTACAAGGTCCACAACAATAGCCTATGAAACGTAAATGAATGACCAGCTAGCTAAACTGTTAGCTTACCTGTTTTTGTGGGTTTTGTAGCGATAGATTAAGTTTGACGTGGTTGATTTGGTGCCTTTAATGTGTAAATTGTAAACCACGCAGGTTGCAATCGTCTTTTTGCAGACTTCATCAAGAAGTGAATCCAAATTTTATTATCTTTGGTGCAAGTTGTTGGAGGACTTAATCGTCACTTGTCACCTAATCTACTATTGGTTTGGGTGATTTTTTTTTTTTTTCTTTTTCGTTGAGGATTCCACTTTAAGTCCACTTCAATCGTACTTTTCTGCCTTGACTTAAGAGAAGAATTTGAATGAAGTGATTCAAATTTTATGTGCACAAGTATGTACTTCTACCTACTTGAGTAGCGTGTGAATTTTGTCTTCCAGGATTTAAAGCCAAGACAAGATGATGTCTACAAGGAACTGGAGCACTGAGCAAAGAGAAGCATTACATCACCTGTGCGCGCGCGTGTGTGCCTTTGTATGTTGTAGGAGTGTTTGTGTCGGCATTTTCTTGACAGAGCCTGCACATCACGGTGACACCGTGGCCCGCCATCACGTCAGGCGCTGACAGGCAACGCTTGGCTGCCTGTGTTGTCGGTTGAGTTGCGTGGGCTGTCTCAACGTGTGTGTTTGTGTGTGTTGAAAGATGAATAACACCCTTTTTTCGTGTGTTTGTGTTTAGTGTGTCTTTCTAATGCCAGAAGTGATCACTTGCATCCCGTGCACGTGTCGACTTCATGCTGCAGTCACGGCGCAGGGTGTGTGTGTGTGTGGGGGGGGGGGCGCTTTTATGAGGAGCACAGTAATTAGGTGTATAATTGCCTCTTGAATACACTTGGAAATGGCACTCAAGTGTGAAAACGGTCTCAAGAAAGATCCTTATTTATTTGTACGTCATTACGGAATTGCAAACGTAGTTAAAAGAGGATGTTGAAGCATCTGTACTTTTGCATACACCCCCCCCCCCCAACCTGGCTATTTGGAATGGCTCCCATGTTTAACCATCTACAGGGTTATATGTGTATGTATGTGACGCGTTTTTGTCAAAATCTTTTTAGAGCAAGAATTCCACAAGACAAAGGGCTGGCCCACTCTCATTGCGATACAATTCCAATTTAAATTTTTAGGATGACAATACGTTACTAGGTTGAGGTTTTCTTTGGGTTGAGAGACACATTTTCAATTACAAGTCAACTTTCGATATGATAATCTCAAGTAAAGTAGAAAAACATTTGGAGTAATTAAGCCCTTGTAATGTGTAATATTAGGAGAAATTTCAGCCTTTTATTTAACTGCAATTCAAACAATCGCAAGCTGCTGCTGTAGGCCACAACATGTCCAGCTGCTCATGCTAACCTGATTCCAGTTCCTTATGCCACTCACCATTACCCCTTAAAGGCACACATCCAACACAAATAACAATACAAATAATAATGTCGCTTTATTAGCTGCTAATGCCAATGCTAATCTATGCATCCAGCAAAACTCAACGCAGCTCATCTAACCGTCTGACGGTAAGGGCATCACACACGTGAGGGACTTGACTGTTTCAGGATTGATTGTATCGCAGCAGGTTCTTTCTTAAAACTGTGTATTCTGGGCACAATCACTTGAAAGTGGCTGTGGATTTTCCCCATGCTTGACTGATCATGACACCAAACCAATCAAAAATATTTTCAACATTATGTACATTTACGTTTTCAAGATGTCTGTTTTTTGTTTGTTTTTTGTGTTTTTTACACTGTTTGACGAATGATTGGAATGGAAAGCTGCGTGTTTCGGTTTCATTATAATAAAGACTACTTTGGAAGGCATTCGCGTTTGGGTAGTTTTGTCCATCGAAAGCCTCTGTTATCGAGCTCGGCTTCCGTCTTTGTCCAGGAAGTATGGCCGGCTGGATGTGGCTCCGTTGTGTTTTCGGTCCTCATCTGCAAAGAATTCACCGCCACCCGGACCCGACTTGGCCCCCTGGACGAGTGGTCAGGACGGTAGGCGCCTGTACATCTTTTATCGTTCACTTCGACGCGGCCGGGTCCACAAAGAGATTCGTTTTTGGTGGCCGCTAGCTGAACATGTAGCTTCGGGGGGCTTCATCCGGAAGTGTCAACTATTGATGAGTGCTTGCTGTCATTATACGAAGTGCCTTAACATGAAAACAATTAATGAAATAAAAGCCCGAAAAGTATAGCCATGTACTTGTTGTGATGTATTCAACGCTTAATCAGCGTTCTCAATGACAAACACTCGCCTATGCTAATGTTAGCATAATTTACATAGCAGTACTCAATCATTTATTCTTTCATTCATGTGCATTTATCACGACTGCTTATAAGTACCGCGATACACTGAGTACACTTTATTTATTCATCAGTATTTCGAGAGATGTTTCTTAATAATGTTTTGTATCGTTGAAATACACAGTCATCAATATGTGAAATACAGAATAACATTTTCCAAATAATGAACAGTCCCCAAATAAGAAAATGTTTAAAACTCCCTTTAAAAAAAAAAAAAGTAAATTCAAATGGCACCGCTCATCTTAAAATTAAGTGCATTCCACGGTTTGGGGGTAGCAAGACTCTGCGTGGCTCTTATCAGCTTTATCACATTTTCATCTCTGTCAAACAACGTTGTAACCTATTTCTTACCTTTGGACAGGGATGGAACTACCAGCCAGGGAGTTTGGAGAAACACACGGACGGCATTCTCAGTTGGGTTAGTTTTCAGTGTTTTGTTAGAGGGAATAGTTTGTAATGGAATATACACGACAGCCCATTCTGGGGAGAGATGGTACAAGCCGAAAGTCATAACTTAATGAGTATAAAGTTTTACTTTTGAGATTAAAGTTGTCGATTCTCAGGAATAAAATCCCAATATTACAAGAATGAAGTCATCTATTTTTGAGAGATGAGGTTTTGTAAGTCAAAGTTGTGTATTTTCCTGGATAGAATTTGTATATTTGTCAGATGTGCTTTTAACACAGTATACAGTGGACACAGCTGTACTCACAATTCAGCACCCGTGGATTCACCTATTCATCAACATTTCAAAAAGATATTATTTCTTGGTCGGGTTGGGGGGGATGCTTATTGGTGACATGTCTCCCCCTTATTCAAGAGTTTTGGGGGTTTAAATGAACATTGTAGTGCAATCATGATAATTTCATTAAATTTTCATGAATTTGCATTATTCGTACTTGTGCCCCATCCCTATCTGGAGCTCTCCCCTGTGAATGTGGTTGAGGGGTCCACTGTGTATTTGATAGGGCTGTGCATATATGGGTGTAGACTCAAATTGTTTGCCAAAGAAATAAGCGCACAATTACAACAAGTCAAAGAATAACACCGTACTTACTTTATTCTGACATGAACTGCAAACCGCATTTACTTAAAAATATATATACAGGTACACTATTATTATTTATAGCCTTTGTTCATGGCAGATGCCATTTGAACTTACTGCACATAGTTTCTGGGCATGTATGCTATTGTAGCCACAGTATAGCCCTCCACCAATATCTACGCAGACCCAGGCATCTATTTGCCTAGACCCGAGAAACTGCACGGATATTCATGGCAGCGCCACAATCAAAGCCGAAAAGGTGCCATCGCCAAGGTGGATGGCGACCGCAGCAGAATGAATGGGAGAAAGGTGATCCAGGACAGCTTGCCAGGTAGCCAGCCCTGGCTAGATAGCCCACAAGCTAGCTAGAAAGGAGGCAGTAATTCCAGGCAGCGAGGATTCACAGCACCAACGGGCACAAAACCAACCTTGGTTCTACCTTTGACCAAGGCAGAGCAAGGGGTCCTGCTTAATGTAAGCCATTATAAATTAAAAAAAAAAAAACAATCGGACGTTGGAACCAAGAGCCTCCTGTTCAATAGATAAATAAATTGGAGTTTTCATTTGTTTGACAATTTACTTGGAATAATAGGAGTAACAATTTGATTCTGATTTGGAATTCATTCGTTAATGAATCGTGAATCGGAATTTAAAGGGCGGGGCTGAGCCCAGAAAAAAGCTCTGTATTTTGGAGGGTTTTTTTTTTTTTTTTTTGGTGGGGGGCAGGAGGGGGGGTTAAATTATTTATATTTTCAAGAGATCAAAGTTAAAATATTTTTTTAAAACGTGTATATTTGACAAAAAGCCATTTTGAGGGGATATATTTTTTTAGACAAGTCTTAGTGTTGAATCATAATAAAACTGAATACTTTAAAATATAACTTCATAAAATTATGAGTTTAAAAATGTACATTTGAACTCTCTTTACCTGGAATATGTGATTGAAGATTTAAATTTTATTAAATTATTCTTGTAAGATTATGTCTTTAATCTCATTGTGTGATTCATGAATTTTTCCAGCATTGCTCTAATACCCACATAATGTGCTAATGTGATTAAGGTGATGACCATTTGTGCATTTATGTATCGTTTCTCCAGGCTTCAGCTCTGTGGTACCTCTCCTACTGCAGCTCTCCTCTCCTGCTAAGCTATTTGTACGGAAAAGGTAAGAAAAAAAAACCCACACGTCCGAGAAGTTACATGAATTTATTTTTAATGTACCGGTATGTTATTTGAATTTCCCAAACAAAATCATGGAAAGAGCAAAGTTCAGTGTCAGGGTCAAAAACTGTGGCCACCATTAAAACTTTATCAAGTAGTGTATAGGCAATGGTTTAACATTTCAATATTTTAAACTGTCTCACAATTGTAAAAATAAGTTGACCATTGTTAATGGTAGGGGTGACAATGTGTAGTTAACATGCCAGAGAGGTGAGTCCTGACACACAAGTGAACAAGTGAATCCCCAGGACTTGCAGTGGATCGGGACCAAGAACTGCTGTGAATAGCTAAGATCTGTGAATAATTGACGCGACCCCGAGAAGGGGTTTGTAATCGTGTACAGAGGCTGCAAAATGGTGGCAAACAAATAGCCTGCTAGCATTTTATGCAAACGCTATGGAATGAAACTCACCTCACTCACAATGATAAATGTTAAGGATTACAGGCAAATTCTAACGACAAAGTAGACAGTACGAGCTGTTAGTCGCTGGTGTCACAAGAGTAGCAGAAACATAAATTCATTCACAGAATCACTGATTATTAATGAATTACTGGTGATATTGACTGATGGTGGTTCATATCTGTGTGTGTTCTCTTTTAGGCTACATATGCAGCAGTAAGTTGGCGCCAATGAGTCAGTATGTGGCAACGACGCTGCTGTGTCTCCTTGGAGTGGCGTGTCTCCGAGGTGAGGCAGCACAAATGTGTCACGCTTATGCCTGTAGAACGTTTCATCATGTTTGCAATATGCATGCACAATATTCTGGTAATACAAAATTACGACGTTATCTCACTAGCAAGAATGATACTATACCACGTTTTAAGTACCGGTACTTCTGCACCATCTGACAGGCGGAAGGCAGTGTTCCAAAATTGAGACTTGCTTCAGGCTGTGCATTTGTCACTTTTATCAAAATATTGTGCAGTTGTGCCTTGAGATATGAGTTTAATTATCTCTGTGGCCACACTTGTAACTTAAAACAATTTTTTAGCATTACCGTAACCATACGATTAACATACATTTAAAAATGATTGCTCATGTTTACCACACCAGATAAAAATATTGTTTATGATTACTTACGCTATTTTCCAAATTGTTTACTACCAAAACAAACCAATTTATTTGTTTAAAATCATAGGCCAAAACAAAACGTGGATAAAACATTACTATTGCAATTATTGCACTTCGTTACACTGTGTGAAGATTTTTCTTCCTCTGTACAGTCCTCTTTCAGGCGGCATGGTAGACTTTTTTTTTTTAGCATATCTGCCTCACAGTTCTGAGGACTGGGGTTCAAATCCCGGCCCCCCCTATGTGGAGTTTGCATGTTCTCCCCGTGCTTTCGTGAGTTTTCTCCAGGCACTGCAGTTTCCTCCAGCATCTCAAAAACATGCACGGTAGGTTAATTGAAGACTGTAAATCAAAAGTGGTCAATGCGTTGATCGATCACGAGGAAGTCTGTGTTGATCACGGGTCGGCGTGTCAGAAAAAAAAAAAAAACATCAGCGCAATTGTGCACTGTTGATGCAGTCTCTTTGCAGATATTCTGCGTTGTGCACACAAAAAAAATAAAAATACAGTGCAAATTGAAAGTATAACATACAACTATTCTGTTTGTGACAATAATAATGACAACGTCCACAGTCTGGGCAACGTAGAGCAAAGACGAGCTAGACATGCTGCTTATGTTTACTTTCAATATTAATGTAGTAAGTTAAAGAAGAAATGCTGTTGTCTTAAGAATCAATGACTGTTGGAGGATGTGAATAATTGCAGAAAAAGTGGTTAAACTAGATGAGATTTTCTCTTTTCCGAGTGGGAAAGGTCTGGTGTGACGCCAAAGTAGAAAGTGCAAGATGAGATGGTTTGTAATTTTAAAATTCCACCTTTGCACAGCCAGGATGAAAGCACAGACAATACAGTGCACAAAAAGCAAATTCTGTATTTTAAATATATATTTTTATATAGTATAATATATGACATAACATTAATAACATAACATTGGGAGCATCATCAACGCACCTCCCCCATCGTCGGTAGCTCGCAAGAGCCTGGCTGCCTGAAAAGTAGAACTTGGGGTAAAAAAAAAGTCTGGGCACCCATGCTCTAAATTGCCTGCAGCTGTGAATGGTCATTTATTTATATGTGCCCTCCGATTGGTTGGCGACCAGTTCAGAGGGTACCCTGCCTCTCATCCGAAGATACCCAGGATAAGCTCGTGACTCTAGTGAGGATAAGCGGTACAGAAAATGGATGGAAGGAGTTTGGGCTTTTTAACTTTGTAGATACAATTTTCATGTGCTATAACAAAGGTTTATACTGACAGATAAATAGATATTTGTTAGCTTTGCTAGCTTCATAAGTAAAATCGCACTCTATAGTATTGTACCTTATAAAACCGAATATACTGAACTTACAGTGAATCATCTGCTGGCACACACACTTTGACATTTACTCTGTTCTTTTTATTCCACGAGGGTGGGGAAGATGGAAGAGCACTCAGTATCTTGAGTTTATTTCCATTTTGGAGGAGGCGAAGAAAAATCATTCGCCAGACAACAAGGTGAGCTCGCGTCATCTTCAGATGAGGTTTGCTGAAGGGATTGAGAAGAAAAGTAACTCACGTTGTTGTTTGCGTCTCTTGTAGAAGAAATTGAGATGCTACAACTTTGACTTCTCTCACTGGCCTGCAGATTTCAGCTGGACTGAAGTCAGCAATCCGTAAGATTTGATTACTTCACTGTCATTACACACACACACACATATATATATATATATATATATATATATATATATATATAAAATGAATGTTCAGGCAGGCATTATGGTGGACTTACTTGTCCCGGTGAGTACCTATTTGCTCGATTGTTTTCCCCACTTAACTCGAGCGGCGACATGTCAAAGCTCACTTAGAGCAGATTTTTTTTTCTTTTTTCCTTTTTGGCCTGCACAAACACAAAGTGAAAAATGACAAGCGACAACAGGTAACTCTCAAGTAAGTCAAGGTACTGTCATGGTTCTGTAAATGTTTGAACCATCAAAATGCTGTCCTGAAACAATTGTTTCAAACTCACTTTACATGATAATCCTTGAAAACCTTCTTACTCTTTCAGTGAAAACATTTTTGTAGTACAATACATAATTTTCCTCATCTCTACTATTGCTGACTATTGTTGTATGTTTGAGTAATAAAGCCATTTCTACCATGACATACAAGTACCGTAATTCCTGGCCTACAGAACGCACCTGGTTACAAGCCTTACCGAGTACATTTGTAAAGGAAATACCATTTGGTACATACGTACGCCGCAGCTGTGTCAAAGCTGCAAGTGCCCACATTGAAACCCACATTGAAACACGAGATAATAACAAAGAAAGAAGGTACAGAGAAAGAGTTAACTAGCTAACGCTAGTGCTAACGCCAGCGCCGCACTAAAGCTACTGCTAATGCTAACAGGGCTGGTTAAAATAAAACTTACCTGTAAATATCACTGAGACACGCCAGTAACACACCACCAGCACGCTAGCACAGCGCTAACGCTAGCGGAGCACTAACAGGGCCGGTAAAAGTCACTTCCTCGACACATATATTCCACCGGTCTCATTCTTAACTTTTCTGCACGAGTTCCCCCTTGCCGTTAAAAAAAAATGCACAAATTTGCCGCATCACCGCATAAACCGCAGGGGTGAAAGCGTGTGAAAAAAGTTATGGCTTGTAGGGTGGAAATTACGATACATATAAAGCTGATGTCAGATCAGTGACAGTGTCGGCCAATATTCAATGCTCCAATACTGTATTGATATTGTATCAGAACTGAAAAATTTATATCGTGACATCGCTATTGATTATGTTTTTATCATATGAGTATATGATTTCCAATATTATATAGTGCTATTTTCATTATTGGAAAAAAACAGGGCTGCGTTGTGTACTCGACGTTTTTCTAGTCATTGGAGTACAAAACAAAACTCACCGGCAATCCTACTAGTTTCATACCACTGACAGGAACGAGATATTTGTGAGGCTCAACTGAGCAGACTTACATGTAGAATGTGCTTATGTCGTGAATTGTGATCAAAAACTGTATTTTTAATTTTCACGATGTTAACTGTGTGCGACAGGAAGTCGACAAAGGCCGGCGTCTCCCTGCTGAAGCGCGAGGCCAAATCGAGGGGAGCGGCCGACGCCGCGCTGCACTCCGTTCGCACTTTGCCGTGCCACATTGTCAGGTGATTTTTGCTCCTCCGGCTTCATTTCCCACGCTTTTCCCCGGCTGGACTGCCGCTCATGTTTCAGCATTTCGCCATTTTACACGCCACGCCGCTTAGTCATCATTGGTTGTGTTCCAGTTTCCTCATCGTGCACTCGTTTGGGAGAAGGATGTTGTATCCGGGCTCCGTGGGACTGCTGCAGAAAGCCATGAGGCCCATGTTGCTGCAAGGCCAAGCCAAGCTCATTGAGGAGGTAATGCGCGCAGAAAAGTTGGACAGTCACGCTGGGTGACTTCCGAGTTGTTCTCGTTTTGAAACAGGAAATAATGAATAAAAGTGAAGTGATCTGTTCCAGACTTAAACTGTCACCATAGTAATACATTAGCTCTACGGGTAATGTTTGAAAGTGACAATTAAATATGACTAACTCCTGCCCTCAACGCATGATGAGATAAAAAATTAAAGTATGATAAAATGTGATGCAAAATACACACACGCTTCACAGTTTGACGGCCAGAGGAACAAGCTGGTGGCCTGCGACGGCAACGAGATCGACACCATGTTTGTGGACCGCAGGGGAGGAGGCGGAGTAAAGGGCCGCACTCTGGTAAATCTGAGTGGGGGTGTGCAGTTGTTTTTGTGTGCGTGCACAAAGTGAGTTAACGTCTGTGTGTCTTCCTCCCACAGGTCATATGCTGTGAAGGCAACGCCGGCTTCTACGAGGTGGGGTGCATGAACACACCGCTGGAGGGTGAGAACTCGTCTTCCCAAGTATCAAATAATTCACGAACCCTATTTTGGGCCATATTGAGCCGTGTTGCGTTTGATGCGCTCTGCAGGCGGCTACTCCGTCCTGGGGTGGAACCATCCAGGCTTCGGAGGCAGTACGGTAAACTTCTGTTGTTTTATCCAAACAAACATCGCCAAGGTGTTGGGATTCCAGCAGCGAGCATCAGCAAAGGGAATGGCCTCACTAAAGCGATATCTGCTGTTAATGTACAAACAGAAGTGTTTTTTGCCTCTTTTTCCAGGGGGTGCCCTTTCCACAGAATGAGGCCAACGCCATGGACGTGGTCATCCAGTTTGCCGTGCACAAGCTCCACTTCCAGCTCAACAACATTGTCATATACGCCTGGTCCATAGGCGGATTCACAGGTACCACGATACAGTAAAGCCTCGGTTCTCGAACGAAGTTTACAAGGCTGGTGGCCGATTCGCTACAGATACGGCAATGCACTCCCAGCCTAGCGTACTCTACTACTAAAGCATACATTTTAAGCAAAAAATAAATATATTTCTTATTTTATTATATAAATTATTTAAATTATACATGTATTTCTACTATGCAGTTTATTATCAGGAAAAGCTTAAAAAATGCTTTAAAAAGCCAATTTTATTTTTAGGCTTGGAACGCATTATTTCTTTTTCCATTCATTGTAATGGGAAACATCGATTCGGTTTTTGAACAAATCACTTCTCGAACCGTTTTCTGGAATGGATTGTGGTCCAGAGCCGAGGCTTCAGTGTACAAATATTAATATACCTGGGGAAGACTTTACGGTCTACAAATGCATTCCCCCTCCCCCTCCCACTCCCCCTCTCCCTCTGTAGCCAGTTGGGCAGTGATGTCATACCCAGAGATCCAATCGGTGGTACTGGACGCCTCCTTCGATGACCTTCTACCGTTGGCTCTCAAGGTCATGCCTGATAGCTGGAGTGAGTGCCTCCAGGCTCTTGTTGCTTGCCCCTGTCAAATGAGCATCTGCTAACACGTTGGCGTTTTCTCTTTCAGGGCCGCTGGTTCAGTACACGGTGCGGCAGTACATAAACCTCAACGTCTCCGAGCAGCTCCTAAAGTGAGTTTTTGGCGAAGGTTTTCTGGTGATCTGGTGTGACTTGTGCGCTCGCCTCTGCTCAGATACCAAGGACCCGTCTTGCTGGTGAGGAGAACCAGGGACGAAATCATCACCACCTCGTGAGTGTCACCACACGTTATCGGTTGTCGTCGTGGCGCCTCTGTCAAGAAGTGACTTTCTTCAGGCTTCTGAAGAAAAAGTTAAAAAGTGAAAAATGTCCTCATGTCAGAGAACGCAGCCAACTTGCAAATACAATATTAATTTGTTTATTAATTAGATTTGCATAATCCTATATCAACTCAAATGAAATAGAGTAAAATAAAATATTTACAATATAATGTATGTTTTCAAATTTATTTGAATACAGTAGAGAAGTAAATGAAAAAACAAATGTGTTCGATATATTTTTAAGAAATTATTTTAAATACACTTGGTTGTAGAGAGATTACGTACTACATTTTTTCTTTGCTTCATTAATAATTTTAAATGATTAAAAAAAATAATGAATTTGTGTTAAAATAATATAGCAGCATTTCCATTTGTTTACGTGATAATTCAAAATATCCAAATTAAATAATAGCCCACATCAGTAGTACAATGTATAATATTTACAATATTTAATTTCAAATAATTGTAATTATTTTAATAAATTATTCAAATGTGATGTTATTCTTTTTGGAAACATAATAATGTAATATTTACAACCATTTCCTGTCATACTTTTCCTCATTAAGGTCAACTTGAGTTTAAAGAAACGAATAAAAAAAAATTGAACCTACAATAACTTTACAATATTATTTGGGAAAAAAATGTATATTTTTAAATCCATGAACTAGGAATGCTGTACTTAGTAAGATAATCCTTAAAACGGGATATATTGATTAATTACCTGATTTTATTTTAGTTATTTATTTTTGCTCTTGTTGGCAATGCAAAGATTCCGGTGCACTCGCCGTCATTTCCTAACTTGTGGATTGTTGTCGTGCAGGAGTCCAGAGGACGTCATGTCCAACCGAGGGAACGACCTT
Organism: Syngnathoides biaculeatus; assembly: GCF_019802595.1. Taxonomy (NCBI): domain Eukaryota; kingdom Metazoa; phylum Chordata; class Actinopteri; order Syngnathiformes; family Syngnathidae; genus Syngnathoides; species Syngnathoides biaculeatus. Next base: position 31,532,939 of record NC_084644.1, read on the forward strand.
CTCCTCAAGCTGCTTCAGTTCAGGTGAGTCCTGAGCTATACACAGCGGGGTAATTGGACTTACCAGCGCTCCAACTTGAGAATTTTTCAAGTTACAAGCCATCGCTTTGGTACATACAAATGCGCCAGCGATCGAGTCAAGTGGACAAAAATTTGGTTTGCACGTCCCCGCAAGTAAAGTTCAGATGTTCTACTAGGCTGCAAACTGTACACAGGTGGAACCGGGATTTGAACACAGGTCTTTAGAACATGAGGCAGACTCTCTAACTTAGGGGTGTCAAACTCATTTTTCTTGTGGCTCTGGTTCCCCTCAGCGGGCCGTTATAACTGTGAAACAATACAAATGTTTAATCATCTCATCGTATTTACGTCATCAATTTATGATCTACTTTTGGGATCAGAAAGCAAGGGTAATGTTTATTCAACTGTTCATGTTTGGTAACACAAAAATGCTTGTAATATCTCAACTTGATCATTTATGATGCATGATCATTTGAAATTTCTGTACAAATTTTTACAAGAATAATTGAAATTGACACTCTAGATTTAGCTTTGCGGGCCACATAAATTCATGTGGCGGGCCGGTTCTGGCGCCTGGGCCTGGAATTTTACACCTGTGCTCTAACCAACCGCCAGTTTTTTTTTTAATTGTTTTTATACAATACTGTTTTGTCAAAAACGTGAGCAGAAAAATGCAATTTTGGGAACCCGACATCAGGGGTGTCAAACAAATTTTTGTCGAGCGCCACATTGTAGTTATGGTTTCCCTCAGGGGGCCGTTATGACTGTGACACCCTAAAAATATTTCATCGCCTCATCATATTTGCATCCATTTTTGGAATCAAAAATCAAGGGTAATGAGTTTTTCAACCATTTTTCATGTTTGGTCATTCAAAAATGCTTGTAAGATCACAACGTTGTCATTTATGGGATATGACAATTTGAATTTTTGGTCCAAATTTTCACAAGAACCATGAAAGTTGACACTCCAGATTTAGCTTCGCGGGCCACATAAAATCATATGGGGGGCCAAATAAGATTCCCGGGCCTTGAGTTTGACACCTGTGCCCTACATATTTTAATTTCAGCCTTTGCAGAATCCTATGCAATACCAGTATTGCTTTGACGCCATCGTCACAGAATAGATTGCCGTTTGTTGTCATTATGCATCGTACAACGAGATAGGAGGGCTTCTGCTGTTTCGGTGCAAAGTGGAACGAGCTTTGTTGAAGTGAGTTGAGAAGTTTCATTTTGAGAAGTCCTCATTTGTGGCATTTTTAAGCAATTATCTTTTTTTTGGGGGGGGGGTGCCAATGACTAGCGGATTTTCGTTATTGGAAACAGGGCTCAGTGGTTAATAGCTATGCACACAAATTGAGTTACGAGACTGACAACAAGTTAAACGTGTAAATTCAGTGTAGTCATGTATGAGATGTGTGTGTGTGTGACCTCCTCAGGTATCCCAAAATAATGATGAAGGAAGGGGTCCAGGTGGTCCGACAGTGGCTGAGTGCCTCGACTCACGTAGAGGAAGGTAATATTTTGGTCATCACTATATGTCAGACGATGTCGTTATTTGTGAATTCATTTTAATGAAACATCACAACATTCCGGAAATGTTCACGAAAGCAACTTTGTGACATTCTAAATGGTGACTCTCAATTGCTGAGTCAGGTTTGTTTTGCTGCAAAGTAAAAGAGCTTATTTGTTCTTACGCGAGTCGAATAGCCAATCATGTTAAGTGAACCGGAGATGGTCAGGTGGGAACGGTAGCTGCATTGCAGTGATCAATTTAAAATAATAAGAAAATTAAAAAGCCTGCAAAGCACTGAATCCACAATAAGTGATAAAGCGATATTAACTGCAGTGGCCGGTGCGTGTGTGCAGCGTCCGTGTACAGCGGCTATCAGGTGGACGACGACTGGTGCACGTCGGTGCTGCTCTCGTACCAGATGGACACGGACGTCCAGTTTCCCTGGAACGTCGGTAAGATTGGCTTGGCGGCGTCTGAGTCGTCATCACAGTCAGGTGACACCTTTGTTATCTGTCTGGCCAGGTGAGGACATGACTGTCGAAGGGAAGCAACAGTTGGCTCTTTTCCTGGTAAGGAAATCTTCCACTCGCTGTACTGGGGGTTCAATGTGCCATTAAGGGGCGTGGCCTCACGAGTGACATCAGGCGGTGGAGTCGGGTTGGGTTTTAATTCCGTGTGAGCCTCCGCTCCTTGCAAATGTTCTCGTTTTGTCTTTGAATACTTCCTGGGCAAAAATGAAGACCATTGTTTTCCAAAATAAAAGCAGATTTTTGCTAAAGTTTTTCATTTTGAGTAAGCAAAGATAAATCAGTCTGCTTTCATGGAAGACTCAAATATATAAATACTTGATGAGATTTAGAAGCAATTACCATAATTTCTGGCTTATCAGACGCAACTTTTTTCCAAACACTTTCAACCCTGCTGTTTATGCGGCGAAGTGGCTAATTTGTGCATTTTTTTTTTCCCAACGACCGCAAGTGGGCACTCGAGCGGAAAAGTTAAGAGTGAGACCGGTACAATACATGTGCCGAGGAAGTGACTTTAACCGGTCCGGCCCTGTTACGCAGCGTTAGCTTTAGTGCGGTGTTAGCCCAGTGCTAGCATTAGCTTTAGCGTGGCGGCGCTAGCGTTAAACTCTGTGTACCGTCTTTGTAAATATCTCGTGTTTCAGTGTGGGCACTTGCGGCTTTTACGTGGTATTTCCTTTCCAAATGTTCTGTGTGAGACTTATGACCAGGGGCGCTCTATAGGCCCGGAATTACGCTAGTTGTTGATTAAACAATTGATTGTTGTACCTCTTAAAATTACCCTTACTTTTTGGGCCTTTGTATCTTAAATATACAATTTTTATAATCTTTAAAATTAAGTTATCCTGAAAATTTTTTTTTCCCTGACAAAAAAATATTGAAAAAATATTAAATTCTTCCTGCAAATATAATTTAAGAAATGCAAGCTTTTACTTTTTAATATAAATCTCAAAATATTATTCTTAATTAGCGAACCATCCCTTATTAAAAAATGTCTTTTTTTTTTTTCTAAATATACAACGATCCGCAAAATGTACTTTTTGTCTTCAAAAATGAGCAGCTTGGAAAATGGATGGATGGAAATACACAACCTCTTTGCTCCATTTCTTTTTTCCACTTCTCATATGTTAAGTTGGCCAAATTTTGCCTCAACGGCGCACAGCAAAAAGAACCTCTTAAGTCGAGGTGTCGGCGGAGTGCCAACGGAGCAGAAGTAGCTTATAAAGTGTGTATGAAGAGTTGCGTTTGGACTGGAGCGTTTCACGTTTCCGAGTGAAAGAAAGGTCGGCCAGTCGCCATGGCAACCGCCTCACCTGCGCTCCGAGCCCGACCGCTGTCATATATTTCCTCGGCAGCCGCCTCGTCTTATTGAAGTCATTTAGCATGAAAGGCGAGGTGTGCCATCAATTACGCTTCACGCCACGCTTCCCTTCCTTCCGTTTGCCTCCTGTGGGGGGAGAACAAGCTGTATATAATATATGTATAATCTTCTCTTTTTTTTTTTTTTTTTTCCCTTGCCGGAAGGCTCGCAAGCACATGAGGAACTTCGAGACGACACACTGCACGCCGTTGCCCGCCTCTGAATTTCACTCCGCGTGGAAGCTGTAGGCCGGGCTCAATCAAAATGGCGGCACCCTCGGCATGACGTTTTGATGTTCTTTTTTTTTTTTTTTGCGTTCATGTTCTTTTAAGTCTAGTGCTTTGCTGGCAGCCCACAAACAACTACATTAATACCAATAATAGGGAGGTATTTTTTAAGAAATGCACATTTTTGCATCCTATTTAAAAAAAAAAAAATCCCATTATTTCCCCATTCATATCCTGTATGTTTGATTAAATATGCTGAATAAAGTGCTTCAATGAGCAACTCGGCTGTTTACTTTTTCTTTGACTTTGTTGACGCTGTGTAATTCCAACTTTAATATGGTAAATACAAATCTAACTGGAAGAGTAAAAGGATATTCGTGATCTCATCTTTGCAAGCAACTGAAGGTTGAATTCCACAGGTTTTTGGCTTATGGGAGCTTTAAAAAAAAAAAATCACATCCTCTACAGCTGGACAACAGCGGTTCAGAGTATCTTGTCATCGTAACCAAGCATGGATGAGTACGGATACTGACCTTATCTTAAGGTGTCGGGTACTTGTGGAGGATGATACCCAATACTTTTTTTACGAATACTTGCAGCAAGAAAAAAAAAAAATCTACCATCAAGTCCTCCTTACTAGTGGTTGGCACTACAGTGTGATAGGTTGCTATTAGAAAGAAAAAATACTTATTGAAAATAAATATCTGGAAAATGAATATTTAAAATTGACGTTCTTGAAATTATACTTTTTCCACAAAATAGGTTATCTGAAATCCATCTTGGGAGCCACAGGGGTTTGCCTCACAGTTCTCTGAGTTCCTCGGTTATATCCCGGCCCCGCCTCTGTGGAGTTTGCATGTTCTCCCCGTGCCTGCGTGGGTTTCCTCCCACATCCCAAAAACATGCAACATGAATCGGACACTCTAAATTCCCCCCAAGTGTGATTGTGAGTGAAGCTGTTGTCTGTCTCCATGTGCCCTGTGATTGGCTGGCAACCAGTTCGGGGTGTCCCCCGCCTCCTGCCCGTTGACAGCTGGGATAGGCTCCAGCACTCCTCCCGACCCTCGTGAGGATAAGCGGCGAAGGAAATGGATGGATAGGTTATCTGAAATCCCTATTTTTGAAAATTGGGCTTTTGTTTTTTTTAAATGTTTTATTTTCCTCAACCAGTATAGTTACTTATTCGCACACCCACCTCACACCTTTTGAGAAATCGTGTGTGGAGTTTGCATGTTCTCTCCGTGCCTGTGTGGGTTTTCTCCAGGTACTCGTATTTCCTCCCGCATCCCAAAAACATGCAGCGGAGGTTAATTGGATACTCCAAATTGTCTGAGTTCAGATTGTTGTCTACTCCTGCCCAGCATGGCAGTGAGACTAGTGAGGATAGATGCATTTTTTTTCTCCCCTCAAAGACACAATTTTCTAAAAAATATGAAAATATTTGGAATTGGGCTTTTTTTTCCTTCCCCTTAAAATGGTACTTTTTCTCAATAATATTTCATTTCTAGAGAGAATATGTGACTATCTGAATTTTTTGTCTTAAATATGTATGGAAAAAAATGTCAAAAATTATTACTTTAATCTGAAAAACATTTGACTCATTGCTAAAATACAATAGCTAATAGAAGTCTACAAAATGGCTTTCAAAACACTTCTAAATCTAAAAAAAGTAAATGATAGAGCGAGAGAGATGGAAATAAATTCAAAGAAATATGAATAATGGAACTGTCTTTTCAGTGGAAGGTTAGTATTGCTTTGTAATGGAAGTTTAAAAAAAAAAAAAGGTGAGACTTGACAATGGCCTTTAGATTTTTTTTTTTTTTTTTAATCCAGTTGTTCTGACAAGATCATCCACTTGGAACATCAATAAAAATCCCTCCAACACGATGATAACGATGTGGCATTAAATCATCTTGCTAAAGTTGTTCATGGCTTCTTCGACTTTCTCCAGCTCCGTTTGACTCTGTCGCAGCTGCAACAAAAGCTTGTTAAGCATCTTACACATGAAAGAAAGAAGTTGTGCGAGGAGCTGCTTGTTGTTGTGTCTTCACCTTGTCAGCATCCTGCTGCTGCACCTTGAGCGGCACCTTGTCTCTGTAGTCGCTGTTGGCCATTTTGTCGTGCAGCTTCGCCATCAGCTTGTCCAGCTCACTTTTCTTCGCCTGCAGCTTGGACAACTCCTTGTCCACGTCAATTAGACCCTGACATGATCACCCCAAAAAAAAGACAGAAAGAAAAAGCGAAAACACCCAAGTTCACGAGCTTCTCCCATGAGATTTGGACTGAATCTACTTCCTGCTGTGTCACGCAACCACGGCGAGGGTCACCTTGATCATGAGGTTGACGGTACAGCGGTCAGACGCGATGGCCACAGCGCAGCCCGCCGGTACCGCCTGCTCGGCGCTCAGGGGGATCACGGCCTGACAGTACGACAGAGTCTGGATCTGAACGTTGGAAGTCTGCACCAGCGACACCGTGGCAGAGTCCGCACACTGGAGGTAACCTGGGATCGCACACACATAGAAAAGGATTGAATACACACTTACCACTGTTTATTAGCTGGACCGCAATACACTAACTACACTACAACTACTACATTTGAAGATGGAGACTAGTCACTGACACACACAACTTTAATTCCCTGTACTATGGTAACATCACATGTCTGCTCTTTGACATCACTGCTCCAACATTCTAGGGTGGGTGATAAGAAAAAAAAAAAAAAAAAAAAGAAAGAAAAAGCCCAAAATCACTACATTGACCCTTTAGATGGGCTCGAAATTTCAACGTCTGCTGTCAGCTAAAAGTTGAACTCCATGTTCTATGGGTGTCAAATATACTTTTTCCTTTTACATACAGTAAATCTTTAGTGAGTCACTGATGGTGTAGGGGTACACACGCCTGCCTTTGGCGTGGGATCGATTCCCGCTCAGTGATGGTGTCGATATCTTCTCTGCGACTGACTGGCGCCCAGTTCAGGGTGGAGTCTGCCTTTTGCCCGAAGCCAGCTGGGATAGGCTCCAGCTTTCCCGCAACCCTTGTGAGGATAAGCAGCTTGGATAATGAGACAAGATAAATCTTTACTCAGATACATCCATCCATTTTCTTAGCCGCTTATCCTCATGGGGGCCGCGTAGAGTGCTGCAGCCTCTACCAGCTGTCAATTTATATTTCTTATATGATTCTATAGATCCTTAACACATTTATAACTATTGTTGTTTTTTGAAATAACCTTACATACATCATTGTGATTCATAATAAAAATAGTACAACTTTAATTTGGGAAGCTCAGCGATGGTGTCGATATCTGCCCTGTGACTGGCGACCGGTTCAGGGTGTAGTCCGCCTTTCGCCCCAAGCTAGCTGGGATAGGCTTCAGCTTTATTGCAACCCTTGTGAGGATAAGTGGCTTGGATAATGACATGACATGACATAACTGCCATCCATCCATTTTCTTTGCCTGACGTTGGGCGAGAGGCACAGTACACCCTGGGGACTGGTCGCCAGCTAATCACAGGGTGTACTGTGTAGTCCAGTATACATTATGTAGAGAACAAGAAAATAACTATCATCCATCCATCCATCCATCCATTTCCTTTTGTCGCTTATCCTCACAAGGGTCGCGGGGAGTGCTGGAGCCTATCCCAGCTGTCAACGGGCAGGAGGCGAGGTACACCCTGAACTGGTTGCCAGCCAATCGCAGGGCACATGGAGACAAACAGCCGCACTCACAATCACACCTTGGGGCAATTTAGGAGTGTCCAATTACTGTTGCATGTTTTTTTGGGATGTGGGAGGAAACCGGAGTGCCCGGAGAGAAACTCCACACAGGCGGGGCCAGGATTGAACCCGGGACCTCAGCACTCTGAGGCCAACGCTTTCCAGCTGATCCACCGTGCCACCTCTTTACTCAGATGTGCACGTGTGTGTTTCTACTCACAGTCCGCCCTGGTTTTGGTCAGGTTATAGTCAGCCCTGAGCGAGCGGATGGTTTTGACCACGTTCATGACAAACTCCATGTTGCGGTCCACCTCGTCGCTGTTCCAGCAGAACTGCAAACAGAAAACAATAAGAAGTGAAGTGCCAGCTACTCAACAATTTACGTTTTTTTCCATTAATTTACAACAATGGGCGCCAAAGCTATGACTAGTATGTAATTGTAATTATCTAATGGTGTCAAGGAAGTAAATTGAAGTGATAAGCCAAAGGGGCGGCGCCCCTGGGCATCTAAATGGGCTTTGATGGGGGAGGGTGGAGAGCAGACGCGGTTCAGTCGGTTAACTATTTTGAAGGTTCCCGACCCGATCAGCTCTTTTTAAAACGTCACACCGGGAAGCGTCGACCGCTCTGACAAACGCTGGATTGGCAACCAAAACTGTCGGCAAGGTAAGAGATTTCCTCTTAACGCGAAAGAGAACATTCACCTGAACAAGCGAAGTCTAAAAACCTATTAAAAGAAGATAAGATAAACTATACAATACAGACCAAGTAAGAAATATTGCAGGAGCAATATCACATTAACCAACCAATCTTTTTCTTCAACTCAAAAGCTCTGCTTATCTCAAATCCAAAGCAATGCATCACCAGTTCGCCATCGTGGTGGTTTACAAATCTGAATTTTACAGACAAGCTAGGCAAGAATCTTGCAAGCCCACCCTTGAAAACGGCACTTCATCGAAATACACATGAAGGAGTTCAAAACATGTCACAAAAACATCTTTTGAGGGTTTGATATACTGAATTGAGTTCAAGGTTGCTCACAAAGTCAAAGTCTAAACATTTTGTCACGTACGGGGGCAGCAGAGCAGTGCGGCTCACCTCTTCAGCGTCGGGGTACGCCGTGACGGAGACGCTGGGGGCGTCGAGCTGAGGCCGTCGACGCGGCAACCTTTGGTAGAGCTCTTCGGTCACAAAGGGCATGATGGGAGAGAGCAGGCGGAGGCCCACGTCCAAACACGTGTACAGCGTCTGCCTGCACACGCCGGCTTGTTTCTCTTCTCCCACATTGTTGAACACGGGCTTCACGCTCTCCTGCGGCGACGGCAAAAAAGTGGCGTCAACGTGGTCGTTGAGGCGAGAAGACGCTAACGCGGTCGTCGTACCAAGTAGACGTCGCAGAGCTCGTACAGCCAGAAGTTGTAGATGGCGGTGGTGATGGCGGGGAAGTCATACGCCTTGAAGCCGGCGTCGCACAGGGAGACCGCCGCGCTCAGCCGGGAAAGGATCCAGCGGTCGGTAACGCTCTCCTCACCACACAGCTACCAGGAAATAAAAGTCATTATTTTAACCTATTTTCTGATAAGTTATATTCCAAACCAAAAACTGAATTATAACAAATTTCTACTGAGCATTTTCTGCATTAACGATTTGAAATGTCTTGTTTTTGAATAACGGGATTTGTTTTAATTTATATAAATCAGCAAAAAAAAAAAAAAGACCTTTTCATCGTTTATTAAAATAATCATTAGATGCAACTCCGATGATAGACCTCTCTCTCAGGTTTGCAAACAATAGGGGCGGGGATACTTCTTGGAGGCAGAAAGCGAGTGTCTACAGCTACCTTGGACTGAAAATGATGACCAAAACTTGCTTAGGGTCGCGCTGCCTGATATGTTACAAGTTTTATCGATCTCAAAACATCTAACAAAGAAATGAATGGAAATGAAAATCTGTTCAAGAGTCCCCCCCCCCCCCCCCAAAAAAAAAAAAAAAACACAGAAGGGTTTGGTTCCAAGTGGTGCCAACTGAGCGACTTGCTCCAGAAGTACATGTGACATCATGGAAAAAAGGTCTATACGGACAAATCCTATCCGTCAGCTGGACGCTCACCTGGGCTTTCTCCAAGGGGACAAAGTTGTCCCCCAACGTCTTCATGGCAAACTTGACGGCGTTCCACAGCTTGTTGCAGAAATGCCGGTAGCCCAGGATGCGATTGACGTCCAGGTTGATGTCCCTGCCTGAGGCAGGCGTTTTTGCATTAACGAGCAGTAAATATGACAACCGTAATTTCTGGTCAATAAGCCGTGACTTTTTTCACACGTTTTCAACCCTGCGGTTTATGTGGTGATGCGGCTATTTTTTTTCTAACGGCCGCAAGGGGGCACTCGAGCAGAAAAGGTAAGAGTGAGACTGGTGGAATATATGTGTAGAAGAAGTGACTTTTACCAGTATGTTTTTTTTTTGTTTTTTTTTTAACTAGGCCTGTTGGCACAGCGCTCGCGTTAAACTCTCTGTGTACCATCTTTCTTTATGAATATCTCGTGTTCCAATGTGGGTTTCAATGTGTGTGCTTGTACCTTTTACACAGCTGCGGCATATGTGTGCACCCAATGATATTTCCTTTACAAATGGACTGGGTGAGGCTTATAACCAGGTGCGCTCTATAGGCCGGGAAATTACAGTACGTCATTTTATAGTAGTAAATGGATGGATTCTAATAGACAAATATTAAGGTTCACGGCAGTGAGTGTGTTCAAATATCTTAGTGCATTTCTCACAATGCAAGCTGTGACACTGCGTCTTGCCAAAAGGCAAGATTTATTCCCACGTCTGTTCAGAGGCAAAATATGTGTCACACTTTCACCTTGGCTAGTATATGCACACAGGGCAAATCGGAGGGCGTCTGTGCCGCATTCCGGAATGCCGTTGGGGTAGTCTGACTTCTGGCCCTGTTTGGCACGCTCCACCTCCACCGGATCCAAGTTGCTGTACGTAAGCTGTGCATGCAGACCCTGAAGGCAATTTGGGAAGAGTAAAGTCGGCTCATCAATACAACTAGCAGGCACACAACAAGCGCAAGAAGTACTCCAGTGCCCTCTGGTGGCTTTGACTATCAACACCAGTCCTCATCATGAGTAAATCAATGACTGATGGCTTCAATAAAAGCTCTTGGGCTGGTTAATAAAGCTTACAGAAGAGGATGGTTCTCCGGGGGCCAATATAAGGAACAAAAGACAGTGTATGTGTCCGTATGTGTGTGTGTTGCATGCATCAAGGAGCGATTAGGCTTCACCTCCAGGGAGATCCCAGTTATAACATCAAGAGGGTCGATGACGTTGCCCAGAGACTTGCTCATCTTCCTTCCGTGGGCGTCCCTCACGACGGCGTGCAGATAAACCTGTGAACGATTACATCACTGCTGGTCGCTGTTGTCCTAATTAGGCTAACAAGTCACCCTCACAACCCCTCTGTAGCGCTGCGTGGCAGCGGCAGATCTCACCTCTTTAAAGGGCAGCTTGCCGGTCAGTTTGATGCCCATCATCACCATCCGAGCCACCCAGAAGAACAGGATGTCGTGACCAGTCTCCAGCAAGGTGCCGGGGTAGAACACACTCAGGTCCTGAGTCTTTTCATATAGGAAATGATCGTGGCATTTAAGAAGACCTTTTGAAAATCTACATGGAATATCAGGTGTTCTTTTTGCTGATTTACAAGTTGAGTCAGTGTTTAATATGACTACAGATTTGGAAAGCAGCCACCAACGGTTTAAACTTGACTTACAGTACAGTACACACTGCTTATGCAAAGTTAGACATACAGCAGTCACTCACATTTGACGCGCGCGACCACGTCCGCGAGCCTCCGTGCTCACAAATCTGCAGTAGAGCACGAAAGATCACGCGCGTAAAATTTGTTACGAGTAGAAAAAAAATAGATATTGAAAGACTTTGCTTATTTTGTGTAGTCTTGACTATTTACGTGTTTGTTTCATAAACATTAACTAAACAAGCCTGCTCCAAAACAACCGGTATTCACCCGGAAACAGGAAATGCTAGTTAACCGTACTGAGGATGTACGGACGTTGTGCAAAAGCGCATGTTCAGAGCTGCTTCACATACTGCAAGCGCATTTATGTCGAAAGTCATCAACATCATTATCTATGTCAAAGGAAATTCAGTTACACCAGGGGTGCTCGATGCGTCGATCGCGAGGCAGTGGGACAGTGTGCCCCCCCCCCCCAAAAAAAAATACGTTAGATTATCATCCACCTTGTTGCTTGATTCAGGTGTGGCCAACACGTTGAGCACACGCACATTAAGGCCCGTTCTAGCTGGACTCCTATTTACGGCAGTCCCCCGATGTGTGCCCCCCCCAACAACACATCACGATTGGCAACAGGAATGTTTGTTCCAATGTATCGCTAGCTTGTTGCCACGAACGCAGATTATGTTGAACTAAACTTTCAGCATTTTCAAAACATTGCGGAGACAGACTGTTCGTGTTTATTCCTTGACAGGCCAGTGCATTTAACTTTTATTCAGATAAAGTTTGTCAGATCAAGAATTTTTATTGATGAAAGTTTTTAAACTGTTTTATATTATGTTCTACTAATATCATTTGAAATTGGAAATTACCATTTCTGAGTTTGAAATTTTAGTTTTCTATTTTAGTTATGTGTTTATTTTATTTTAAATTTACAGTTATGTTATATATATAATAATTATTAGTTATTTTATGGCCATCCCTAAACACACCTGCAACTTTATCTGCGAGCATGACTGACCACACCTGTACATTTTTTAAATGTGAGTGACAGTATTACACTTTTGGGAGAAATTTCAGAAACAACAAAAAAATGAACTTGAACCGTTGAAGGTGAACGTAATTTGACCTCTAAACTTGATGTCCAACTGTTCATTGTTTCAGTACCTTGCTCTTTAACAAGAAGCTCAATGATAAAATTGTGGTGTTTGAGCAATTAATTGAACAGTGTATTTCTTGTTTTAAATAGAAATGGGATTGTGTAACTTAATACAGTTTGTCAAAGGCAAGACACGTTGCAGAGTCTGTTGAATGTAAGATGTTTGTTAAAGGAAAGACTTTTTTTCTGCATTCGGTCGGAGGCTAAATATGTTGTGTTTCCTGTCAAAACTGCTGTTAGACAGAAACCTCATCAGTACAAATAGAATATGGTTAATTTCACCATACGTTAACAGTGATGCACAGTAAATGCCTTTTGCGGACACAATCGATGACGTCATTGATAGGATCGGCTAATCATGACATGAAAGGCGATCGCCCGATCAGCCTGAAATGCTAATTATTGGCAGATACCACTCGAACCGATACGATTAGTGTAAAGACTAAATAAAAGGTATAATATTAACCTTGAACAATGTGGTGTTTGATTATGCAAGCAAAAAAAACTATATATTTTTTCCCCCTGAAATGTAGTCATGTTTGATATGCGAGGATCTTTGACCAGCAAAGAGTCGGGTTAGCTCCTGAGTAGTAAACAAGGACATTTGTTTCAATGCAACACACATTAAAGTGACATTTCTACTTAGTTTTGAAGCTAAAACTACTCTCTTGCTCCTGTGGTGCTGCGTTTGTGTTTGTACCTCATTAGGCCACCCAAAGATGGAGAAGGGGAAAATGCCAGATGAGAACCAAGTGTCCAGAACATCCTCGTCTGAAATACAACAACAGCAGCAGTTTATTAAATATTAAAGAGCATTAAAGCAGCACATCTATCCATTGGTTTTCTGTTGTGCGTCTCCCCATTAGGATTGTAGGTGAGCTGGAGCCCACTTCAGCTGAGCTTGGGCAACAGGCAAGATGCACCCTGCCAGCCAATCACACAACACATATAGACAAACAAACAAACAAACATTAACTCTCCCAGCTATGGACAAAGCAGATCCAAAGATCAAAGCCTGAGCCGAGATTCAAAGGCAGCACCTCTCATTGGATCATCAAAAAAAAAAATTGAAAGTGTTTTTGCCAGTTATAAAAAGATGACCTTGTCTGAGTGTAACTTTGTCAGGAGTCACGTTGAAGCGCTTTGCCGCTTTCTCTCTGGCCTCCTCAACTGTTCTCCCGCTCACCCAATAATGACCATCTAAATCCTAAAAGGAGAGACATGGGAAATGCCTAATAAATCCTAATGATAACACTGGAAATGAATGACTAGCGGTCATCTTACCTCGCCTGGTTTCACGGCGGGATCGTTCACAGTGATGAAATAAGCAGGGATGCGGTGACCCCACCACAGCTGCCGGGAAATACACCAATCCCTGAGATATAGAAAATTATACAAAACTGACTAACACCTTGCACACCCTTCAAATATGAAATGAATCTCTGTCGTAAATTTTTTCTGTCTTTCCGAAGTGGCGGCTACACAAAAAACATTTTGTTTGTACGAGCAATTGCTTTTTTTCCTCCCATACTCTGGGCTCACTTGCCGTTGCCACGGAATTGCCAGATTTTGTTTAGTAACCCTTCTGACCTTATGTTGTCCATCCAGTTGAACCAGGTCTTGAGGTGATGGTCAGGGATGATTTTGAGGCGCCCCTCTCGGACGGCGTCAGCTGCCTGCTTGCCCATGTCTGTGCAGTTGACGTACCACTGGGGCTTCAGCAGGGGCTCCACAATGTCCTTGGAACGACTACACACGCATGTATATAGAACATTAAAAAAGACACACACAAAAACATTGGAAAAAACTCACACAATCACACAAATATTTGGAAAAAAAAACAAACACACACAAACAAAAAATACACAAAAAGCATACAAAAGTCAAACAAAATAAACATGGAAATGAAAACAAATACAAAAACAACAGATGCCGGCACACACACACACACACAAAATGAACACAAAAAAATACACAACACCCAGTCAAAAATGTATGAAAAGAGAATGAAGACTACAATGAGAGCACAAAAATTTGAATGCAGTCAATGTCACCTGCAGACTGGCACAACCATGGGGTTGTCTTTAACCTCTTTGAAGTGCCCTCTCTCCTTGAGCGCCTCCAACACTGCTTTCCTGGCCTCGAAACGCTTCATGCCCTTGGGAAGAAAAAAAATAATAAATTAAGGCATGAAATAGTCCCTGAGCAAGCACAGTGGCAAGCGTCACAGCAGGGAACGCAGGGAACATTGTAACGTGAGCGGCGCACTACTGTACCAAGAAGGGAGGGGGCACGTTAATGAGCAGCCCATTCTCATCCAGGATGTTGATGAAGGGCAGGCTGTGTCGGATGCCGACATCGTGGTCGTTATGGTCGTGAGCGGGCGTGATTTTCACAGCACCTGAAGGGCAAACAATGCAGAAGAACATGAGAATACATTCCAGATCCATTCGAAATACATGAAAATCTGCAAGAGAAATTATCGTAATTTCCGGCCTATAAACTGCGATTTTTTTTTCCCCACACACTTTCAACCCTGCAGGTTATGCGTTGATGCGGCTAATTTGTGCATTTTTTTTTCCCTAAAGGCCGCAAGGGGGCACTCGGGTGGAAAAAGTTAGTGAGACCAGTGGGATATATGTGCCAAGGAAGTGGCTTTTACTGTTATGTTTTTTTTTTTAATTTACCGGTCCTGTTAGCACCACGCTAGTGAGTTTCTGCCACATCTCAATAATTTCAGTGTTTTTTTTGTTTTTTGTTTTTTAAACCGGCTATGTTCGTGCTACCGTGTTGTTGCTATGTTAAGCTAAGCTAAGGTATTAAAACTTTGAAAACTCTGTCTACCGTCTTTCTTTGTTATTATCTCGTGTTTCAATGTGGGTTTCTATGTGGGCACTTGCGGCTTTTACACAGGTGCGGTTTATGTATGTATCAAATGGTATTTCCTTAACAAATGTACTGGGTGAGGCTTGTAACCAGCTGTGCTCTGTAGGCCGGGAATTACAGTACATACAATCTGCTAGACACTGTAAGAAGAGTTGGTATTACACTTTCCTTTTTTTTTTTCCCTTGTCATATGGAGAGCTCTCGCACATTCATAAAACTAAGATAAAATGTAAAAAAATCAAATACAGGTATGTCCTGCTCTTACCTGTTCCAAAGCTCATATCCACAAAGTCGTCAAAAACAACTGGCATCTTGCGGTCACAAAAGGGGTGCAACACCATCTTCCCCTTCAGGTGTTGGTATCTGGAGTCGTCGGGGTGCACAGCCACAGCTGTATCACCCAGCATGGTCTCAATACGAGTGGTCGCCACGATCACCTCCTCGTCTGACAACGGTGGCAATGGTTACCGTGTGAACATGCAAACGAGTTTGGCTCGATGTTTATTGTTCCGCTCAAGTACCTGAACCGTCCACCTTGTAGGCAAACGACACCAAGACTCCAAACTCCACTTTGTCTTTGTAGCCTGGAACAGGGAGCAGCGTTCTGCCCGTCAGCTCCTTCTTGTCAACCTGGAAAGCAAACAGCAATTGGAATGCAAACACTACCAATATTTGTGACGGTCATTGTAAACTTTGGAATTTTAACACCACCACCCCGCCTTCCTTTACAAAGCTAGGCTTGATTGGCATAACTAGTTAATAGCAATTTAATATGCTTTTCCATCAATTTACTGCTGTCTAATTATTATCCTGTGCAGGTTTTGTATGATGCAACTTTACTTTCGTACACCTCATATATTAGCATTTTATTAATTTGATTCACTATTTCCTGATTCTACTGCAGTGGTGACAATATACCCATGACGGGCAAGGAATTTATTAAGGGAGGCCTTCAATTCTTTTTTTACATTTTTTTTTTTAATTTTTACTTGACAAACGTAATTTTGCAATAGTCATTTATTGTAATAGTATTTATTTTCCCAACAACTAATTGATGCATGCACAATATATTTATTTTAAAAATAAATGCTGCACATGCTTGTTTTGGACACTGACAATATATTAATTTTAAAGCATGATTATATATAGACTTGCAGTACATATATTTTACTTTATATACAATATAATCTTCTTAATTCTCTATAATGTGATTATATCAGAAAATGCGAGGAAACCAGTGAGCAGCCAATATATTTTTAATTGTTTTACTAGATACAGCATGTTTTATTTTTTGTTGACTGACTTGAAGAACTAGTCCTAGACTGGACCTTTATAAAGTGCTTGTATTTTAGTTGTGCTTTAATTTGGTTACTGCAGGCCTAACCACAAATTCAGAAAATACCCAAGTCCTTTAACAATAAATGTTTGATCCCAGCATGCTTTGCGACTTGCCTCAATGTCGGAGATGGCGGAGTTGAGCGAGCAAGACCAGTTGACCAGCCTCTTGCTCCGATAGATCACCCCCTCATCGTGCATACGGATGAAAGCCTCCTGTACTGCGTAGGAAAGTTTCTGCGACAAAAAATAAATAAATAAATAAACTTTGAGGTGGGTGCTTTGCAAGCTTATGTTAGAATGAGTTCGAAAATGCTCACGGGGTCCATTGTGAAGCACGCTCGGTCCCAGTCCAGAGAGGAGCCCAGTTTCTTCAGTTGGTGGTAGATCCGATCTCCTTTCCTGTGGAAACACACACACACACACACACACACACACACACACACACAGTGGTAGTGAAACAAAAGTTTCTTCATATCCAGCATCTCAACCAGCGTGTTGTCCGCTCACTCGTTCTTCCACTTCCAGACTTCCTCAATGAACTTCTCCCTTCCCAGGTCATGGCGGCTCATGCCTCTGTCCCTCATCAGCTTCTTCTCCACCACCACCTGGGTGGCGATGCCGGCGTGGTCGCAGCCAGGGTTCCACAGCGTGGTCTCGCCACGCATTCTGTGCCTAGACGTCAATGGGATGTGGATCAACATGCGACTATTCTGAGCTTCAATGTAGTTTGTACTATAAGCATTGTTACCATCTGGTCAGGCAATCCTGGATGGCATTGGTGAGGGCGTGACCCAAGTGGAGTGATCCCGTTACATTGGGTGGAGGGATGCACATCATGAAGATGCCTTTGGGGTTTGGACTATTAATACTTTGCCTCTGTTGAAATATGACAGTGAGAGCTGTGATCATATAACATATATTATCATATTATGACCAAGGAAATACACCATATGTCCCCTTGACACTAGGTAATAGTGAGGTGGGGTATCTTTAATGTATAGCTTTTTTATGTATAATCCAAATTGCAGTGAACCCCTGGCATCCCTCATATGTTGGGTACATTAATCTAGGAGAGAGCCCAGCCCCAAATAGAAAAATGAAAATGAAAATTAAGTAGTTGAGACCCATCCACAAAGGCCTGTAATTGCTTACAGATGATCCAAGATGGTGATCAAGCAATATTTTTGAATGAGAGATGGCTTTCTCCTGAGCAAAAAAGGCCAGTTATTTGTAGAAATAAACGGAACTGTCAAATAGTAGAGAACCTGTGTTGTTACGGAAATCACTGAACGTTGACTCGTTACAGCCATAATGCAGATAGTGACGTTGCCTACACAGTCCACATAGAACGGCTGCGTGATGCACATTTTTTTATAACGCCCCCGGCTGCCAAGCCCCGGAGGCGGAAGTTCTGTGTCCGCTGGCTACGCACTGAAAGTCACTTTATAATACAAAATAAGTTTCAAGTCACAACAAAAGGGTTAAAATATTATCCTTACCCCGTATTCTGGTTTGAAAAATCCCTGCTTCTCCCACCACGGATACCAGGCAGCCTCCACATACTGGGGACTGTACGAGTCAGGGAGCGGAGTGATGACATCTGACAGCAGGGGGAAAAAAAAAAAAACAGGCTAAAATATTCAGTTGAGGATGGATGTGGTTCAGATTACTTAAATTCATATGGCACCTCTTCACCTGCAGAGCAAATGAAGGCTTATACGTTTTTTTGAGTAATAACTATTCAATAGACAGTTTCGCATTATGATTTCACACTTAAATGCTCATTGCGTTTGTGCGAGTCGTGGTGTGTGCGCCGTGACTACCAAGGAGCAGTACAATACAGGCATCCGTAATAAAGTTTGACAACTGACTTAGTACGCTGCAGTCATTTTTTGCAAATGATACGATTATACATGAGCATTGCTATATAGTCTGTCTACAAGTGTTGCTTCACCATTTGTGTTCATATTGGTGCAATGTGTGTGTGTGCACCCATTCTCCTTCCCAAATACCACAACATTGATGTTAGTTTTGTTAGCTCGAGTATGGCATTTATCATTGTGTATTATTAGTGTTGCGCTGGCATACTTTTGTAACATGCTGTGAGGTTCCCTGCTACCATTTTGTATTTATGCATTTATTCTTCCATCTTGTTTCATCTTCATGGGTGCCAATCATGGCGAGCACGACTGTACAAGGTTACCATCGTACTTACTGCTTTTCAAATGATTCATTACCTAAAAGTAATTTCAAAACAATATTAACTGTCATTATGACTGAACTACTCTGTCAAAAACATCTGCATCTGTCAAAAAGAGGAAGCCCTACCCATAAAGTTTAATTACACTAACAACAAAACTAACTTGTTAAAATCACCTTTTTTCTCTCCACACGGCGTAGGAATGTTGTACGAGATGACCCCCAACTCCTTCTTCTCAGGTTTGGCCTTTTTCTAAAAAAAATAAATAAAAAGACCACAATAAACCATATTTTTGTTATTCATCATTCTTTAATCCACACCATTAAGCATTTGTATTATCAGGCAATATTGAAATATTTGGTTCCATTCATTTAGCATTTTCTTTTCCCAAAAATCGTTTTTTAACTTTTGCCTCAATATATGATTTGTTAACTGGTTTATTGTTAATAATAATGGTAAAAACAATGTTATGTCACCTTGATGAAATGTTTACATACAAATATTTAAAAGGAATGAGAATGACTCTTTTATTACAACAAATTATTTAAATAAAAAGACTACATATTTTAATTTGCACATTTTGACACCTCCCCCCCTCCTCATCTATGAACAATCTGGCCTATGTGTCTGTTTTAAAAAACAAATATGGCCCATGAACAAAAATGTCTAAAAGTGACTCTCGAGAAGTTGTACCTCTTGGGGTGGCTGGGTCTTCTTCTCTGCCTCCTTCTCCTTCTTCTGTTGGAATTTCTCCAGCTTTTCCCTCTTTTTCGCCTCCTTCTTCAGTTGGGCTTCTGTCTTTGGTAGCCCTGAAAGACTCAAAATGTCCACATTTTGGACAAAAACAATAACCAAGGTACATAAGTTACTTGCATACCATTAGGAATAGCGCCTCCCATGTCAATAGCAGCATCATTAGCAGCAGCAGGAGAAGTTGTACTAGTTTTGGCCTCAGCATCTGGCTTCACTGACACCATCTTCTCACACAGCTTGACCTTTCCCAGCACCTTGATGAAGTGTTTCTGATTGATGCAAGTGGTGAACCATCTGGTCACGTTGGTCAAAGACACCCTGTCGGTTGGTTCCAAAGCCTATACGAGTATACGTAGGACAGAAATATAGCAGCAGAAATACACCTTTATTATTAAGGAATTACTCCTTGAAATGAAACATCTCTTTTTAGAAGGGGTCCAACAAACAGAGAGTAATTAAAGAGATGAGAATACCCACATATTTGAAAGGCAGAAGAAGAGCCGAGACCACGGCCATGTCAGCAAGTGTGAGGCGCTCCCCAACCAGGTACGTTTTTGGCTCCAACATTTTATCCAGAACCTTCAGGACGCGGAACAGCTCAGCACGGGCCGTGTGCTGGATCTGCCGCATAACACCACGTTAATAACGCTCAACAAACGTAGTGGGTCAGAGAAAACATATGGCCCGCAGACAAGATCAGGCCAACCACATCATTTTATGTGAATCTTTTGAGTGCCATGCTAAGCTGGACATAAAAGTGATAATCAAATAAAGATGACATTTTAGATACTATTACCCAGCTAATCACAGAGGTTAGTTAAATCTGTGAGTAGTTGACGTCCCCTAAAAAGGCATCAAAGCACCACTTTTATATTAGACAGGGGTATGGCCTTCCAACATGACCACCACCGAAAGATCGTTCCTTGGCACCAAGATGCCACAAGATAGCATGAAAGCAATACTTTTATACTTCGGTCCGTACACAAACCAACTAGTTCACAAATGACTAATCTGCAAGCTAACACTGCCAAATTACAAAGCAGTTATCAGACCCTAAAAAAAAAAAATTGTATGTAAATGCTTTTGTGACAGGATGGGGCAACATTGGAGACTACAGTTGCTTTTTTACTTTAAACTTGTGGAGAAGAGGGGCACGGTGTGAAGGGAAGCTTCAAATGTCTTATTTATAACTGCTTCTAACAACAAAAGCCCATGTATCCATGGAGAAAAAAAGCATTGCATTATTAGTTTTTGCGACAGGCCGAAAGGCAAAGAAGAAAACAAGTTTGTGACGGTGGCCCCGAGAAAGAAATTTTAACCTTCTCCATGTTCTACAAATATTGAGGATCGACAATAACCCATAGAAGTAATATAACATTATTTCCATTAGTGCTTTTATAAAAATGTGTACTTGTCTGCATTATTAATTTCCTTAAAAAGTATTGATGCTGTAGTTTCTTTAAAAAAATGAAAGACAAAAATGATTTAAGCTGTTTTATTTTAGATGTCATTCAACATTCAGTTTGCTTTGCATTTTGTTCCCTTATTGTGCCAAAAATGAACTGAACCATGAACTAGTGAAAATGAAAGTAAGTTTTGTCGAGAACCGTGAATTTTGTCATACTACATTTATGTTGTTTCATGGTTGTTGCCCCGCAAGCAGGTGCAACTACAAGGTGGCCAGTGATGAAAATGTTTGACACCCCTGTGGTAAACGAAGGACACGCTGCTCACCTTCTTATCCAGTGTCGCCCCCATGAGGGGGAAGACAACGCCGCAGGACAACGGGATGAGCTCGTTGTCGGCGAAGCTCAGCCACTGCCACACCTCGCTCTGCTGCTTGACGTCCGCACCGGCTCTCTTTCCCAGCACAGCCAGGTACCAGGCCACAGCGTTGGACCCACTCAGTACGTCTGTGCCTTCCCCAGCACCCAGCACCAAAGTGGGTGTGGAGCGGGCACAGAGGCCAGCGGGTGGGTCCCCGCTGACTGCCTTGACCCCAGAGGATGGCGAAGCCTCGGCAGCCAGGAGTGCCAGGAGACTTCGGAAGTCGTTGGGGTTGGGGGACACATAAAGAGTGGCCATCCCTGCTGGAGGCAAATATTGAAATAACATGAGTGGTAATAAAGCCTTTTATATATTTATACTACAACACTAGTGAGAGTGACCCTGAAAAGTAAATGAAATTTATTAAAAGTAGATGAAATTTAACATATACAGTAAACCCCCGGGTCATGGTGTGCGTGTGTATGTGAGAGAGAGAGAGCGGTTCATCATCAAAGCAATCTAAAGTAAACTTCAAAAAAAAAAAAAAAAGGGAAAAACAACTGAGTGAACTGATAACCTGATTAGTGAGCGGGATTGGGGGGAAAAAAAAAAAATCAATGTTACAGAGAGACCACGTTTAAAAAAATAACAACACTAAAACAGCATTGGATGCAATATGTTATTTCATTCATGAATGCCGGTAATGTTACCAACAGTAGCTTGCTTTGTAGTGATTTTGATGGCATAGTAATTAAAGCCATTCAATCCTAATTGCACAGCATTGTTATTAACATTAATGACACTATAGCTTCTAAAGTTTTGTTGGGCCTCATGAGACCTAATTTGGGCTCCAAACTGGCACTTTTTGGCACTGGTTCAGTGCTTGATTTAAAACATGCCAGAAAATGGGCAAAAATGAAGATCACTCATTTGTTTGCTTTCAGGGAGGACTGGGGAAATCAGAACGTAGTTCAATTTGACTGGGAATCTGAGGAGTGGACTCTTAATTATTATTAAATTATATTTTAAAAATCCCTCCATTCATTTTCAATTCCTTCCCAATCTTGGGCCATCATTGTACATTCAATTATCTAGCCAGTGGTGATTGAATGTCATTGTATTTTAACGCATACTAGTTGTTAAATGTTCATTAATGCATTTTCCTTATACGATTATGGTTTGGTAGAATGGACTCGAGCCCAGGAGTACTATGAATGTAATGTTGAGAAATGTTCTCTACCTGCAAAAGGTGCTTAATTGATGTCTCACTTTACAGCGTAAAAAAGAACAGATATATAATTACAAAGTAATTCAGGGCAGAAAACTGATGCTATGCTGTGGATGGAGAATGTGAGGTGGATCACCTCCATTTCTCAACAGTGATTCACTGAATACAGAGAGAATAAAACTACTCTAATGGCTAAAGAACACATTGACACACCGAGTGAGTGTTCCAAAAACCAAACATACCTTTTAAATTAAGTCTGATTTGAAACATTTCAAAGTTCTGCGATAGACGTAGAATTCGAGTTTGAAAGTGTAAATTAAATTGGTAACGCCGCAAAAACAGTAGTACAAAAATAGTAGTCACAGTACTTTATAAACAAAATGAAATGTGCTACTTTTTCGAAGAGAAAAAAAAATTGCATCGCTAATATTGATCAAGTAAGGCGGCTTGATTGTCGCCACCTGTCAAAACAACCTCAATGCTAAGTCAATTTCAAGTTTTAACCACAATTGAGTGCTTTTTTTCATCAGGTAAGATGTTGGTTATAAGCGCTTCCGTTGTTAGTTTGCACGTGTCTACATGTGTGTTGCTCTTACCTTTGAAAGAAACAATAAATAACGTCAGCTGGTCCCAAAAACTCCTCGCCGCATGAAATCACTCACTGCACGCCGTACATTCACAGTCTGATGCAATGGGACAACGCTTCCGGGTTTCAGTCGCCGCTTCCGCCTCAGAACGGATGTGTCCAAATATAAAAAGAAAATATTTTGGTTTTGTAGGATAATGGATCTTTATCATAAAATTACAACGCTGCAATCAATTTTTTCCCCCTTTTCTTGCTTGAAGTGTACTTTAAAGCGCTTTAATGACGACGACCCCTCCAACCCCCGCACGGCCGCTTTGTGAGAACAGAACGGTCTGCATTACAGACCATTAAGTCATATTTATTTTTAAAAATTTATTTTTATTACTCTACAGCACATCAAAGGGATCTTAACATACGATTCCAGATCGTGAATTCAGATATTCGTGAAAATGTTTTTTTCATTTCCCCCAAATTTTACTCTTTTTGTTTTTATTTAATGTCTTCCTTTTTCTTTTTGTTTTTTTTTTGCGTGGAAACCAATCCCAAACATAATTGTTCGTGGATGAATATAAAAGATTGCTTATCCATCCATCCAACATTTTCTTTGCCGCTTATCCCCACGAGGTTCACGGGGAGTGCCTATCCCAACTGTCACTGGGCAGGAGGCGGGGTACACCCTGAACTGGTTGCCAGCCAATCACAGGGCACATAGAGACAAACAGCCACACTCACAATCACACCTAGGGGCAATTTAGAAAATTAATGTTGCATGTTTTTGGGATGTGGGAGGAAACCGGAGTGCCCGGAGAAAACCCACGCGGCCACGGGGAGAACATGCAAACTCCACACAGTCGGGGCCGGGCTCGAACTTGGGTCCTCAGAACTGTGAGGCTTTACCAGCTTCTCCACCATGGCGCCAATTGTTTATTTAAACAAAAAATAAAAACAAAACGGAGTTTGAGGAAATTTATTTCATGTGTGTACCCAAGTGATCGTAGTTTCATCTATTTGAGAAATGAGTTTTTGTGCTCTATCTTTCATGCTCTGAAACGCCATAAGATGGCACTAAAGCCCTCAAAGTATTGATCGGTATCAAGGAAGTAGCTAAAGTAATACATCTCAACAGAGAGAAGAGCATGTTTGTATGTGTGGGTTTTTATTCCAAGAAAGAAAAAAATCCTTGAAAAGAGAGGAAACGGTACAAGTTGTCATGAGTTGTTAAGCTTTACTGAAGCCCAACAACAACAACAAAAAACTTTCAGAAAATAGGAGTGAGAGAAATGGGGAAGGGGGGAGAAATACGCCCCTCTCATTCTCACAATATTCACACGTAATGGGAATAGGTGCATGAAGAGGATGAGAAAGGAGGAGAAAAAGAGAGAGTGGTCAAAACACTCCTGAGCACATTTGCAAGGATACACACAAGTACTTTGCCAAGAGCTATGGAAGAATAAAACATGCAAGGGGTTATATAAAACCAATGTGTCATACTGGAGATGAAACATACATTCTCCACATAACTATAAATATAGACAATCTTTTCAATAAATTAGGTGGCTCATCAATTATTCACAGCAAGGCTTTTTCCCGCTTCCATCCAAAAAGTGGGGCTTACTGCACTCCCATTTGTTTTGGTTTTGGTGCTACTTATTTGATCATACTGACACAATAAGATTTGGGCTTGTTAGCACAGTGTGCAAGTGGTTAGCACATCTGCTTATGCTTCAGTCAGGATGTTCGAATATCAGCTTGTTTGGAATTTGCATGTGCTTCTGATGCTTGTGAGGTTTTTCTTAGTTTTGTTTTTGTTTTTTTTTTTGGTCAGACGCTCCAAAACATGCATAAGATGAACAAATTCTCCACTTCTTGCCTGATCCTGACCCAAATGAGGACAAGCGCTGTAGAATATCAATGGATGGCCTGGTTGAGTCATAGCTGGAACAATAAAACAAAAGCTGCAATTCTCTTTTATTTAAACGTACAACGCAAACATATTCAATCATCATTATTACAACTACGATAAAAGAAGCATTTCTTCCCTTTATCACACTTTAGAGGTCATTTGCAAAAATATATATAATGGTTAACAGTGATTTAAAGTAGACATACAGTGCCCCCCCCCCCCTTTGCGCACACACACAAATTAAACAGTTCCCAGATGTTTTACTAAGTACTCATAAAATTCAAGAAATGGTCAAATGTGCTAGTATTTTTATGCTGTCATATTTCATCTTATCTCGTACTCTATGTATATTTCACAAGGCTTGACACTTATGGGGCTAACTTGAGCCCTTGGGTATCAAATTTCATGTGTAAATGTATGTTGGTATGAAGATGAGTCCTTGAAAACGCAATGAAAGGATTTTCCCTGTAGGCAGCACCATGTGTTTGTGTATTGGACATGGACACATTACCAAACACAAATATGGCCCAACCTCACTGATTAATAAACGAGGATCACAACCTAATCTTAATCTGTGCATCAAACAAAAATCCATGCAGCTCTGCTTACCTAATTTAACATGATCGCAGGGATGCCACATAAGCAGGAGATCTGGATCTGTATAATAACAGTGGCGCTGGAGCTACAAGTCAAGGTCCAGAGGCCACATCCAGCCCACCACCACTAAATAGTCTACTCCATTAAAAATGTTTTTTTAAAAAATGGCAAAAAATCTGTACCAAAACAAAATTATTCTTAATAACCTTTTCCCCATCAAATCCCTTTCACAATAGTCGTACACTTAAATATTTGGTTGCCACAATTTTCCCTGACTTTGAATCTCAAATGCAATTTGTTGTTAAAAATACATAGTGGCCTACTCTATTAGCAATGTATTGTGGGGAAAATAATATAGGAAAATTATCGGCTGATGAGCCGATATAGTTGCATGATGTTCGCAGTCCATCTGAGAGAAACCAAAACTACGATGAAATTTTCTTCGACAACTTTGCTCTGCAGATAGTGTTGTGCAGGTGTTG
Organism: Syngnathoides biaculeatus; assembly: GCF_019802595.1. Taxonomy (NCBI): domain Eukaryota; kingdom Metazoa; phylum Chordata; class Actinopteri; order Syngnathiformes; family Syngnathidae; genus Syngnathoides; species Syngnathoides biaculeatus. The sequence continues at coordinate 31,558,967 of NC_084644.1, forward strand.
CTTGAAAGTGGCTGGGGAGCTTTGCCCAGCTGACCTCCAAATCATGGCTGGAGAAACATGGTGTGGGGGTGGCCATTGTGTAAATGATTATATTAAAGTAAAAGTACCAGAAGTATTGAGCGGCTTGCTCACAGACATTTTCAGAAATAGAGAGATAAAATATTTACTTAATTTCATATTTGGTCCTCTAAGACCCAACTGTTTATATAGAAGTTGTGAAAAGTCCATTTTCCACAATTTGTCCCTTTTAAATAGAAAAAAATAATCATTTGTGTTCATTGTAAAGCCTTGAAAAAGTTTGTCAAATAAGATTCCTGTGCAAGAAAAAAAAACCAACACAATCACTCCAAAATGTTCCTACTCGGTCTCAGACAGAACAGTGTGGACCGGTGTCGTTTCCTTCTCCCGTCCAAAACCTTCTGTGAAAGCCCCAAACACCACACCCACCACCCCGATGACGATATTGCCCCCCATGATGAACGTATTGACCACCCCAGCTACGCTTCTCCACACGAGCTGGCCCGTCCCTCCGCCCAGGGCTAGCGCTTGATCCCCCATCTCCATCGCCACTGTCCCGGCGTAGTCCCCGCTCTGCCTCAGAAGACGTCCTCCGAAGAACTTGCTTACCCACCAGGTGTTGCCCAGGGCGTCCCCGAAGATCCCCACCGTGTCGCCGGCCAGCGTCCCCATGCCGGTGACGCCCGTGAAGCAACTGTTCAGCAATTCTGCCAGCATGGAGGAGGCGCAGTAGTAAATGCTGTAGATGGAGTTCATCAGGATGTCGAGCAGCGTTTCGGCTCCCCAGCGCATCCACGACAACAGGTCCGACGTCAAGAGGTAGAAGACGTACAAGGTGTCTCCTGGAAGAGCAGCGAGGACGCCGAGTTCTTCCCGGGCAACATAGGTCGCCTGGATTAAGAGACAAAATCACTTTTAAGAGAGGAAAACATTTGAAGCATTACTTTTCCTTCAACACACTATATTATATTCTACCGAGGGTAGGCCCATCATTTTTATATGTGGTTAAAAAAAAATAATAAAGTTCATCTATTGATTAGGCTCCTGAAGGCTTTTCCTTTTTTTCCCCCTCTCTTTCTTTCTAGCAAAGGCTTGGGGGGTTGTACCAACAATGAGAACAATTTGGAACTGGTTGTAATGGACCTTTCCAACTGGTGATCTTCAGCTCCGCCCCCCTTAGCTACAGTTGCCATGCCCCACAATCTTCCAAAATGGCGACTGAACATAACGGGTTTGAACTGGATCCTCTTTCGCGTATTCCAGATAATATTGGGGTATGTTTTTTGACAAATGCAATGGACTTGTCCAAGAGACTTCTACAGAGAGGTCTCCACTATTTCACGCAAGGATATGTACACGGAATTAAGATTTTGGACAGAGCAGGACGCAATGTCAGAGTTACAGCAAAACGTTGGCGATCGATGCAAAAATGTTTGACGCCTCACAAACTTCACATTGAAATCCAACAGGATGAAATAGTGGAATCGTACTGCGCATGTAAAGCAGGGTGAGTACTTTTTACTTGGAAAGATCACGAGTATTATCATTGTAGTCTTTATAAGTGAGTGGGTGTATTCATTTGACTTGGCTCGTAATGGAACCTAGTGCCCCGTCTTAAAAGTCCAATGTGATACAAATGGGCAAATAGACATTTCTCTTGCATGACATGGCCCATTTACGTATCACGAACCCAACTCGTCGGCATAAAACATTCCACACTTCATTCAGCAGGTCAGTGATACATTAACAAAGTTAAAGTTGTTCTCCTGCAATGTATAAAGCACTGATAATAATGACATCAAACTCAGAGAAGATACTTCTCCCTAAATTACCTTCGAACATACAGCCTTGTGTTTGTTGATATTGTTCATATTTAGTTCTACGTGCGGTCTTCCGCGAGCCTTAATCCATCGTAGACACTTCGTCATCTGTGTTTTAGGCTTTGGAAAATGAATCAAGCGAGCCCCTTGTAACCTAGCCGGATATCTTTCATCAGAATTACACGTTCCCCAAGCGCATCTGAGGACCTTTTTTTTTTTTTTTTCGTAACATTAACTTTTCCAAGCGCATGCAACCGATAACCAGCATTGCTTGTGGGACATGATGACAAGAGGGCCAGGGGTTAAGACAATGCGCCTATCTGATTGGCTATTATTGTATGAGTGATTGACAGGTCGGAAAGGTCCGTTCCCTCCACCCGCAATTCTATTGAAGATAAGCAGTATGGAAACTGGATGGATGGAAATAAAAGAGGCCCTTTTGGGACACAGTGAAGAGAAGAAAAATGTTCACCTGTCCAGGGAACTGAGTGATTCTGGAGAAGATTGGCCTGAGAGGGGCTTTGAGGATGGACAATGTGGTGGAGAAGATGAAGACCACAGTGCTGCTGCTGTTGGCGTCTGTCTTGTCCTCCTGTTCCGACACACTTTCGACAGAACGCTTCTCATCAGCCTCTTCCGCACTGCTGCTCTCCGTCTTCACTGCAGACTCCTCTGTCACGTCCGTTTCCCTCGCAACCGCTTCGCTTTCATCCGCCTCGCTTTCATCCACATCACTTGCATCTGCTTCTCTTGCATCGTATTTGCTTTCATCATAAACTTTGCAGTCCGAACCACTTTCTTCTGCAGCCAACTCTCGTGTGGGGTCCTCGGTGCGAAGACTCTGATCGACACCGGTCGACTCCCCGCCCGCCCCTGCGCAGCCTCCAGAGAACAGCTCCTCTACTCCCAACCTCTCCTGTAGCTCCTTGATGCTCACTCGCCTCTCGCTGACTTCATCATTTCCCGTGTCGCTGATCAAGCCCAAGCTGAAGCCGCCTTCGGCCTCCGGGACCGAGCAGCATGCCGCGGACCACAGCAGCGGCCCCGCCTGACACCCCTCGTCCCCGGGTACCCCTGCCCCCGTTAGGACGTAGAGCTCCCCACCGAGCGAGCTGCACTTGGGAGCGACGCTGGAGCGAACCAGCGTGGAGACGGCCCAGTCCCACCGCTGGAGAGGGGATTCTGTAGGTGGAGACAGATGGTTGCCACCTCGGAGCAGAGCTGGAATAAACACTTTGACACCATCCTCTTCTAATTCCTGTATGGAAAAACCACAAATCGAATATAATCTTTTACCGCTATTAAATTCTAAGATTTGTTCTACTGAGCAGATTTGTATTTATGTCTATTTCTCTTATTTTCACAATGTTCCTCATGGTTGCAATGCTTACAGTATTGTGGAGTGTTGGATATTTTTTTATTTTCTATTGATGTAGTGCCATGTCATGGAGCTAGAACTAAAAGTAGATTAACAATAGTATAATAATGATAGATTCTTTAATAAATCAGATTCATTAAGTCAGCAATTTTCCACACTACACTTGGTTGGTCAGAGTGATTTACAGGCCGCACTACCAGTGACTAATTGCATAGTCAGAAATGTTTTGTTTGGGTGGCTGAGGGCTGGTCAATTTCTTTTGCCAATTGTTGTTTGGTTTTTTTTTGGAGGGGGGGTGACTATTGGGGAAATCGCCCTCCAGTAAGGGTGGCCACGCTCACCATAACTCCACCCCTGCTTTTGTGTCATATTTTGCAGCAAAACAGAATATCATTTGGGCATTTGAGAGGTTCCACAATGACATTAAGTGTAGAAAAAGAAATCCTTCCATCCATTATCTGAGCCGCTTATCCTCACAAGTATCGCGGGGGTTCTGGAGCATATCCCAGCTATCTTCCTGGAGGAGGTGGGGTACACCCTGAATTGGTGGCCCGCCACTCTCGGGCCACATATAAACATTTGCGTAATTGCTGTTATAAGTTTGAAAACCATTGAAATAGAGCTGCAATAAAGAATTGACTGATTGCCATATTAATACATTTTTTAAATGAAAGTTTTACTTTGGGAAACAACATTTACAGACTAAACCAGTAACTGAATCATATTCAGTTTGTGCAATTTCAATTTTAAATAACCTGTTTTTGAATAAAGGATGGAAGTGATTTTTTTGAAACATGATTCGATTGATTGAAAAAAGAACAGAATCGATTCTTTGAGTAATCGTTTGTTGCAACCTTAATTTGAAATGTGGTAAATTGCACCTATGTGACAGACGTGGCCTTACCAGAAGCTCTTCTCCCTCTTGTCCCTGCGTCCATCCAGGGCCTAAACGGAAGGCTGATGCGACGGCCGTTTCACAGTCGAGCCTGCGCAGGGTGGCGAAGTCGTGGCCGCCGGGCGTCCTGTGACACAGAGGGCTCGGCGCCAAGCCTTCCCACTGAGGAAATTTCTGCCCGTGGAAGCAGCGGCCGCACTGGGGGTCCGGCGCAGCGCTGTTGTCAGCTGCCGGTGACAGGCCCCAGCCTCGCACTGGGCCCAGCAGGGCCATCAGCCACACAACAGCAGTCAGCATGTTGGTGGCGGTGGTGGGGTGGGCGGTTGAGCTCAGCAAATCTCTCTCACAAAGCCATGCAGTGTGTGAGAGGGTGACAAATAATCTAGTGTCTTCCTGTATTCCTCACTGGCTGCTTGCTCCTAAAACCATGTTGCAAGTCAGCGAATGAACCACTAGTGCAGGCTCAATCTTGCTCGCATCACCCCCCCCCCACCCCTCAACTGTCAGCTCCACCCCAGGCCCCTCCCCTTTTTATGGTCTCCGTGGCGACACTTTTACTCTTCTAGACAAGCCCAGCTCACACCCACCACAACCTGCCTGTTACCTGTAAGTCAACATTCCCAAACACACGCTGACAGCGATCAAGCGACATCACAGATATTCCACGTGGCCCCGGCGGGGTCACAGAGGTGGCTGTCATGAATAAAATGGCAACAGGAGTGATGGGATTCATTTTCCAATGTGTACATAATGTGTGGGACAGAGTTTTACATGGAAATTTTCTGATGTAATATTTCTAGTGTTTATTTAAAAATAAATAAATAAACCAAGGTTGCGGTGAACTAGCATGAGCACAAGCCATATCTTTAGGCAAGACTCCAGGAATTTTTTTTTTTCTAAACGATTGAAGACACAACACCCACCGCATACTAAGCAAAGCTGCTAAATTCAACTGAAATGAACCATCACGTGAAAAAGTTGCAGTTGGCTAGTCTTCACTGCACATCTACTGGTGTGCTACAGAAAAACTGACTTTGTATCAGGTCTTCTCATGCAATATATATATATATATATATATATATATATATATATATATATATATATATAAAATTGACCTACAAAAATGGCAAATTGTCAAAGAAGCAGACAATGGGGAAGAAACTGTAGATATTTTGAAAAGCTTTTGGCAATGATTGATTTCCCTCCCTCCACTGATTGCACCCATGCATTTGCACAACAGACAGCCACAGGTTCATATTAAACGATATAAATAGCTGAGTATTATTGTAAAAGACAAATACTCTCCAAGAGGGGTTGTGTCAGGAAGGGCATCCGGCATAAAAACTGTGCCAAACAAATATGAGCGTTCATCTGAGATGAGACGCTGTGGCGGCCCCTAACGGGACAAGCCAAAAGAAAGTTTTATTATTGGAAAACACAATGTATTTACTGTATTGGCACCCCTTTCTTGAAAGCTTGCACATTTTTTATTAGAAATTCTAACTATCGATGAAACGCTTTTCATTAGTGATTACAATTTCAAAAATCACAAAATAGAATGAAATTGGTTTATAGCTATGCGCAAATCTCCATTTACATGATGCAACTAGTAATACATGGACCACAAAGTTCCACAGTGACTTATCCGCCATGTATGAGTCGCACATTCTTGAAAGTCAAGTAAAACAGGTGCTTCCATCTCTAAGAAAAAAATGGAGCTCCTTTAATTTTTACTTTTAATGCTGTTCCTGTCTCATCCAGAGATCAGCCGATGTTCAAATCTCACTCATAACAAACAAAAAAATCATGAACCCTGTATTTAAAAAAAAAAAAAAAAATGCACAGCAGGACAATGTTTACATGTTTTTGCAAAAGCAGCATAACAGTCTGCTGGTATCAAATAAACAGCCTGCTCACTGTTTTCTTCCAAGTGGAATCCAGCCAGACTGCCTTCATGTTGCTTAAGAGCTACAACAAATACACCCCTGGGCTCCACCATCAAGTTTCCTTTTTTATACTCTACAGTAAAACCCGAAGCACACATCTAAATCACGGTTAATGTTTGTGGGAGTAGAGAATGAGTCGCAGGGTGCGGTGCAAAAAAAAAAAAAAAAAAAAAAAAAAAAATCAATGATACACTGAATCAAAAGCGACACACCTGTTTGGAGGGCTGCAAAAATAGATTCCCACATACAGTTTGGTCTGAAGACATTTGAAGCTGACACTTATTTTAATAGAGCCCCAGAGGCTATTTATTAAATCATGTCTGAAGTGTTGTAAACAATTCAATCAATGTCATCTTGTCGCCGTATTAAAAGGTTTCAGTGCACATTAAAATACCCCGAGAAAAGTTGACAGCTTTAATTCTTTCTGTTGGAGGCTGATTAAAAAGTTATGTTGCAACTTGACAGAACTCCACAAGGGGGAGTCCTTGCAACTGAATTTTGGAAATACTGTAGAAGTTTGATACAATTTATGGACTAAATTAGAGTGGACATATCACATATAAGCATACAGCAATCCCCCACAAATTCGTGGTGAACTATTTGAATTTTGGGGGGGAACCTTTCTGAACTGGAAAGTATGACATTACTGTACAATAAATGGTCCAAGGAAGTACAGCAATGTTTTGAAATACAAGATACATAACCACGCTCGTAACTCCAAACATTTGGGTCTCAAATAATCTGTTCCCATTGAAATCAATGGAAATGCCTTTAATTAGTTCCTGTTTCTCACAAAAATTCTTTTAAATAGTGCATTTTATATTACTGTAGTTGATAAAATCGACATTAAATATGAACTCATTCACTCCCTTTCTTCCATGTTAACATAGATATTCGAGTTCAACAGGCGTCCATGGGAGTGAATGAAAAACAATGTAAAGAATTGACCAGTTTTTCTGTTTGCTCAATGGACATTGCGCTGCTCCTACCGGTGTGCACACCTTTGCCAGAGGGGGCAGTATGTACATGTATATGGATATGGACATGGTCACACAGTTAGCTACAGTAAAAATTTAATATACACGTGTAATTATTTGTTTTAAGTTTGGCTTGACAAATTTCAAACTGGGAGCAGCATATGGGGATAAAGTCTCCTTCGAAAAGTTCAAGTTGTGAAGTGAGTACTGTTGAATTGACTGGCACCATAGAGGCTGGTATCTCAAATTTTGCCCCAGGAAGTCAAAGCGTGTCGTTATAGTGTCAATAACACTTGGATTTACACTTACCAATGGTGCTTTTTTATCCCCATAAAATAAAAAAAATCATAAGACATTATTTTTTCAGATTAATGTTGGAAGATGCGTTTGATGCGCAAATTCTAAACATCTTAGCTTGGTCCTCATCCGTCAAATAGCTGGGGATTACTGTATATTTACACACATACTGTATATTCACACAAACACACACATTAGGCTCACTCGTTAGGTATGTCAATGACAAGCTCGGCCTCGTCCCCCTCGCCTCTGTCTTCGTCTCCTCGATCGCTGTCCACGTCGCTCTCGCCGTCCTCCTCAGCAGCGTCTCCGCTGAGCATCTGTCGGGGGACCCAGCTGAAGGGCCCGCCGGCACCCGAAGCCGCCGCCGCCGGGCCTGATGGGTAACTGGCCGTCATGGGGGAGACCACCTGGCCGTGGGGAAGACAGATGTTAAAAAAATGTGAGGACAAGAAAAGCGGATTGACATATGGTGCTTGAAGGAGGGAATGAATCAATGCAACACAGAATCAGAACAAAGTCAATCGAGCTAAAATGAGAACTAAAAAGCAGTGTTTGAGTTGTAAATATAGCTGGTAGTAATAATATACCTAGTAGTAACCACATACGGCAGTTCTGCAACAAAACTGCTACATTAAAACCATAACCGTAGCGCTAGCATTTAAAGCCCATCGCAAAATAAATACCATCCATGTTTTTTATTTCCTTGCCAACTCATTTACTGACAGCCATTTCCCTATATTGCCAGCAGTTTTAGATTATGCTCACTGATCTTTCAAGACCCACAGAATGTTGTCTTCTGAGACAATTTAAGCACCAGATCTATTTAAACAAAGGGTTTTCTTTCACTTCTTGAAAAAAAAAAAACACTTGTGGCTTCTTCCATTCTTTAGTAAATCAGCAGTAAAACATGGGTTACCTTCCCCAAAAACATGGTTTCTGACCAAAAAGAAAACAAACGTGTCCAGCAGAAGAGTGACTTTGACAGTAATATTTTCTGCATGTGACACCTCAAATTTTAAGACAAAAACAATATCCAGAGATTTTTTGATGCCAAAGTAAGAATTTATTTATAGATAAGGAATGTGTTGCATGACTCGTGCTAAACTTACATTTTTTTTTTTTTTTTTTACATGCTATTGCTCATTCACTCCATGAATTGTGTCACTTAACATCGTAACACAAACCTACAATTCCAGGTGACGAGTGGAATTGTCCATGCCAGTGAATTAGTTTATTAGGATGAAAGGGCTCACAGTAGAAATTTTGACAATTTACAATTGAATGGTTATCAAAAGTAACACACCATCTGGACAATACATGTGTCCAAAAATGGTTTCCAGTTGTCACTTTCATCGGTGGTGACAATGTCTTTTACTTTCAGAACTAGGCAATGTTGTCGACAGAGACTGGGACACAGACATTTCCGGGTCACGGATATACATTATGAGTCAATCCAGCCAACAGACATGCCCGTGCCAAGATGGCGGTCATGCTGAAAATATTGACAATCCATCAAAGAGGCATTGACATATGGCAGCTATATTGAATGGGGCAATACTTCCAGGCAACACACTGACGTGGTGGCCATAATGGCCGGAGTTTTATCTGTTGTCGCAGCGAGAACTACATGCAGAGGTGGAGCAACATGACGACAGTGTTTAAGAAAACTATGGCATGGTCTCTCCAGTCTGGAATACGCTATTTTTGGTATATTAAGTTTTTTTTTTTTTTTTTTTTAGCTCAACCCATTCATCTATGGCAGTCGATTTAGAAATAGGAAGGACACTATTTCCTCACGGCTCATGAAAGCAATCCACCTTAATTTGACTTATACTCTTTCTTTGAAGAGTTTTGAGTGACAAAATACTGAACATTTTTTTAAATTTGACTTTTGATTAATTAAACACTTTTGGCACTAAATTACTGAATATAGAACAATAGAAGAATATCCTGACAGTTTAATTTAATGAATGACACATTGCAAGAAATATCTGTTTTATTGCAAATTTATAATGAAAGCATTTCTGATGTATGTTCTTTATGCGAAACTGAAAAAAAGGATAATTTTAATAATCCAATTTTGAGAACATTTATTGTGCCAATTTCAAAAGCCAAATTAAAAAAAATCTGCACTCTATTGTACACTCAAACACACAGCATCACTGCTAGTATAAATACAGTGTCCAATTCTTTAGAGCTAATAACATGCTACAGCTCAAGCACGTGGTAGCTACTTTGTCACTTTTCTCAATCATTTATGACATCTCTTTAACAGTGGAACACTTTGCAACCACTGGTCACAAAATACAGAGAAACTGGAACATTTGGCATCGCTATGATAGATCATTCAAATAGCCCTCCTTTATAGACGTCGGTGTAAAAGGCAAAACCTGATTAACTTTGGGTCTTAGCTTAATCCTAAAACAAAACAGATCTAACGGTGGCCCAAGACTTTTGCACAATAAACACACATCTCTCTCTAGCTCGATCTCTATCTCGAGAGCTCTCTCTCGAGAGAGAGAGAGAGAGAGAGAGAGAGAGAGAGAGAGAGAGAGAGAGAGAGAGAGAGAGAGAGAGGAGAGAGAGAGAGAGAGAGAGAGAGAGAGAGAGAGAGGAGAGAGAGAGAGAGAGAGAGAGATAGAGAGAGAGAGAGAGAGGAGAGAGAGAGAGAGAGAGAGAGCGAGAGAGAGAGAGAGATCTCTCTCTCTCTATCTCTCTCTCTCTCTCGCTCTCTCTCTCTCTCTCTCTCTCTCTCTCTCTCTCTCTCTCTCTCTCTCTCACCTTCCAGTTGCATCTCTCTTGTTTTTGGGCACCTTTGTTTTCCTCTCTTTCTTCACTCGTTCAGCAGGGGGAGCCAAATACTCAGGTGGGAAGGGCATCTGCCCGCAGTATGAGTTGTACACAAACACACACAAATGGAAGATGCCCATCAGACAGAAAACAAAATACAAATGAATACTGAAATAAAAAATGCAACAAAGGATGTTAAATAAACTGAAAACATTGTAAAAAGGCTTGACAAAAATGACGAGGAGGTGGTAGCAGTGGTGGGATACGAGAAAAGGTTTTTGGAGTGAGGTGGACTCACAGTGTTGAGGTAAGTCCCAGAGGCGGAGGACTGCAGCGGGTGTACGCCAGGACGGGACAGCAGGGAGAGGTGAGGAGAAGATGACGGCGGTAGACACGTGCTGGGGTTACTTCTTCGCCTTGGGAAAACACAATACAACATTTATTTGCAGTCGCCCGTATTGTCACAAAACTGTGTGGCGCAAGAAAGTGTCAAGTCTCCTGGAACATTTCCCCCTAACCTAAGATCAGCTTTAATATTGTGTTGGGAACTTGTTTACATCATGCGCTACGTTCCCACACTTTAATTCATCTGAAAGACAGTATTTTAGCTTTGGTAGATGGAGCTGTTTTGGTTAGCAACGGGTATCAAATGAGTCTAGTTAAGTCTTCAGTCGGTGAATAATAGCATGGCACTGCTATATTATGTGACTTACTTCTTTGCTCCTTCCCGTTCTCGTTCCCTCTCCCGCAGTACTTCTGCCTCGCTGTTGTCTGAGGACACGGTTGCGTCGGAATCTAAAACCCACAACGCGGAAATCTTAGCACAAAGCACACCAACACTTAGATTGTCCCATTAACAGTGTGTTTTTAGTTAAACCTGGATCAGACTCCAAGACAAATTTAGTCTTTCCCGATTGCACTATGCCACACTACTGCCATAAAATCCTACCGTATCTGAGGGATTTGCAGGATATTTATTCCAATAGCACCGTATACTGTCTTGTCAGATCAAAACACCCTCGGAGAAGTGGAATCAGTATAAGTATCACTTGTCAACGCGACACAATACACCTGCTACCATGGCAACGCTAACAAAAATGGATTGCACCATTGTATTGTGTTGCGGAGGAAAAAAGTAGAAAAAGATATCTGCCCCCCCCCCCAAAAAAAAAAAAAAATGCTACGCTTTTCATTTTGGCGTTGTAGGGGTATCACAAGGCCACATCGTTGGTTATGAATTATGTAACACTAACCCTAACCCTTGGGCCAATTATCGGGGCTAAAATCCTATAGTCAGACTAAGACGTTAACTACCTGAGGAGTCTTCATCCACCCTCTCATATGGCAGAAGACGGTCCAGAAGGAAGCTGAAATATGCCAATGAATAAGTCATAAAAAACTATTTAACATTCATTATAAAATCAATATACAAATCTGTGAAAGAGTAGATATTGGTAGGTTTCTTTTTAATTTGATCATCAACTCCTCCCTTTACCCAACACAGATTTTCCTGCTCCCACCCAGCCCAGAGAGCAAATTGGGGTGAATGGGTCCCCTGAACTAAAAATGTGTTTGAAACCCCTGATGAAATAAAATTGAATTAACACAGCTCATTAATTGCTTTTATGGTGTTTTCTTCTTAACATAAAGAGATTTTGACACACCTTTTGTCCCGGGAAACTTTAAGCAGTTTTCTCTGTGCCCTCCTCAGCTCCTCCTGGAAGCATTCATGTTCCTAAAAAAGAAAAATGTAAAAAAAAAAAAAAAAAAAAGAAAAAATTACTGTGTCAAAAACACCTAACAAGTGGTGGAAAGTGACTAAGATGGCACGAAATAGGAAAATGTAATTTTTGGGCTAAGTATGTTACAAGACACGAGAAATTTGTGTAAATATTTTTTATAATACAATGTTAATACTTTATTGCTAACATAGACCCCAAACTTTAACTACTTTATAGAGACACTCATGAGGGAAAAAAAAAAAGCATGAATATTCTTGATCACTTTAGCAAACATCTTAATGTCTCCCTCAAAATATGTACTGCTTCATGGGATGAAGTGGACCAGCCAGGGATGCATAGTACAGTAGCTGGACAGTAGCTGCCGATAGCCAGCCTCAAGCACTATTCCGAATGTTCATCAGTTACGGTGGAATGGTACTTGGACTTAATGATCTTTATGTGGGAAAAGGCTGACTCGTGTAAATAAGTGATGCTGAATAATGCAAAAAAGCAGCACATTTCCTCATATTGGGGGACTTAAGTTCTGGGAGTAAATTCCAAAGCTGCAGTGAGAAACCTTCCCAATCTGCGCTGTCTTTCCAAATTTACAGGGTTAAATCCTTAGCCACGGCTTCACTTATAACTGTAGATTTTCGACAGCTGGAGAGCTTTAATCGAGGATTTTTCTGCCTTACTTTTAAATTCCCGGAACAATGGATCAGCTGCTTCAACGATTGCCTCTTTCACCACTTCTGCTTCTTGGAAGGACTTCTTGTTCTTAACGATGATGTGATTCACCGGGAATGACGCTTTGTTGCCAGCTTTCGCTTTAAAATATGTTGTGTGAAAAATAACTGCTGGGATTTTAGTTCCTTCACATCTCTTTCTCAGATCGCTTTTTGGCGGGAAGTCAGTCTCGGATTTTCCATGCAGTCTGAAATTGCCGCTCCATTTTCCCCTCATTTGGTTATGTAAAGGCACACTGGCAGGTGAGGCATACGCATTTGTAAAATCTCATCGTGAAAAATACTCCCATTCTGTATGAAAGTGGTAAGTTTTTCTCTTCTAACTTGGTCCAGCTCCCCCACTCATTTTCATACTGATTCTTAAAGGTCAAGTGTCATCCCTATAAACATTCTAAAATAGATATTGTAATGAAAAATACATATTATTCACTTCAATGTCTATACGAAAAACTAAATGACGTGACGTCACCCCAGACATTCGCCATCGAAAACACGCAGTGGACTATGGCAGATGAACACGCCCCTTTTGACACGGAAGCTCTTTTCGAAGAAGAGAACATCACACAACCCAGTGAAGTTACCGGGGCAATATTACCCTATTGTCTCGAGCCATATTCAGATGATATGCAATCACGGCCAAACCGCCTCCCCGTCCGATCCACTTCCAAGGCGGAGATGAGCCATCGCGGCTCAACGCAGCCAGCCGGTCTGGCTCATTTTTGGCATCGAGGTGGCTTATCACGGAGCCGAGCAGAGCTGCTTTAGGGCTTTGTTTATACCCGTCGCAGTACGCGATGAACAACACCGTCGAGCCGGGGCACTTTACGGCGTTGTCGTCGCACGCGGCTAAGTGCGGCATTGTCGGCAGCGTTCTTCAGAGCCGCCGCCGTCCGCAAGCCCGACGCGCAGCCTTTGCCGAAGCCGTGCCTGGCGGATGTGGCACCTCAGCCAGTGTGGCTCATTTTCGGGGCCGAGGTGGCTTATCACAGAGCCAAGCCGGGGAGCTTTACGGCGTTGTCGCACCCGGCTGAGTGTGGCATTGTCGGCGCCGTTCTTCAGAGCTGCCCCCGTCCGCAAACCCGAAGGCTGCGCGAGGCAACGCACCAGCCTTCGCCGGTGAGCCCAACGCCATCCAACGGGCACATAAGCACATTTAGCACGCCTGTCATACAATATGCGCATCTTGTGTTACATTATGAGAGACCGATTACGTGGTCCGCCCCAAACTATTATTTTTTTTTAGTAGCTGTATACACACCTACCTTCCTTTCGGCTTATCCCGTTAGGGGTCGCCACAGCGTGTCATCATAGATGAACGCATATATGTTTGGTACAGTTTTATACCGGATGCCCTTCCTGATGCAACCCCTCCGCAATTAGCCTGGGAGAGAAGCGTACAGCACCTGTTATTCCCAGGCTGTCTCCCATCCAAGTACTAACCAGGGCCAAACCCGCTTAGCTTCTGAGATCTGAGGAGATCGGACGCTCTCAGGGTAGTATGGCCCTAAGCTAGATGTGCATGACCTAAGTGTCAGAAAAATTCAGAAGTCATTGATTATATATGTATATCAATGAAGCGATGGGATGGATGATAGGCTGACGCCTCTTGTTTGTGTCACACAATGTCATGTGATCTACCAATATTACCTTTGCGATCAAAGCATTGAACACCCCTGCTCTACAGCAATTTAAGTAGGAATGTTGGAACATAAACACCGAGTGTTAACCCACGTTTAGGACTGTGTGTGTGTGTGTGTGTGTATGCCTGCACGCTACTTTTGCAAATGCTAGATTTTTTGAATGTTTCATATAACTCTGTGTTTGAGATGAAGGTGGCTGTGGAGAGTAGTTGTTTCATCTGGTGGCTTCAACAAGCGTTCACCATGACTTGAATTGCCTCTGTATTAGTTACATCCTGCTACAAGTTCTTTTTCATTGCCCTCAACACATCTCGGCATCACAGATCCAATGTGTGCTCACTTAAATTTTCCTTTTTAAAAGATAGGCATTTTCTGCAGATGACTAAATTTAAAAAATGAGGTAGCCCACTCTAGTTTTCAGTGGCTCAATTTCAGTGTCTACTTTATATAACATTGCTGAAGAGCTGAATTCAACGTTTTACCGTTACTTTTTCACAGTTTGTGCAATTCTACTTATGCATTGAGTGTGACTCATTTTCCCACTTGTTTAATACTTACATAAACAAGAAATTTCAACTTTCGTTTGAGAGTCTTGTACTTTCGCTTGTAGTCGACTTCGGCGTCTGCTTGGCCGTTCATTTCTGAAACAGACCATGTACATTAACAACGACACCTTAAACCACGTAACTTCTATTATTGTGCTTTTTAAAATGCATTTAACATCACATAGACAACCAGCATGCATTGAGTAGTGTTACGTTAGCATCTACACAGCCCAGAGGAAACTAAAATGAAGCTAGCAAAAACGTTAGCAGAGGACAAAAACTTGAACTCAGTCCAACTACAACCAGGTAAGTAGTACAATAAAATGCAGAAAGCCTAGCGTTTTGTTTTTTTTTAGATATGCAACACATGCGTTCGACAAAGACCTTAGGATATTCGTAAGACTTGCTATCCGTACCTCTTCCTTGAGTCGGTCTTAGCGACATGCTTTGTTTACGCTGGTTGCGTTATGACGTCACAGTGCGCCATCTGCGTCTCTGAAAGCAGCTCCAATAAAGTTTTTTGAAAAAAAAAAGGGAAAGGGAAAAAAGAAAAAGAAACGAGCCTGCAGCTTTTCGGCTCTTTTTTTCTTTCTCCCATACTGACGCAGCGTTACGGACAAAAACACACTCCAATAATATTTCTTACATTGATTTATATTTATTTATTACCATTTACTAGAATGGTAGAGCAGTACTACTTTAAAAATATTGTTTATTTTTGCAGTCATGACACACGTTCAAATACTCAAAGGGCTGAATTTAAATACGTAAAAATATACTCAGTCCGATTAATCCAAAATTACATTACACATAAAAACTTATGTTTTCTAATAAAACAGTGCACAGATAACAACAATAATAATAAACTACGGAGCCAGTAGAACAGAGGAAAGCTGATTCTCATAGTGGCAGTCACAGTTCTGAGGATCAGGGTTCAAATTCTGCTTGGGTTTTCTCCAGGTTCTGCGGTTTCCTCCCACAGGTCAAAAACATGCATAGTAGTTTAATTGAAAACATTGCCCCAAAGTGTGAATATTTGTTTGTTTCTTCGGGCCCTGTGTTTGTTCGCGGACTGTTATTTGTATTAAATGATACTGTGTGCTTTTTTTTTTTTTTTTTTAAAGCAAGATGTACCCCTTCCAAAAAGTTCAAACTTCAATACATCAGTCCACAGAATATTTCCTCAAAAGTCTTGGGGGTCATCAAGATGTTTATTGGCAAATGTGAGACAAGCCTTTGTGTTCTTTTTTTTTTTTTTTTTTTTTTTTTTTTTGTGTCAGCTGTTTTTTGGTGTTTTTTTTCCTTGTAACTCTCCCATGGATGTAATTTTGGGGTATTCTCTTCCTCATGGTTGAATCCAACGACGCCTACAAGGTTTGTTTTTCTTTCTTCTTTTTTTTTTTGTATTTCGTTCCAGGTTCTTTTGTAACCTCCTGGTCATGGCACCAATGGAGTAATTTTGGATGACCTTTTTTCTGTTTTGGTTATGAATAATGTCAAATTAAAGTGGAACTGTCATGAAATGCATGATTTTTAGTATATTATTAATGAAAAAAAGGCAGCCGGAATGTACCCATCCGTTTTTTTCCTCACACAACATGATTTTGACGTACAGTATATGGCTTTTTGTCACTCCCACCATGAAAATCCTCTCGAGGGATTTGTTTTCGAGAAGTAGTAAGAAGTGACGTACAAGGCAGTAGCGCACTCAAGCGGTCTCATCTGTTTATACCAGTTTTACCTGCTAGAAGGTAGCTCGTTATTCCTTCGTGTTGTATACAGCTACTAAAAAAAAATAATAGTTTGGGGGGGACCACGTAATCAGACGTAATCATAACGTAACAAAAGATCCCCGTACTTATGACAGGGGTGCTAAATGTGTCGATGTGCGCGTCGGACGGCTTCTGCGTCGGGCTCACCGGCGAAGACTTCCCATCAACCTCGATGCAGAGGGGGTTTGGTCGCAGCGTTGTTTTTATCACCGCCGCGTGGAGGTGGATCGGACGGGGAGGCGGTTTGGCCGTGGCGTCGTCATCGCACACGGCTAGCGTTGTTTTTTATCACCGCCGCACGGAGGTGGATCGGGTGGGGACGTGGTTTGGCCGCATTCGGTTTGGCCGTGATCCACATATCATCTAAATATGGGTCGAAACGATAGGGTAATATTGCCCCGGTTACTTAATTTGGTTGTGAGATGTACTCTTCTTCGAAAAGAGCTTCTGTGTCAGAAGGGGCGTGTTCGTCTCCCATAGTAGGGGGCACAGCATGTTTCAATGGCGAATGTCTGGGGGACATCACGGACAAAAGATGCAGCCAATATGGCGACCACTTGGATGTCGAATGAGACTCCCGCAACTTTGCACATGAATGACGCGCTCTCCGTTCATATTTATTTTTTCCTATATACATTGAAGTGAATAATGTTATATGTATTTTTCATTTCAATATCCATTTTAGAACGTTTATAGGGATGACACTTGGGTTTTAAAGTCTGCAGTTAAAGCACATTTTGTTTGTTTCATTTCAAATCCACCGTTGTGGTGATTAAAGCCAAATCAATGCGCATTGTGTCAATGTCTATATGGACATGACAAAGTGATTACTTCGATTCGTGATATCTCGTGGTAATTAGGCCCTGCGGAGCCACTGAGCTTGAACTCAGCTGTCCAAAAATGTGGAAAGTTTCAAAGTCACAGCCGCCTCATATAGTGAACTTGCCGCACGACCGCACCCTACAGTCCAGCATCCAGCAGGATGAATTATAGATGGGGGGTGGGGGGAGAATTTTGCAGGGAATGCAAGATGCTGCCTCGCTGGATTGTACAGCGCTGTTGTGGGCGTGGGGTCTGAATGTGTATGTATGCGGGGGTCATGAGTAATGAGGGGAACCAGTATCAATGAAAGGTAATCAGTTAAGGTGTTTAAAATGCGGGTGATGTATGGGCAAAAGGGATGAGACAGGACAATGGCCATTCCCCAGAGACAGTGCAAAGAGCCAGGTTTGTTGGCATGGCAACGCATCTCGCACACACACACACCCCTTACTGACAATGTTACAACTCTTAACACCACAAACATGACCTTTTCCATTGCCATATTGTATTCCTTTCCTGTCTCATCCAGATGAGAGTAACTAAAATTCTGCAGTGTCATTTCAGGGCTGTAAAAAGCGCTGCAATGGGTCCCCCCCCTGCACCATATTACATCAGCCGCCCACTCCCTTCTACGGGAGATCGATGAGGCACCTTGACAAATTTCAAACCTGCCGAGCAAATTCGCGACACTGTAATTTGTCGTTCCCATTTGTTTTCCGAAGCCAAAAATAGCCTCTTGGTCCTTTGTCTGCTGCCATAAATCACACGGCGCCTGCCTTGCACAGAGTCCTCCATCGACCACCCTGCTTTTTTTTTTTCTTTTTAATGGAACATTCTATGAGCTGTACTATGAATTGTCTTGTGTTAAATTTAGCTTGTCATTCACTGTGCCCCCTCCCCCCCCCCCCCAAACACAGGCACACACGCATGCACACACAAACACGCTCGCTTTAGTCCATTTCATCACTTCGTCTATTTACGTTTGAGTCCTTTAACTATTCCTTTGTGTCCACGTTCACTGGAATGTACGGAAAGCTCATTAACGATGTCTGCAATAGAGGCCTCTCTAAATACAAGGTTAGCCATCCATCCATCCATCCATCCATCCATTTTCTTTGACACTTATCCTCACGAGGGTTGCGGGAGTGGTGGAGCCTATCCCAGCTGTCAACGGGCAGGGGGCGAGGTACACCCTGAACCGGTTGCCAGCCAATCTCAGGGCACATGGAGACAAACAGCCGCACTCACAATCACACCTACGGGCAATTTAGAGTGTCCATTTAATGTTGCATGTTTTTGGGGATGTGGGAGGAAACCGGAGTGTCTGGAGAAAACCCACGCAGGCACAGGGAGAACATGCAAACTCCACACAGGCGGGGCCGGGATTAAACCCGGGACCTCAGAACTGTGAGGCCAACGCCTTCCAGCTGACCCAGCATGCTGCCATCTTCATACCTACTTACCTATATTGTCCTTCATAGTACTACCTTCTGAGCTTTGTGTCTCGCTCCCCGCTTCCTCCCTACCTACCTACCTACAGTGTATCCCTTCCTACTAAAACTTCCGCAAGGATTCCTTTTAGGACCACTGATATTATATTATGAATTGTCAGTCCTATCTAGAGCTATGGATTGTAACCCAACTATCGTCCATCACCTTATAATTTACCAGGCAATCTTAATGTGTATCACTGGATAAGGATTTGTGTTACAGGACAAACTTGCGCACGCTATTAATAGAATCCAGCATGAAGTGAACGAGTCCAGGGAGGGAGAAAGTGAGGCATACATACACACATAGGATGATTAATACTCAGCATTTCCGAATATCAAATACACAGTGCAACGTTTAAAAACTGAACACAATATTTTGTATTGGATCTCATTGGTGTGCTTTACATTGTGGCCCGTGTATATTTGTCTGTTCTTAGTTTGATGGCCTGGAACGAAAGATCTGAGCCGATTTCGGGAACCTCCATCGCTTCATGGATGAGGAGTAGTGTAAGGACCTGGAGTGACTGAAGAGGGAGCGAGGGAGAGCATTAAAACGACTGAAGGATAGGGAAAATGACATCTACCAGCAATGGAAGGACCTGGAGACAGCTGTGGCCGTGCCCAACAGTAAACTAACTGAGGAGGAGGAGTCCTAGATGCTAAAAGAAAGGAAAATACTGAATAAAAACCATTTACAGTCAGCCTAGAATGGTCTGTTGGCAAGAACATGATCATAAATAGTTATTGGCTTGACATTTGTCTGCTCTGCGAATCCAAATCAATGTTATCACTTAAAGGTGACAAATGCAGGGATTCAATTGATCAGCAAATAGAAGGACAGCAGTAAATGGTTTAAATAAGTGTCTCAGTCAATACATGTAAAACTTGATTTCATTCTTTCACTGCAGGACATGTAAGATCTAATTAAAAGGCAAGTATACTCAATCTTGTGTTGCGCTCACCCTGCCTCGCAATGGGGCTCATCAATCAATTAACATCATCACAGATCACAGGTCAGATTTGTCCGTCCGGCAGGGCTGGGCAGTGAGCTGAACTGAGTCCACTTTGTGGGACCGATACAATACAAAATACGGAAGCACATGAAAATCTGCCTTTACCCAAGTATGTTGATATATGAGAAAATGTGTTACAGTGGCAAGTCTCTAACTTCCAATTTTATGTTTCTAATTTGAAAAACTTACACTGGCAGCTAAGGCATTTTAAAGCATCACATTTTAATTGAAAAAAAAAAAAACAACACAGCAACTGGAGTTAAAATGTCAAACTAGTGCCAGAGGGAAACCCTGTTTTTCATGTCTTCAGAAAACCGCAAGACAAAATTTTTCTGCAGTGGTTATTTTGATCTACTATTCCCATGAAGGTCAGCTCACTGTCAACACCAGCTCATCTGTCATATGACAAACATGTTGCAAATCCCAAAGTTGACTTTTGTGCTTTAGTGACCTTGACAACATGCCTTTTGTTTGCAGCGATGCCAAACACTTGATGCTGACGCTGTCAAATCTTCTGAAACTTCCAGGTCTAGCTGTAAGTTCATCCTCAACACTGACTTCACATCAATCTTGGAAGAGATCAGCCTTGTAACTAGTGCTATTCTAACACCAAAAACACTCAAATCAGAAGTGGCAGAAGCACTTTTACCCTGAAATTAAGAACAAATACTGATTCATACATCCATCCATTTTCGTTTGCCGCTTATCCTCATGAGGGTTGCAGGGAGTGCTGGAGCCTATCCCAGCTCCCAACGGGCAGGAGGTGGGGTACACCCTGAACTGGTTTCCAGCCAATCGCAGGGCAGATGGAGACAAACAGCCGCACCCACAATCACACCTAGGGGGCTATTTAGAGTGTCCAATTAATGCTGCATGTCTTTGGGATGTGAGAGGAAACCGGAGTGCCCGGAGAAAACCCACGCAGGCACGCGGTGAACATGCAAAGTCCACACAGGCGGGGTCGGGATCAAACCCAGGTCCCCAGAACTATGAGGCCAACACTTTACCAGCTGCCTCACCGTGCCGCCCAAATACGGATTCATGTAAAAGTAAAAAGTCTTTTACTCTCAGTGATATTTAATATCATATTTTTTGTTTCATCAGAAGCGCAACGGTCGATCAGCTGGTAAAAGCATTGGCTTCACATTTCTGAGATACCAAGTTCAATCCCGCACCTGCCTGTGTGGAGTTTGCATGTACTTCCTGTGCTTTTGTGTGTTTTCTCCGGGCACTCCGGTTTCCTTCCACATTCCAAAAACATCCACCATTAATTGGACACTCTAAATTGCCCCTAGGTGTGATTGTGAGTGCGGCTGTTTGTCTCTATGTGCCCTGTGATTAGCTGGCAACCAGTTCAGGGTGTACCCCGCCTCCTGCTCGTTGACAGCTGGGGTAGGCTCCAGCACTCCCCGTGACCCTTGTGAGGATAAGCGGCAAAGAAAATGGATGGGTGGGTGTTTCATCAGAGCAGCACAAAATTTTCAAAACACATGTGGGGAAAATGGCGTGATGAAACTTAGATTGACTCCTTTGAGCAAAAATGGCAAAGTGTGTGCTAGGTGCCAACATGACACTCATTGTCACCCAAAAAATACCCCACCGAAAATGAAACTTGGTAATGGCAGCATCATGAACGGGCAGATTTTCTTCAGTCGGAAGTGGTGCCACACAGAAGTCGGGAGGAAGGAATCATTAACTGTTCTGAATAGCAGTCATTGTTAGCACAAAACCTTCAGGCGTTTGTGGGAAAGCAAAGAAAATGCAAGGAAAACAATATCTGTACTTTATTGGTGTTAAACAGATGTGGCGGCTGTGTGCTGGGTCCCATTTATCATGAGTTGGAAATGATTAGTTACCGTTGAACAAAGTCAAATCTCTGGGTATCAAAGGGCGTGCACACTTATGCAACCACCTTCTTTCAGTTTCTTGATTTTATTTTGGATTTCAATTGAGTTGTACTTGTTATACCTCCGATAAGCAGTGGAGAATGTTTTGTAACTGTAATCTGTAAATATTTTCAAATCACAACAGGGGTGTGTAGAATTTTTATATCCACTCTATTTCATTAAGTCACAATCAGATGTTTAAACCACCCTGTAAAAAGGCATTTAATCCAGCACATGCATCACAGAGTTAGAATAAAAGACGCACAGATCTGTCAAAGTTACCACAACTTTTACTGTTTAATGTTAGTTTTGTGACACATTCACACTCATGACCTTGGTGAACACAACATCGCACGGACACACGTTTGCAGGTCAAAAGTCGCACACAAATCAATGCACTTCACACAAAACACACATGCGTGGATTACAGCTCGGTAATGGCGACCTATCACACACACTTGCACGCACACAAACACACACACGCGTGCACATATAAAGTGTAGGGTGACGAGAGCCTGCGTTGTTTTTCCGTGACCGTGCTGCATTCAAAGACATCAGTTACATTTGAACACAACATGGAAATACTGGACTACTGCAAGAGAGCAATGTAAGAAATCTGAAATAGCATATAGACACTTCATCAGTGTTTTGGCTTTTAAATGAGCTCAATGCATTAGTGAATATTAGTTGAGATAGCATATAGCAGCGTATACACGGCGGCTGAAGGATGTATTTAAAATGTCACCATTTCATGTTTCTCACTACGTACAATATATTTCCAAAGTTGACGTGAAAATTTCGCCAGATGTTTGGAACAACCCCAGTAACCCATATATACAAAGAAAGTACAAGAAATTAACTCAGAAATTTAGTGGTATGTGAAAATGTGAAAGGTTACAAGGAAAAAGTATTGAACACGCCAACTGGTATTTATTTGATACTTTTTACAAAAGCCATCTTCGAGACATGGAGAAACCAATCACATGCATTGTGCTGGTGTGATTTTGGTCCATTCCTCCACACAAGGACTCTTCAAATCTCAAAGTCTCCAGGGGCTTCTTTGATGGACCAGTTTCAGATCTTCCGGTAGATTTTCGATTGGATTCAAGTTAGGTGATTGGATGGGCCATTCTAGTAACATTTTTTTCTTTTGAAACCAACTGAAAGTTTCCTCGACAAAGTGTTTAGGTCAAATGTCCACCCTCAATTCGTTTTCACCATCCTCGTCAATACCTGAAGATTTTTGTCAAGAATGTCTTGATACATTTGCACATTGAGCCATCCTTCTGTAATGTGACGTTTACCAGTACCATTTGCTGAAAAGCAGCCCCAAACCATCATATTCCCAACTCAGAACTTCGCTGTTGGTATGGTGTTGTTAGGGTGATGTGCAGTGTCATTTCTTTTCCAAACGTGCACATGATGGCATCCAAACAGTATCCTTTTGCTTTCTTGGAACCAGACTACAGTCTTCTATTTTGACAGGCTTGTCCAAATGTTCAACAAATGTAATTGGAGTTTTGACAGGCTTTTTCAGCAATGGGGTCTTATATGGTGAGCGCGCATACAAGCCATGGGGTCGGACTGCACTACTCGCTGTTTTCTTTTCTGACAACAGTACCTGCTTATTCCAGGTCTTTTTCAAGATCTCCACAGGTGGCCCTCGACTCTTGGACAACTCCTCTAATTATTCTTTGCACTCCTCTGTCAGAAATCTTGGAAGGAGCACCTGATGTACACAATTTACGATGATATGATTGACTTTCCACTTCCGGAATATGGCCCCTACCGTGCTGACTGGAACATTCAGAAGCTTAGATACACGTCTGTAACCAATGCCATCATTATGTTTTGCAACAATTACTAGTTTACAGTGGTCTTGATATAGGGGTCTCCTCTTACCCATCATAAGATGTGTCTAGACTCACACTTTGGCAACGATTCCTTTTTGTAGGCCATCAATCAGGACCGAAACAGCTGATATTCCTTTGCACTGACAAGGGGGCTGGATTGCTGTTTTATTATTGATGGAGTTTAGCTTTTGTCTTGGCTTTCTATGCCTTCTTGCACCTCCCTTTCTTTCTTCTCTTTCTTAATGTGTTCAATACCTTTTCCATGTGTCATTTTACATTTGCACACACAAGTTCTGAGTTTATTTGTTGTACTTTTTTCTGGTGAGAATTTCATGTCAGTAGCACCTTTGGAAATATATTTAGTGGGAAAAATTGTGACATGTTAAATACTAATTTCAGCCACTGCTTATATAAATATATATATATATATATATATATATATATATAATATATATATATATATATTTAAAGGTTGTTGAGGAATTGAAATTAATTTTATTTTTTTAATATGATACATCCATTGCATACACTAAAAAGTCAGAGGGTTAATTAAGTGGTGTACCCATGCAATATTTACAAGTGTTGTGTGTGTGTGTGTGTGTGTGTGTGTGTGTGTTTGTGTGTGTGTGTGTGTGTGTGTGTGGTGTGTGTGTGTGTGTGTGTGTGTGTGTGTGTGTGTGTGCGTGCGTGTCTTTGTTTAAATGGAACCCATCAGACATATTTACCAAGGACCCAACTGCTGCTGCTGTTTGTTTGGCCACTAAAGACAAGAGGCACATTAATACTTTTTGGATTTCAAGTGTTTTGCTTTTTTTCAATCCTAATTTTATGGCTTTTGCAAATGTAGATTGACTGTACAGACTATTTTCTGATATCAGTATAGTCCATAAGTCAGGAACGATATCAGTAGTGGCCAGTAAATTATAACAGCAATGCTGTATTTCAGTTATCATTTGGCATTTCATTCAATGGCAGATTCTTTTCTGTGCTTCTCTTATCAATCTAGGGATATAATAATAATAATATCATCCAATCCAGTTAATCAGTGTTTTCCGTGAGGTAGGGATACGTGATACACACATCTGTAGCAACATTGTGTTGACTGAACAACGAAGTCATGTTAGTTTATTTACAACAAGGGTTCCCAACCAGAGGGGGACGGTATCTTTACAGGGATTCTTATATTGGGGAACGAGGGAGGGGATGCGGGTGCAGTCAAGGTGATATGAAATTTCTCTCTATTTTTGTCAAATCATGATTACTGCTAATTCTATGGTGATTTTTTTTTTCTTATCTTGAAGTGATGTTTCCCCCAAAATTTGAGGCACACTGGGACTCGCCTGACACCCATGGAGATTAACATCCAGTTCCACAATCCTACGCCACTGCCAGGGGGTGCAAGGAAACTAATGGAGTCAAGACTGTGTTGCAACCATTTCAATCACCTCAATACGCTTTACCAATACCTTTTTTTCTTCTCTTCTAAATTTGGACCACCTCTACTAAATATTCCCGTCCTTGGTGACTGACCCCTTGACTGAGACCCTCTATGCTACAACACTGGCAGCAGTCTGTTGGTAAGGTTGAGAAGCCCTAATTTACAATATAGAGGATCATTCGTTTTAAATAAAATGTTCAAATGTCAGCAAAGTAAAACTGCAAGTGTGTAAACAAAGCACCTGAATAGGTCAGCACGGGTTGCGATCGCAGCATTTTTGTCTGAACTGGACGGCATGACTTCATGAAAAAAAAAAAAAAAGCAAAGGGGATTCACCTAATTGGTTACTACTATGTACTTAATTGCCTTCATCTTTCCAAATAGTTTCTAGCAATTGAGGATAAGATCTCATTTCAATTGTAGCAGGCCTTTATCGAGAATTAGGTGCGGTAAAACGCCATCGAATCCTTGTGTCGCATTCCCAAAAACTTATAATCCTCTTCATGTTAATAATTGTAACATACAACGCCATGCCCTAATGAATTGCCCAATTACAACAAATAAACGGCCTCCCTTGAATCAACACCTCAACCCCCCCAATTTGGATTCTGTTGCTAACTTAAACAGCAGCAGGGAAACTGCCCCTCACTTGGGTGAGAGACGGTGTTAAAAATCGGTGGGGCTGGCATATTTGACGATATTTAATGGGGTCAGTGTTGTGTGCGTTCGTGTTAGTGATTTTAATAATGTTATTCACGTTTGATGTGTTTCTCCTTTAAAGTATCTTTTCTTACTTTTGCTTTTAAACTCCATTTTTACCTGACATTAAATGTATTACACTTGTAATGTTGTTTATTTCTAAAAGTATGTGACTTGGCTCCACAAAAGTTGGGAATCAGAGGTTTGACTTAACGGCGCTCGTGTGATTTGGTTTGTGTGCATATAAAGTTATACAAAACCCACTTGAGTTGTTTTTTTTTTCCTTTTTTGTAAAAATGTGATTGTATCATGTACACGTGCACTTGACATCACGTTTGCGAGCATTTTTGTTGTTGTTTTGCATATTTTTGCATGCTAGTAAGTACATAGGCATTCAGCGTGTAGGCAGAGTGACGGTGAGGCCAAATTGTTAGACTCATGTAAAGAAAAGCACAACCTGGTGTTCGACATACCTTAGGGTGGAGTTTCTTCTTGTAAACTCTGCGGTTGCAGTCTGGCAGTTGGAGGGGAATTATCAAGTAAAAAGCTGCGAGAAATACAAAGCTAGGATGTCACGTGGTGGTTACAGATAGAAAAAAATGTGGATGGTTGCGTTATGTTCAGCCATTAGGTCAACCAAAGTCCCAATTCGAGGAAAAGGGGGCTTGATTGTCTAAAGTGCATGGCGGGGAACAGTGACACAGGGCGTGGTGGGGCCGGGCGAAGTCCTCAGGTGGTGATGGGTGGAATCTTCATCTCTGTCAGCACCGCTTCATTTAGGATCCATTTCGGGGTTTTTTTGGGGTAGGGCTCTGCTTACAGAGAGGAACCTCCGATTAGATCAGCATGATCTGGGTCTGGCTCCGGGGTGCCTGCATTGACAATTTTCATTGTAATTGATCCGCGATGGTTATTTTGTTGTATATTTGCTTAAAAGACCCTGTAAAGTGAACTCAGAGATGTGTTTAGGTTAGGTTATACATGTTTGAAGATAATCGCAGAAAATGTGTAAAGACTGACAACAGTAGTTTGTAATACTGAATTTGGCGTGGTGGGCCATGCAAGTCTGCGCCAAAGGTGTGTTTACAGCAAACTTAATTTGGCACCAATCAAAGCACCTTCTCTCATTCCCTTTAAATGCGGTAGAAATGCCATTCTCTACAGAGACATATGTTTGGGGAAGAGGACAAATCGCAGTGATCCGTGCGTGAGTGGCGCATTGTCACCACCGCAGGTGCTCTGTCTACAAAAATAATGCCCATAGAATTTAATTATTCTCCATTATTTCAGTTTTTCAGATTTTCAGGGTTGTTAACAATTCATGAAAAATTTTGATATTTGTTTAACTGAATTTATTTTCACTTCACAGGGTCTTTAATTGTGCCACCACATACCGTTAGGGATGGGCTCTGTCAGGAATGGAATGTGGTCGACAGAGGAGGGAGGCTCGTAGGCCACACCGGTGGCAGACGAAAACATTTTTTGGGGTTCGGTAGCTGGGCTGGGGACTTTCGGGGCTGCCGTCTTGGGCTCCAAGCCGACGGCTGCGGGTTTCGGATCAGCTGGACTCACTGGACTTGCCAGACTCTTGGTTCCAGGGCTTGAGGCGGGACTCGACTTGACTTCGGCCGGTTTGGGCACATCCAAGCTCACCGACTGGGCAGGGGGCGTCTCGACGGCTTTGGTTTCAGACTTTATTTCCACAGCAGGTGGGGCACTGGGCTCGGTTTCGGGTGCTGGACTGGGCCTCACTTCTTCGGCTGGCGGCGGTGGAGCACTCGACTTAGTTTCCGGGGCGACGGAGATGCTCACGGCCTCGGAGTCGGGGACTTGGTCGGGGGCATCGGTGTCAGTGTCAAGCGGCAGGGCGGTGTTAAAGCCAACACCGGAGTCACTGGTGTCTAGGTTGCCAATACCGACCTCCTTTGAAGAAACCTCCAGACCCTGCGTTGACACAAGCAGCGGGTCACCACACCAGAACTTACATTCAAGTGATCCATTCAAGCACACACTTTCTTACTTTAATGTCCACCTCAGTGCTCTGAGATTTCTCTGTGTTGTCAGCCTGCGAATGCTTGGAATCCTCATTGAGTTTTGTAATGTTCTTGACAACCTGTCAGCACACAAAGCAACCATTTCATTTCACTCCTTCTTTGTGTGAAGAAAGTTACAAATGCTTTACTGTCTGTTGGATGTGTGCCTTTAAGGGGCGTGGCTTATTGAGTGATATCAGAAGCTGAAGTCATATTGGCCAGTAAGTCTGCTTGTGAGCGTCTGGGCGTGAGTTGTGCCCTACAGCAGCTCCTTGTGAGTGTTCTAATTTTAAACATAAACAGCTGCAAGTGCACTGGGGACTGTGCATCTAATCGCTCACATGGGAGGGCACTCACATTTGTTGTTTGTCATTTGTTCCAGTTTTTTTTTTCCACTTGACTTAGGTGACGGTGTACAGTGGTGTACGGTGTTGGAACCGGGTTCGATCCCGGCCCCGCCTGTGTTGGAATTTGCACGTTCTCCCCGTCCCTGAGTGGGTTTTCTCCAGACACTCCGGTTTCCTCCCACATCCTCAAAAACATGCAACATTAATTGGACACTCTAAATTGCCCCAAAGTGTGATTGTGAGTGCGACTGTCTGTCTGTCTCTATGTGCCCTACGATTGGCTGGCAACCAGTTCAGGGTGTACCCCACCTCCTGCCCCTTGACAGCTGGGATAGGGTCCAACACTCCCCGCGACCCTCGTGAGGATGAACGGCAAAAAAAATGGATGGACGGATTATATTAGTTTAATTTTAAGCGAAGCACTTCACTTAATGTCATATTTTGATATGTGGGAAAGGAGAACCACAGTTGCTGACGAACGTCTACGGCATTTTGAATTAGCATTTAGCTAGCAGACTTTTGTGAGATGAAATTACATTCTTCGGTTGAAAATTTTTGCATTTAAATATACGTTTAATTCTCTATTTCTATTTGTCAGTTTGCAGTTCATCTCGGAATGATAAATAAACAGCTCTTATTTTTACAATTGTGAGAGTGAGACTCTCGTTTTGCTTTCCTCAAAGTGATGTTATGCAAGAGTCTCCCATATCTTGAGGGAGGAGAGGTGCTGACAAATACTTAAAATGTTTTTTTTCCATCAGTGTAAATGTGGTTTAAATTGTGTTGGCACAGTAATACCATTAAAAAAATATATATATGTTCTATATCACATATTTTCACCTATTGTGTCTGAGTGTGGATAATATCCCCTGCGATTAACTGGGATTCATCGTAATACTAACAATCTTACAAGGAAAAAAGTACTTCATGTAAAATTCTGGGGGTTTTTTTTCTTGTGAAAATACAACTTTTTGAAACCGCCCATTATTCTTGTAACATTGCCATATTTGTCTTGGCATGACATCTCTCGGCATTATCAGTCGAGCACTGCCGTGTCCAACCTGTCGGAAGGCCTCCCCCTCGTCCTCCTTGCCAGCGTTCTGGGCGATCTTCTCCAGGGCGGCCGCCCTCTTGGCCCTCTTCTGAACTTTGATCAGGCAGGACAGCAGGCAGGCCAGAAGGAGGAAGACCAGCAGGCTCAGCAGGGAGATGATGGCCACGTAGATGGACTCCAGTTTGTAGGCTGCCAAAGCACACACACAAGCAAAAAAATAAATAAAAATAAATAAGACAACTGAGATTCATTTGACTTGTAGGACATGTTTTCTTGCTTACGTTTGAGTTCCAAGTGGATGCTGGACACAGGAAATCCCTGTAGGTCGGTGACTTTGAACAGGCCTTCATCAGAGCGCTTGACCTTATCCAGAAAGACCAGCGAACCGTCTATAGATAGGCGACCTTCAAAGCCAAGCTTCGTCTGGGCCTACAATCAAAGAATATATGCATATATTCATAAATGAATAAACTCACAGGCCACAATGTTAGGTGCAATCTAATCAGATCCAATATTTCAACAAAAACCATTATTCACATAGCACTACAACAATCACCTCTGAGAAGAAACTTCAATCCAAACAAGCAGATTAAAAAAGAACATAGTGACGCTTCTTTGACTTACAATTTTCATTTGTTTGATTCAAAATATTCTCAAAACATCTTTCCCCAAAGAAATTAACAGAAAAACACACGAAAAAAAATTCCAACTCCCCCCCCCCCCCCCTCACAGTAATTTGCAGTGAGCCCTTGCCCATTCGTGGCCCCGCATGTTAACATATCATATACATTATACATTATTATACATCAAAATCACAGTGAACAGAGCAGCATAACTAGCAAATAATAAAACAAATCAAAGAATGGCTCACGATATAATTGACACAAAACGTGCACTTTAAACGCAATTTAAACGCTCCCAGCTTGCTTTGCGGCACAAAGGCCGTCCGTCGTGATAGCAGCGTATCTCGTGCTTACCTCAGTGAATTCTCCTTGATCCATGAGTAGGCGCGGTTGGTGGTTCGTGTCTGCGCTGTAGTAGAGGTGCGCCAAGGAACTGTTAAGCATCAGGTTGATCTTCAGCCGTTCGCCGTGATGCAGGCTGACAAAGTACTGGTGCTCTGAGGAAGTGCGCGCACACACACACACAATACCAGTAAGTGAGTAAAGCACATTGGCCTGGATGAGATTAGCATCCCTACAAGAAGCCAATGCATAATTAAGCAGAAGTGTGTGCGTATGCATGTGTGTCTATACTATACATCAATACTCATGTAAAAGAATCACAGTAAAAGTATTGCTACAACTCCTTTCCCTGTGTATTAATTTTTTTAAAAAGTACAAACTAAAATGTAGAAGAATAGAAATTATTTTTTGCAGCATTTTAACTGCAACAATTATATAGATTTTATAAAGATTTCTATCATTTATTGACTTGAACTGAGAAAAAATAAAAGTGTAGTTTAAAAGAATGTATCCTAATTAAGTACAATAATCCCTCGTAATTTCCAAGGAGATGGGTTCCAGAACCCCTCAGCAATAGGTGAAATTCACGAAGTAGTGATCCCATATATTATATATTGCCAGCCAATCGAAGTATATATTCCATCCATCCATTCCACATTATATATATGTAAATCAATAATATCAAGTCCCCCAGACTCCCAAATCATCTATCTCTAACCTCATCTAATCTTCCCCACACTCCTATTCATCTCTACCATACTTTTATAAACACTTTTTATACTCTTATACACATTTTAAACTATTAAACATACAGCAACACACACACGAGCACTGTACCCTATGTACTTACATTATTTTTCATTTTAATAAATGTGTGAGTTTTTTTTTACGGTTATAATGTTTAGGCAAGGAAGCATTTATTTTAGCACCGAAAATTACATCATGCACTCAAAAACCCATCATGTGGTAAATTATGCCTGATATGAATATGAAAAACAATCTGGAATATACTGAATCAACAATAGATGAACCGCAACAAACCAAGGGAACACTGTAAGGTAGTATTTGTGTGTTTTGGGTCGTGCCTTTAAGGGGCGTGGCCAAGCGCGTGATCTCACGGGCTGGAGACGGATGACCGTTTCCATCTGTGTGTGAGCGGCAGGGTGTGAGTTGTGGCCTACTGCAGGTCTTTGCACATGTTCTCGAGTTTGTTTGACAGTTCATCCCATTCAATAAATGGCAGAAAGTCTGTCAGTGACTGTGGCTCTTTTCTCTAAATCAATCAATCAATCAGTCAATAAAATTGCTTAAGAATCACGAAAATTCATTTGGGGTACTCTTACAGTAACTCAAGGTACCACTGCATTCTGTGAAATGAAAAAAGTGATCAGAAAAATAAAATGTTTTTGTTGCTCACCAATGACCTGAAGACAGATTTTGATCCGGGCGATGCCCTGAGCGTCGGTGACGGTGTAGCTGCCGTCGTCGGCCCTCGTCGCCGACCTAAGGACCACGTGGTGATCGGTGACGCTAATGCGATCCCTGTGGCTGGTCCGAACATCGCCCGTCCTCGTCAGCAGCACCTGGGCCGGTCTAGGGAGAAACGCGTTTCGTAATTAGATTGTGTAATTGTACCTAATGGAGTGTCCATTGTAGCGTGCACTGCACTGAGGACAATGCATCTGCGCGTATACTTGGATGTCAAGTTGGCCTCCTCCGCACTGGACCTGTGCTCCAAGGTGATGGGTGGCGTCACCCCGAACAGCGGAATCCTGTAGTTTTCTCCATATTTCACCATCTCCTCGTTGAAGCAATCTGGGAAGGGTACAAGCAAAGAGGTTTAAGAGCAAAAAACAGTGGTGCAAAGTAAAAGTGGTGACTGTACTTCTTGTAAGTAGATTTTGACTCAAATGTTTGTCTTTTATACTCGTCAAAATAGGCTTGTTCGGTGTTGTACCTGGCCAAGTTCTTTGAATGAAAGTTCGGATTTTGTCCGGCCGTGAACTGAACTTTTATTTCAGTTCATTTCTGACGGATGAACGTAATTGAGAGCGCTTCAAAGAATGAAAGAATTCATGACTGGCATGTAGCAACGGCAAAACTGTATACAATTGTACATTACTACTGTATCAGAACGCTTTAGTTAAAACTCTCTATGAGGACACTGTAATGATATGGAATTTATTTTCTTTTGGAATATGATATTTTAATATTGTCTGTCAGACCAAAGTAAAGATTGATGGATTTTGTGAGGGAGGACATGAGGACAGTGAGTGTTAAAGAAGAAGATGCACAAGATAGGCTTAGATGGAAAAAGATGACACGCTGTGGCAATCCCTAACGGGACAAGCCGAAAGGACAAGAAGAAGAAGAAGAAGAAGACTCCGCCACTGCGCCATTATAGTCCAGTCACGCTTTTGTTATGCTCTTTAGTTGTCTCATAGTTATCGGACCTTGTTTCTTGTTTTTTGGATCCTGCCTTCTCGGACTATGTTGCCGTGCACAACTTAGTTTATGATAAAGCCCATTGAACATCATGCCTTTGTGTTGGAGTCTGCATTTGGGTCTGCCCCTGTTCCGCTGGCTCATGACAATAGTCAGTCAGTCAGTGATCTGAGGAATGCGTGAAGCCCTTTCACTGTTTTTGTTTGCAAATTAAGGACAAAAGTTCAATTTTTGTTTTAATGCCTGATTTTTAATAAGATCATTCCAAAAAAAAATTTTTTTTTCCTTCATGCTTAAAAAATGTAGGATGAAAACTGTAGCGGGCTACTAGTGTGGAGTAAACCGGTAGCAACAATGGGAAAATGAAATGCCAGCATTTTGAAGGGAATAACCAATGGGCAACATATTGAGAAGAAAAAACACACTTAAGCTAGTTCATTTTTGGAATGATGAGCTGAATTCAATTTTTTTAATTCTAAACCATTAAACTATATTTAGGGTGGTGAACTGAACTTGGAATCAGTTTTTGAAGGAAATGAACTTTCCTGACACTTGACTCATTGCTCTTTTCAAAATCTGCAGATGATGGCACGATGTTTTAAAAAAAAAAAAGGGTATAGAGAGCAGTTGAGAGCTTCTACGCAACAGATTGAAGAAGCAAAAAATTCAGGTGTTTTGGGAGAGAATTGCTTCATGTGGACGGCTATAAGAACGATTTGTGTCCAATGCGTTTTGTCTGGATAAAAAATAAAATGAGTGCCTGTGGCCGACACGTAAACTACCCGTGCAACCTGAATCCAGGTCGTGATGTCGCTCACTCGGGCAGTCCATACAGGAACTACACTTTTCCATTTTTTTTTTTTATCATTTGATTATAAATGTATACAACACTGTGATAACTGTATTCATTCAAAATTGTGCAGGCTGGAACTGATTAATGACATTTAACTTCATAACCTTGTTAAATGTAGTACAACTTTGTCTGTACTTGAGTGAGTATTCGCCCCACCTCTGGACAAGAATAAGTACAGCAAGCTGCATATCTAAAATCTAAAATGAAGAGTTTATCAAGAAGTGAGGGAGCAGCCATCCAGAAATATGAAGGGGGGGGGGATCAGCAACACAGCAGGGAAGTGCAGGAAGGAGGGTGGACCGTTGCCTAAAGAGCTGCATAATCACAGGCTGGCGGCGGCGCTTGCAAACATGCTAAGTTCGTCATCAGCTGGCAACGCTCGGCGGCCCCCATATGCCGCACGACGCCCACATTACGCCAGTGCGCTCGCCTTTGAGCCACGCTTGCATTCACACGCATCTGCTGCGGTTCAGCACTTGCATTTCTTTCTTTCTTTTAGATCCTGAACGATTTTTTGAGTCGTGAATTTTTAAGTGCAATTCAACCTTGAATTTATCCTCATTGAGGAATTCTTTGTGGGAGGAGACGTTATACGTTTTTACAGTGTTTTGTATCCTACTTTTTCTTTTTGACTTAATTTTTTAAAACATTTTTGTTACTATTATTTGATATATTATTCTATTATATGATATTATTCCCACTCAAAAAAAAAAGATAAATTATAAAAACATTCCTGCAGCATTTGAACTTATCAAGTTTTGGTTTAAAAATAAATTTAAACAAAATTTGATATTTTAGCTTTTGTGTTTTTTTTGTTACTATACATTGCATATTGTACGTTAAGACCGCATGTTTGTCAAGGTTTCTTTTTAAAAAGGGGGGAAAATACTGATTTGTGGTTTCAATTCTAAATGAAAAACATTTTGATTCATGCAACATTTCAAATTTGGAACTTTTTTTGTATCCTATATAAAATGGCTTGTTACCAAATGTGTACGTGTCCAAAAACATTTTTTTTTAATCGCCAAGTTTTTATCCAAGCAGGTCTTTTTTTCCTTTCTTTTTTTTGGGTGAAAATTAATTTAATCACAAAATGTGGACATACTGTACATGTTTTTCATTGTTTTTAATGGCTACCTCTCACGAAGAGTTTGATGGTTTGGAAGTCCTTGGGGTCTTCGGGGTTCTTCACCGTGTACACGCCCTCGTCCCGCTCGGTCAGCGAGTTGACGACCAAGTGGCTGAGGCGCTTGTTCATTTTGGCCCTGTCGCCCACGACCACGCCACCTCGCATCAGGACCACTTCGCGTGAGCGCGGGGTCGGGCGGAACGTCACCTCCAGCCCGGCCGCGTGCAGCAGGATGTGGAAATCCTCCTCGAGGAACAGCATCACGGATTCCTCGTTGGCTGTGAGGGGTTTGAGGGGAAGAATGAGTCACGTTAGTGAGGACAACACACGAGGAAGGTCAAGCGATCATTTACTGTATACTCACCCTTGCCAGAGACGGACACCGCTACAAATACAAGGAAAAGAAAACAGAAATTATCTAGTGCTACCTGACAGTCTTTTTTTCTTCTTCCTGATGTTTATTCAACATGTGAAGGGAAGAAGAATATAGTGGGCTTGAACCTATTCATCAGCTGGCCATTTATAATCAGCTAAAATTAGCCCTTTCCAAAATCGGCCAGAGTTTTGATGAAGAATATGATTGTATTTATGTGAGTTGCACGTTTGATAACCGGTTAGTACGGCTGCGCTGACCCTAACGCTAACAGGGCCAGTTAAAATAAAACTTACCGACAAATATCACTGAGACACGCCAGTAACACAGCAGCAACACCCTAGCACAGCGCTAACGCTACAGCAGCGCTAACAGCGCCGGTAAAAGTCGCTTCCTTGGCACATATATTCCACCGGCCTCATTCTTACCTTTTCCGCTTGAGTGCCCCGTTGCGGCCGTTAGAAAAAATGCACAAATTAGCCGCATCACCGCATAAAACGCAGGGTTGAAAGCGCGTGGAAAAAAGTCGTGGCTTGTAGGCCGGAAATTACGGTATATTGTTTTGCACTTCCGGTAGCCCGCCTGCCTCACACTTCTGAGGTTGTGGGTTCGAATCCAGGGTCCAGCCTTTCTAAGTGGTGGAAACGCTTTCTAAATGTGCCTATATATGTTTTGTCCGTGTACTCCAGTCTACTCCCACATTCCAAAAATATACATGATAATTTCATTGAAGATTCTTGAGTGCGAATTGTTGTTTGTTAATATGTGCGATTGGTCGGTGACAAGTTCAGGGTGTACCCCACCTCATACACAAAGTCAGCTGAGATAGGGTACAGCACACTTGCAAGAGTTTGACCCAGGAGGGGACTGAGTCGATTCAAATTTGTCAAAAAGCAGCCAAAAGGACCACAAAGGTTCAACTGTTTTGTATGAATTTTCTTCCTTTCCTACCTGTGACAAGCATAAAAGTCAGCGCGAAGATACAAGTTGTCCTCATTGTGGCTGTTTTTCTCAACCTGGACAGACAAAACAAGAAAAAAAATCTGCCTTTACAAAGATAATAATGCTCAGAGAGGTATTTGTTGAGATGTATTCAGTATCCTTCACGTCCAGCTTCCTACGAGTAAGCCAAACGGGGGATTGTGGTGGAAATCTTTTGACGAGCATGACGCAGTCGTTGTCTTATAGGACGTATGTCAACCTTTATCTGCATATCATATACATGCTCAACTAGCTTTCCATAAAGTTGTTCTAAAAGAATTTGTTTAGTAATTTAACATACTGTACTAGTAGAACAACATCTCCCTATTAGGGAAAACTGTGCACTACAGGAGTCGACTACTGCATTTCAGTACAACTGGTTAAGTAATAGACGTTACCCGGTAGAATTCTACAATGTCACAATTACAATAAGTGGTACAAGTAGCATAGTTCAGACTCACTAGTGGCATGCAGTTTTCTTAGTAGTATGCCAAAGTTGTCCTACATGTGAAGGCAAAAAGTAGTAGTATTTAAGTAGCCTTTTTTTTTTTGGAGAAAAAAATATTAGACAAGCTGTTCTACTAGTTCAATGAACTGGATGAGGACAGAAAGCATACTAGCAAAGGGATCTTAAGATGGATTTCAATGCTATTGTACACCCTTAAAAAACTTCCTATAAAGCTCTTTGAGCTTTGAAGACAATTTGACTTTTATTGCACTTTCATTATTTGCTTAAATATGACCTTATCCATTCAATCAACAGATAAAGTGTTGCCCATTTGCTAATCAGACAAGGATGTGTTGTGGAGCCGGTGGTTGTCCTTGATCTTTGTACGCAGA
Source organism: Syngnathoides biaculeatus (assembly GCF_019802595.1). Lineage (NCBI taxonomy): Eukaryota > Metazoa > Chordata > Actinopteri > Syngnathiformes > Syngnathidae > Syngnathoides > Syngnathoides biaculeatus. Next base: position 31,595,739 of record NC_084644.1, read on the forward strand.
AAACCGGCTGGCACCATACTCCTCTCCCAGGCGTTACCATTGAGACGGACGACACCAGATAAGCAGCGGAAAGTTACCATCCCGGCCCAGGACCAGACAGCCACTTCTACCATGGACCCATACATATAAAAACCTTGTGTTACTGGGCATCTTTTGTCTTCTTCTTTGGCTATCCTGCCAGAAGACACGTGTCTCGTGTGCGCGAGATACCTAGGTCTGTATTGCACATTCCTTTGAAATAAATCCATTTGCTGTTAACTTTTTCTCATCATTGGTCAAATCTTCCTCGACTCGTGAACACCTGTAGGGTCCAAACTCGAAAATCCCTACAGCTTTTAGTTGATATTTCAGTACACTATTAGAATGCTGAGGGGACACTAGTGTGTCTCATAACATTTTCAGTACTCTATGACATTCATGCACACTAGTAGGACAACCTTGGCATAGTAGTACAACGACTATTTGGTCCGAGGAGGAGAAAAAACTGCACTAGTTGACAAATGTGTGGTACAAGTCCTACAAATAAAGTGCTAGTTGTAGAATGTAGAAAGAATTTTACGTTGTAATGTCACTTGTATACAATGGACCTTTCCGATGGCGACCTTAAGCTCCGCCCACTTAGCTGCAGTTGCCATGCCCCACAATCTTCCAAAATGGCGACTGAACGTAATTGGTTTGAACTGGCTCCTCATCGCGTATTCCATATAATGTTGGGGTATGTTTTTTGCCAAATGTGTCGGACTTGTCCAAGAGACTTCTACAGAGAGGTCTCAACTATTCCACCCAATGATATGTACACGGAATTAAGATTTTGGACGGAGCAGGACGCAATCTCAGAGTTGCAGCGAAACGTTGGCAATGGATGCAAAAAAGTTTGACGCCTCAAAAACTTCACATTGAAATCCAACAGGATAAAATAGTGGAATCGTACTGCGCATGTAATTTAGGGTGAGTGAGTACTTTTTACTTGGAAAGATCACGAGTAATATGTGTGGGTGTATTCATTTGAATTGGCTCGTAATAGAATCCAGTGCTACGTCTTAAAAGTCCGATGCGATACAAATAGGCAAATAGACATTTCTCTTGCATGACATCGCACATTTATGCATCACAAACCCGTCTCGTCGGCATAAAACATTCCACACTTCATTCAGCAGGTCAGTGATACACGAACAAAGTGAAAGTTGTTTTGCAATGTATAAAGCACTGATAATAATTCAATCAAACTCAGAGAAGTTACTTCTCCCTCACTTGCCTTCAAACATACAGCCTTGTGTTTGTTGATATTGTCCACATTTAGTTGTACGCGCGCTCTTCCGCAAGCCTTAATCCATCGTAGACACTTCGTCATCTGTGTTTTTGGCTTTGGAAAATGAATCAAGCAAGCCCCTTGTAACCTAGCAGGATATCTTTCATTAGAATTGCACATTCTCCAAGCGCGTCTGAGGACCGTTACCTTGGTAACATTAACTTTTCCAAGCGCATGCGACTGACAACCAGCATTGTTTGTGGGACAATATGGCATGAGCGGCGTATCAAGGGGGCGAGTTAAGACAATGCAGCTATCTGATTGGCTGTTAATGCACGAGTGATTGACACGTCAGAAAGGTCCATTGAATCGTGAACATGATGGTTGGGACCCATTCCCCATCATTCCCTTGGAATAACACAAACATACATATGCACACGTACACACGAGTCAGAAATGCCGCCCTGTGCAGCCGCACATATTGCAAGTACTAGAAACATCTACTGCAAAAAGCTTTCCTAAGTACTTTCCACTGCTCCGCATCCCATTGAGAGCCATTGCTGAAAAGTACGCATTTGCCCCTCTCCTGAGCTAAATAAAGGTCACCAAAACATGAGGCGCAGCTCTCAGTGCGATGCAGTACAGCACACATCGCACACGGGCAACACCTCTCATGGTTATTCATGGCAAAAAATGGCAGGTCAAGAGACGGCAAGCCGCATTGTAAGTCCATTTAAAAGCTCAGTAGTGAAGGGGGGAAAACACGACCATTTATCTATCAACACCCTGCGCCACTCGCTATTGAGCGGTTATTATTTTTTTCCAACGATTTACAACACGATCATTTATAACCCGGACTTGTCTTGCTCTTCAATAGCAAGCCGGCATATACTGTCAAAGCCATTACGCCGACAGCCTCGCAGACGACACCCGATAAAGGCGCCACCGAGGGGTATTACGGTGATGTGAGACGCTTTCCTCTGCAGCACGAAGCCAAAAACATCACAGGATGTGTGCGCCTCTGTGTGTGTGTGTGCGTGCAAAAAGAGAAATTTAGCTGCAGTTTCCTCCTCGCATGAAAAAATAAAAATAAAGCCCAGGAGGACAGGCAAATGTTTTACTCAGCAGTCATGTAGTGTGATGTCGCCAGGACAACGAGGCCTATTTGCACAGGACATGACCAAGCAACGTTTAGATTCACTCAAAGCGGCAGCGGCGGACGGCGCATTTGCTGCTTGGGGCAATTTAGAAGGGTGTTACCCGACCACCTCTTAAAATGATACCTCACAATGTCTATCTTTTCTGGGAAAAGTCTGCCTTGAAAATGGATTTGAAAGCAGGTCCAGATCAATTCAGTGAACCGTAGCTGAACATTTCTGAGCAACCAATCAGATGATAAAAAAGGGACTTCAATGTGGGGCAGCTCGCTGGCCCTGTGAAGTGAATTTGAAACCTTGGTGAAAAAAACAAAAGTCCAATTGCTAATGTAGGTGAAATTAAGGGGGCTGCACATTTGATTCTGAAGACCCTGGGCAGATTAGGTTGACACGGCAACACATAAAGGCTCTAATTTCGTTGGAACACTCAAAAAAAAAAAAAAAAAAATCTACTGTACTTGTACTGGAAGCAGCCAAGAGAAACTACGAATTGAATAGATTGTTGGGAACAAAGTTAGAACAAATATGAGAATTCATCTTGTATCTGAGATAGTGTTAGGTGAGCAGAGAAGGCCTTGCTGACCCTAAAAATGCTCATGAGCCATAATATTAGGTACAATTGCACACCATAAAAGTTTGAATACAAAAGCGTTGGCCTCACAGTTCTGAGGTCCCAGGTTTGATCCCACACGCGCCTGTGTGGAGTTTGCATGTTCTCCCCATGCCTGCATGGGTTTTCTCCGGGTACTCCGGTTGCCTCCCACATCCCAAAAACGTGCACCATTAATTGGACACTCTAAATTGCCCCCAAATATGATTGTGAGTGCGGCTGTTTATCTCTATGTGCCCTGCGATTGGCTGGCAACCAGTTCAGGGTGTACCCCAGCATCCTGCCCCTTGACAGCTGGGATAGGTTCCAGCACTCCCGCGACCCTCATGAGGATAAATGGCTAAGAAAATGGATGGATGGATATGTTATTGGTAGAAATATTTGCTGGGGATTGGGATTTTCACTCAGACAGCATTGGCAACAATCCGTTTGCAAACTGTAACAATACAGCAAAACTGCACAGTTGTGGGCCTTTATTGTGGCCAGCGTGAGGCATAATTGTTATCATGATGTGGAATCATCATCTCGTAATACTACACTTGTGAGGTGGCAAAGTAGAAACGCTCACGAACACTGATTTAGACATATTTGTAAACAATATTTGAGTGAAATGGGCTCTTTTTTGTACATAGAAAAGCTGTTTTGTTCAGTGGATAAAAGACATTTGTTCTCATACGGTACAACAAAGCCTCCAATGGCATCCTACGCTCCCCTACACCTTGCCCCCCATCCCCATTTTGTGTTGTGTCATCATTTACGCCGGCCGAGTCTGTGCGTGGCACCTGAGTGAGCACAAAACACGCAAAGCGCACTAAAGCGTCCACGCCGTCGAGTCGCGGAGCGCGCACACAACAGGAAACCATCTGGCGTCTTTGCCTCCATCCCCACATGCACGTATGCAATCCCTTTACCCCCCCCCCCCCCCCCTGCACTGCACTGCACTGCACTTGTTCATTCCTCCTCCGTGTCACTCGTTCTCCATTCTTGCTGCCCCCTATCTCAGTGCATCGTCCTCTCCTCCTCCTCTTTTTTTTTCCTCCTTATGTAACGTCAGCCACTGCGTCTCGCCGTGGAATCAAAGATGTCCTCTGTGCTCGTTCAACACTCGACGAGCTCAAGCAGGTCGTTGTCCCGAGAAGCGGAAACGCTTTTGGGTGACTGCAGATGAGTGCGTTCGTGATCGTGGTCGCACAAAGCTCGTTTGTGTGGAGGAGCCCTCATCTTTCACTTCTTTCCGCACAAGCATGCAAAAAAAAAAAAAAAAAAAAAAAAAAAAAAAATGAACAAGCGCTTGCGCCCGACTCTGAGTAGCCCCCCTTGTGCTGGCCACTGAATCAATTAGCCGATGAATCCATCATCTAAGATGCTGCCTTTTGGGTGGAATCGACTTGTGACTTGTCTCTCGGAGCAACTGATGTAACCAGCAGAGACCAGAAGCTGTGTTTGGAATCACTTCCCATTCCCTACATTGTGTCCTAAATAAAGTACAGGTTGAACCGATGACTCAATCACTACTACTACTACTACTCACAAATTTAATTACACTCTTTGGCATCTGCTCTTCCGATTGGGCATTTGACCAAAATTTTTGGACTCGCCCATCTGCTGCCCTCGCTGGCCTGTCAGCTGTGTAGAGCAGGGAAATGGAGATGGCGTTCAATTCCGCACCACGCCCTGGTTGCTCCATGGCCGGTGCCACTTTCTCATCGGTTATGAGTTAAAAGTAGCTATTCCCATCTGGAACCACTTTTTTTTTTATTTTGTTTTGTTACTTTTTAAACCGCACACAGACATATGAAGGCTGTTTTGTGCCATCGGGGGTGCATTTAACTTGTCCACAAATATTGCAGTGCTAGCTAGTCTAAAGCACCGGTGTAAAACTCACGGCCCAGGGACAAAATCCTGCCCGCCACATGATTTTATGTGGCCTGCGAAGGCAAACCGTGTGTGTCAACTTCCATGAATCTTGTTAAAATATATACCGAAAGGGGAGTGCTAGAGCCTATCCCAGCTCTCAACGGGCAGAAAGCGGGGTACACCCTGAATGGGTTGCCAGGCATTCGCAGGGCACACAGACACAAACAACCCTAACCACTCACAATCACACCTAGGGGCAATTTAGAGTGTCCAATTAATGTTGCATGTTTTGGGGATGTGGGAGGAAACCAAAGTGCCCGGAGAAAACCCACACAGGCACGGGGATAACATGAAAACTCCACACAAGCGGGGCCGGGATCGAACCTGGGTCCTCAGAACTGTGTGGCCAAAACTTTACCAGCTTCCGCAGGTTTCAAAACTAGTTCATAAATGTCATGTGTAAATATGATGATGTGATTCAAGATTAATTCATTCATAATGGGCCTCGGAGTGAAACAGTAACTTTGACACCCCTGATCCAAAGTCTTCTGTAAATTGGCCGACTGGTCATCAAGACGGCAAAACGTCAAGATTCCAAACTTAGTTTTTCAGGGCACTCTTCAGCAATCATTCGGTACAATAAGAGAACAAAATGAAATGGGGGGGGAAAAAAACTAATTTTGAAGCCGATCTTATTTAACAACATTTAAAATGAAGCAGAGGGTTATTTAATGTTATTTTCGATAACACTTGTAGGTAGTCCAAAGCCTGCTCTCTGGAACACAATAAAATAATGTTTGAACGTTTTGATGAAGAAAAACATCCGTGGAACTCCCTATATTCAGCGTCATGCTAAGATCTATTTTTTAAATTTGGTTTTATCATCATCAGTTAATCCACTTCAACTCTCATCCCTTTATAGTAGAATACAAAAACGCTTTAGTCATTAAACCCCAACTACATAGTACTTTGACGTACTATTTGAATGTGTCGTAAGTACCGGCTGGTAGGGGACTTAGCATACCACAGGCCCAAGATTTCCAAGTCTCTCATAAAAACTCCTAAAACTTTGTTTTATTTAAAATCCATGTACCCTGCGTTTGGCTGCCAACGAGTTCAGGGTGTACTCTGTCTGCCTCCTGCCCGTCGACAGCCGGAATTGGATCCAGCACTCTTGTGACCCTTGTGAGGATAAATGGCTAAGAAAATGGATGGATGAACGGATGGATATTTAAAATTGTATTAATTTAAATTCATATGCACAAAAACATCAAAATACTTAAACTATACTGATCAATCTAAGACTGCCCCCCCTTCTTATGCAATGTGCTATTACATGAATGTAATATTATGGTATTCTTTAGAGTATGTGATATCATCATTAACCTTTTAACGTGAACATTGAATTTATTCTTGTATAATTAAAGATATTTTTGTCAAATAATAAAACATTATTTTTAAAAAACGCCAGTCTTCACGCCATTCACGTCGTTTCTATAGTAATAGGAAGACTTTTTTTGAAAAGTAACACAATTGAATTTCTTAAAATACAAATATTCACATTCCTACTTTTTCTCATATAAATTTTTTTGGAACAATTTTTCTCGTTCCTCTCAATCACACAACTTAATTCTCATATTTAAAAAAAATCTCTGATGTGATGATTTTTTTTTTTAATCTTGTACCATTACAACTTTGTCTTCTTTTCTTGTAATATGGCTATTTTTTAAAAATCTATCACATTATCTTTATTCTTGTCATATTATGAGTTTATTCCCCAAACTTTTTTTTTTTTTTACATTTAGGGTGGAATGGGGGAGGGGGATCTCTTTCCTTATATCCAAGCATACATTTACTCTCCTATAATAAAAAATGAATTTATTTTCTATCAAGGTATAAACTCTCTTATTTCTGACTTTATTCCCACACTACTATCATTTTCTTTCTTTTCAGTGCCATCCTAACATTTGCTCGGACCCCCCGCCCCCCCACCCCCCAATTTCTATCTGGGGAGTGGCGCACCACGACTTGTCACCCTTGCGGTCTAACGTGAACGACGGAGGAAGGAAAGAAGTGGTGGGCTCAAGGTTCATTTGTGGCAAGCGAACGAGGCCGGCTGTGAAAGTGATGAACTAAAGGATGAGACAGGCTCCTTGCACCTGTCACATTCTCTCAAATCATAAAAGAAGGAGGAGGAGGATGAAAGCGGCTCGCTCAACGCATCGCGTTATTGACAAAATGGGAGGGGGGCAAACGTATGTGTGGGGCTCCGCCGGGAGTCAATCACTGATTCTCAAAGTGTGGTACAGGTAGAACTGGTTGAACGTGAGTTCCCTCTAGTGGTACGTGAAAGGATCACTGGCTATATCCAGTTCAGTTCTCTTTAACTTTTAAGTACCGGTATGAAGAACTCTTTCAGAGTTGACATTAAGCATGTATTAGCGTACAATGTTTATTGAGGTATCATTTAAACACAGTACTTTCAAAAAAACAACAGGAAGCTGAACTGGAGGTGGCAGAAATGAAGATGTTGAGGTTCTCGCTCGGAGTGACCAGGTTGGATAGGATTAGAAATGAGCTCATTAGAGGGACAGCCAAAGTTGGATGTTTTGGAGACAAGATTCGAGAGAGCAGACTTCGATGGTTTGGACATGTTCAGAGGCGAGAGAGTGAGTATATTGGTGGAAGGGTGCTGAGGATGGCGCTGCCAGGCAAAAGGGCGAGAGGAAGACCAAAGACAAGGTTAATGGATGTGGTGAGGGAAGACATGAGGGCAGTTGGGGTTAGAGAGGAAGATGCAGGAGATAGGCTAAGATGGCAAAAGATGACACGCTGTGGCGACCCCTAATGGGACAAGCCGAAAGGAAAAGAAGAAGAAGAAGACTTTCAAAAATTATACTTTTAAGCACAGTGTTCATTTTTGTCACCATGTAAAACCGCTTTATGTGTTTAAGTCAAAAACGTTCGGGAAGCCCCGGTCGTTTAAATGTAGCGTTGCTGGGTTTTGCGGTTTGTTTCTGCAGCGGTGGCCACACGGTCAGCCGGGAGGGGTTGGGGTGGGGGTGGGGGGGGTCAAGATGGAGCGGACTCGCAGCTAATGGACGCCGTTAACTGTTCATTAGAGAAAAAACGCATAGGCTCTCCTTTGAGGAGGACACGTGTGATGAGTAGTACTCTTAATGTACAGTAATCATCTTATGGACGCGAGCCGAGAGTGTTAGGGCTCTCACTTGTCACTTTATTAGGTATGCCTGCAACATCAAGCGTGCCTGTGAAAACACGACGCAAACATTTTTCATTTTAAAAATTCAAAGTAAAAAAATTGTATAAATCACGGCACGGTGGAGCAACTGGTTAGTGCGTTAGCCTCACAGTTCTGAGGACCGAAGTTTAAATCCCGGCCCCGCCTGCGTGGAGTTTGCATGTTCTCCCCGTGCCTGCGTGGGTTTTCTCCGGGCACTCCGGTTTCCTCCCACATCCCAAAAACATGTAACATTAATTGAACACTCTAAATTGCCGCTAGTTATGATTGTGTGTGCGACTGTTGTCTGTCTCCGTGTGCCCTGCCATTGGCTGGCAACGAGTTCATGGTGTACCCTGCCTGCTGCCCGATGACAGCTGGGCTAGGCTCTAGAACTCCCGCGACCTTCGTGAGGATAAGCAGCTCAGAAAATGGAAGGCTGGATGGATGTTTTAAAAAAAAAACTACTGCAGTAAGAGATGAAAACATATCTGGGGACCACATTTTAATGACCATTTAAAATGTATCTTAAAGGATTATTCCACCAAGTATTACAAATATTATTACAAACTACTAGCAAAAAAACTGCTGACATAAGTCCGTAATTATCTGATCGAAGCAGCGTTAGTGTCGTGAAAGCACTTACTTTATTAGATTGCTCACATTACCTAATAAAGTGGCCACGATTGTAATTTAAATAATCTGTTTTAAGATTTGATCCTCCAAAACAGGCTGACAAATGAACGATGTCACTGCATCCCGTAAACAATGAAAAGGTGAGACAACCCCATCATTTTGATGATGATGCGTCAGTGCCATAAAGTCCAAATCCTTGGGCTCATGCAGGGCCCGGGACAGCGCAAGCACGCACGAGGCGTGAAAAAGGCTGCAGAATTTAACCCGTCACGTACCGGCCAACATGCGGAGGAGACCCGGGCCGAGCATGAGCGCCGATGAGCGGGAGAGAGGCGGGAGCTGAAGCGCTTACCTGCTTCGGAGCTTCCGGCTGGCGAGACGTGAACAAGTGGCCGTACGTCCGTGGTGCAGATGCGCCTGAATGTTTCCTGTCCTCGCTCTCTCTCTCGCTCCTTCTCGCTCCCTCCCTCCCTCACTCACTCACTCCTCCGGAGATGATGTTCTTGCTTGCTGCTGCACTCGGCAACTGCGGCTCCACATTTGGAACATGTTCAAAAAAAAAAAAGAAATGTGACGGTCGACCACTCGGAAGCACTCGACTCCTGTCGGGAAACACCGGACAGACACCCCGGTAGCCCCACATGCCTCCCTCCTCCGCCTCAAACCACGAAACATTAAACCCGAACAATGCCGATGTTCAGGAAAGAGTCACACAAGCCAACTTGTGTTTCATTCAGGTACTTTTTGCTCAATTTGAAAGAAAGACAAGGTGAATTGGTCTAACCTTAATGGAATTTCTGAACAACTCCATTCGGCAAAGGGGTTAATAATAGTGGCTCTTCTTCTTTTCAAGCCACAGCGAGGCATCCTTTTCCGTGTAGTAAAAAAAAAAAATTAGGTCTCAAACTGAACTGAAGGGAGGAAACAAAAACCCCCAATAAAAATAAAAAATAATAAAAAAAAAACCAAATACTAAAAACAGAATACAAAAAGTAAATTCAAATCTAGTTGTCTAAAACAAAGAAAAAAAAATCAAGGTTATATTTAAAAATACATAAGAAAAACATTCATAAATGTTTAATAGATTGTCATCAAATGCAGGTTGAATAAAAAGTTTTAACAAAGGAGTAGAAAGTACAAACGTCCACCCATTTTCTATATCGCTTATCGTCACTCAGATCACGGGCGTGCTGGAGTCTATCTCATCTGACTCTGGGTGAGAGGAATGGTACACCCTGGATTGGTCGCCAGCCAATCGTAGGGCACATAGAAACATTCACACTCACACCAACAGGCAAATTAGTCTTTAATTACACTAGCATGCATGTTTATTGGTATGCGGAAGGAAACCAACATGCCTGAAGAAAACCCACACAGGCGGGGCTGCGATTTGAACCCAGGTCCTCAGAAACCAACTAACCAGTTACCCACCGGGCCGCCAGGTACAGAAAATGGTTGATACCTGAAAAGTCTAAGCACAATAACTCACTATTTGAAGTTCATTATTTCCCACGACTGTTTATACCTCCATTTCATTTAGGTTTGTGGTTGGCTGGCGACCACTCCTGGGGTGCACCCCATTCTCTCATGCGAAAGTCAGCTCACCTGTTCCACTGTGAGGACAAGCACTGGATGGTTTCATTTGTAAAATATGAATTACATTAATTTAGTTTACAGAGAAGACATTCTGTACCCATATGCAATGAAAATATACAGGAAAGTCAAAAGTTACTGTACATGAATGGAGGGGGGGGGGGGTGGTCTGAAATTGAAGATGACCAACCCCTGTACTTTTCCTCATATTATTAGAATTTTTTTGTAATTGCAATGTTTGTTCTTGTATTTAATTTACAACTGGTTTGTGAAACCAAAACACTGGGCACAAAAAAAAAGTTACAAGAATACAAGTCAGAATGTAAACAGAATCAAGTTAAAGTACGAGGAAAAAGACCTCAGTGTAAGAGTCATCATTTTAAGGTAGTAAAATATTCTTGTCCAAGTTTTTTTTCCCATTATAGTAAAATTTTATTCTTTGACTTACAAGTCATATTTTCAGATAATAACAAAAACATTACAAGAAATTACCTTCCTGATGTTGACAGAATGTTATCCTCTTGACATTTCCTGCTTTTATTACAACTATTTTTCTTTTTTTCCCTGCAAAATGATGTTCTCATAATAAGGTCTCCTCATAGTTAAAAAAAATGTATTCAACTTTCTTATCAATGTAAAACACTAGGTACAGCTACACAGTACTTGATGAAATGACAAAAATTCAAAAGGGGAAAAGAGGCAAAAAGTTACAAGCTGTCATGTTAGGACAAAGTTTCTCGCCACAAAATGGCAAGATCATATTTTTAACCAAAATTATTTTCTGTCCTGTGATATTACTACTTTATTAATTCTACTTTTTTATATGCATACTTCCATAAAATTCTTATTTCTCTCTCCGTTTGACAATCTGACTATTTATATAAAGCCAACCTAAAGAGACTCGACACAAGACCTGCAGCAAAACAAAAAAAAACATTTACAAAACCAATGATTTTTTTTTTTTAAATTATCTGAAAGGTATGGTTTTTCTTAATGTGAGAGAAGTGTTAAAAATAAACACTAATCAAAATATGTGTACTAATATCTTTATTTGGTCAGTAGGAATACTGTATTATGTATTTTTTGCCCACTTATTTTTTCTCTCAGACAGGAAAAAATGGAAAGTCATTTATTTGGTTGCTGTCCAACTCAAGGCCCATGTACTAGTAGCATGCTCTTTGGCTTCACTAGTAAAGACAACTATGGCATAATATACAAGAACCACATGTTACTAGTGTGCCAAAACTGCACTAGTTGACATCGGTGCATGATTACTACTACTAATACTACAGAAGGGCTCGATGTTAACAAGGATAATTTTAGAATGGCATTTCTGTATACTAGTAGGACAACTAACTAGTAGGACATGTTACAAGTGAGGCAAATATGTACACTAGTTAACTACTGTATGCTTCTAGTTGAACTGCAGACATAAAATTCTATGAATTAACAGCACATCACTAATAGTGTACAGATGTCAACAGTGTCGTGGAATAACACTACAAGTAATACTACTAGTTCTACTAATGCACCTAAGTCATTTCACTACTGCCTATCACTACTGTATGACATTTTTGCACACCGGGAGGACAACATGAGCATACTAGTTGTACAACTTTACTAGTGAGAAGAAATGATGCACTAGTTGACAAATGCGTGCTACTAGTACTGCTAGTGACAAAATTTTACGAGATGACCACTACAGCTTTGCAACTAGCAACGACACTGACACGCAGATGTCGACTACTGAGGACAAAGATCATACGAGTATATGGATTACATTAGTTACATTACATTAGTACTATTATTGAAATAAAATTGTACAAATTATCTAGTGCTTCACTAGTAGTATTACAATTGCATGAATGTCACTAGGCTGCCTCACTAGTAATTAAATGTCCTACAAACATGACAAATGTTTATCCACTGGTGAAGGAATCACTACAGGAAAAACATAACGTGTAACACAATAGTTCTACTACTGTGAGATATTTTGGCAGAGTAGTGTGACAACTTTGAAATAAGTTGCACAACCACATGATACTAGTGAGGAAAAACGGTCCATCAGGTGAGCGTGTGTGAGCTACTGAAGCGTCAGAGTAGGAGAATTTCAAAATGTCCCTACCAGTACTAGTAGCACGCAGTTGTTAACTAGTGCAGTAGTAATAAAAAAAAATACCAGTATGACAGTTGTTCTACTACAGTGCTGAATTGTCCTTCTGGCGAGGACAAACGGGGTAATACTAGTACACGGAGCTCAGGCTGGACATCGTTATGGTAAGAAGGCCTTAAACGGCTTTCCATAGAAAGCAGCAGAAAACAGATTTCAATGCCAAAGCACAGATTTCTTAGACCCCAATAGAAGTTGTTCTGTTTTTTTTGTTTTGTTTTCTTTTTTTTTTTAAAGGCAGCTGCCGATAATAACGATGATGGTGACACGAACCTGAATCGCATCACGAACGCGAGCTGCCGCCACATCCGCCCGCTTTCAGGCTGATTGCGTGGCCAGGACAAACCGCCTAAGATATTGATGAAAATTGAAAAGTGACTCTTACAAAGACTGAAGCCGACTCTCGACCGGGGAGCTAACAGGAGGGGGGGCGGGGCTAAGGCCCTAATGGAACGTTTGGTGGTGGTTAATGGAGATGGGAGGACACTCATCTATGTTCATAATCGTAAGTGTATAAAAAGGAAAGGCACTCGTGCACTCCTGATGTCAGGAAACAGGAGCCTCTGCACCATCTAGCCTGCTCAACATCTGATGGGAGTTCCAGAAACATTTTTTTCCTCTTTTTGTATATTTTGTCGTGCAAACACAATTTACACAACTCGCCGCTTTCGCGTCGTCTGATTACAGCGAAGCCGCGTAATGCGCCGCTAATTCCTGCTCGGCTGAGCGGGGAGGAGGTGACGGCCGGGGATAATTAACGGGTCATTATTCCTATCCGTCACGGTTTAAATACTGCTTGTTTAAAAAGGACTTACTGTAAGTACATGGCAACCTATTGAAGGAGGCATCTACCGATGACGCCAACAAGTGCATGGTGGGGGATAAAGTTGCCTGGTCAAGCTGAGTCATTAGCCCCTTTCAAACTACCTGTAAGAGCTGGGCTATAAATGTAAAAAAAAATAACATTTAAAATGGCGCCTCATTCACTGACTGACCACGTGAACTTGGGTGACAGAGACTCTCCACACGGTTTTGTCCAGCCACACGTACATGTGAATTTGCGAGCCACAGTTACACTGGAAAACCAAAAATATTCCTGGGCGAACGCTAATGTGCATTTTTGATGACAAAATGTTCATTAGCGATTTGGAATTTGAGAGAAAAAAAGTAGCCTAAGGTTGGGCACTCTTGAAAATTTCATCGGCTGTTTCGACTGGGCCACTCTTAAAATGCACTACAACCTTTACAGGTGAACTTTTTGCCTTCTCTTAACTTTTGAATGCACGTTCCCAACTCGTCAACGCTTCAGCAAATTTTGCCCAACATGATTTTCCCTTGCAAGGAGCGAAACGGCAAAACTCAAATTCCAAGTTCATCCTGATATTTCACCAGAAAGCCGAATGACCCTGACAATTTGTGAGTACCTTAATCATCTGCTGATGAGATGCTGAGTCTGGTCGCTATGAAATAACAATTGTTACGCCTCTGATGATATAAAGTCTGCAGGATCTCTGTTAAAAAGTGTCTATGTCATTACTGTGAAACGGCCTTCCACGTTGCTACGTCTTCCTCCTGCTCTGTCGTCTGCCGCCGGCAGGCTGCAGTTGGTGCGGCGGGCCGGACAGCTTGTGGGCTTCAAAGTTCAGTTTTTGCTGCAGGATCCCAGAGAGGATAAACTCGGCTGAGACAACCGGGAGTGACGCCGAGACGGCCGTACGGCACAGCGGCCAGTCCTCTGTGCAGGAGATCACCATGGTGTGAGGCTGATGAGGCAGACAAATTACAATTTTACTTTTGTTTATAAAAGGGGTGAGTAAAGTAAGGCCCGTGGGTCACACATCAAGCGTAACATTCTTTAATCCTGCCTACCGAGCTTGAACATCACAGAAAGCTCTGTCATAATTGTTGCATCTGTTTTCAACACAGGTTTTCTTAAAACTGGTTAATTCAAATACATTTTGCATTTTTCCATTAATTCTGTAATTGGTAAAGAGACGACATGAGTTTAACTCCATCCATGACCAAAAAGGTAACTCAATTTACTTGTATACATAATCAATTTGCCCTATTGAAATACCAATCTCGAGCCCCCCTCCATCCCCCCAAAAACTATTTATTTTATCAAATTAGAATAAAAAGGGCATTCTGCACAATTTGGAGAGGTCGCCCCAGTCTACCGGGGTTGGGGTGGGACTTCTCAATGTGGATGCCTCCCACAAGTTGTCTTTCCTCACCTGGATCCTCAGTCCCTGGCCACGTCTCTATAATATAGTCCAAATGATTGTACGTTTCTCTGTACGTGTGCATGAATCTGTTCGTATGGGTGTGTTGTCTTCTCTATGTGGGGGTTGGAGAAAATAATACATTTTTTTTTTAATCCCATTGTATTGAATTTTCATACAGTTTATGTAAAACATCTGGTTTTAAATATGTAACAGCAACTGCTCATTGCCCACACATTGCTTATTCCGGTACATTAATTGCTTCCATTGTTTGTATTTTCCCCACAACACTGACTCATGACTTGAAAAACACCCAAGGTACCACTGTATACTGTTATCCTTTCCTTTTTCTTTGATCACCCTACATTGAATGTCCCAAAAAAGACACAAAAATACCAACGACAAAGCTAAGTCAATCATTTTGTGTTATTCTTATGAAGAATGGCAAAATCTTGTACGATGGCAGTTTGATGGGCAAATTTAGTATCTTATATTTCCTGAAAGTTTGGGTTGAACTGCCACAACTTTGGTGCCATTTGACTTCATGGAGGTTCCACTCCACCATTATCTACACTTTATGAGTTTGTACCTTGTGTGAAGAAGGCATCTTCAGGAGAAAGGTGGCTCCGCTGCAGGAAATGATGTCCTTCATGTAGACTGGCTCGGGCTTCACCGACTTGGTGACGTGGATCTCGTAGCCCTGAAAGAAACAATGCAATGCAAGATCATGTGTATGGGTCTCATTTTAAAACACCTGCACAAAAAGGATCGATACATCTTCGTTCTGAGTGCCTCTTATGTTCTTTTTTTTTGGGGGGGGTGGGGGGCTAGAATATCGTACAATCTGCAATTGGCTGGCAACCAGTTAAGCGTGTACCCTGCCTACTGCCCGTTGATAGCTGGGATAGGCTGCAGCACTCCCGCGAGCATCATGAGGATAAGCGGCACAGAAAATGGCTGGATGAATATCGAACAATCCTTTAGCTGACTCAGCAAAGTGGCATGGAGGAACAGTGACTACGTTTACATCCTGTGTTAGCATGTTGGCAGTAAGTAGATAAATGGCCTGCATCCGGAGAAATGCATGCTAATTTAAGAAGTCATCATGTTATCTCATCTTAGCCGAGTTGAAACCAAGATACTCGCACAAAAACGTTATATGTGGTGAAAAACAGTTTCGGCACATTTTCTACAAATATTGCTGAGATGATGTGTGTGGGAAAAATGTACAAAAGATGAGGAAAGTTATCTAAAGCCTTATCACACTAAGTTGCTGAAAAATACAGTGAAGAAAATAAGTATTTCAACACCCTGCTATATTGCAAGTTCTACTACTTAGAAATCATCGAGGGGGTCTGAAATATTCATCGTAGGTGCATGTCCACTGTGAGAGAGATAATCTAAAAAGAAAAATCCAGAAATCACAATGTATGATTTTTTTTAACAATTTCTTTGTGTGATACAGCTGCAAATAATTATTTGAACACCACACCAATCTCAGAGTGGAGCCCCATGCAAGATATCACCTCGTGGGGTCTCAATGATCCTTAGAAAGGTGAGGAATCAGCTCAGGACTACATGACAGGACTTGGTCAATGACCTGAAAAGAGCTGGGACCACCGTTTCCAAGGTGACTGTTGGTAATACACTAAGACATCATGATTGAAATCATGCATAGCACGGAAGGTTCCCCTGCTTAAACCAGCACATGTCAAGGCCCGTCTTAAGTCTGCCAATGATCATTTGGATGATACAGAGGCGTCATGGGAGAAAGTTTTGCGGTCAGATGAGACCAAAATGGAACTTTCTGGTCATAATTCCATTAACCGTGTTTGGAGGAAGACGAATGATGAGTTCCATCCCAAGAACACCATCCCTACTGTGGAGCATGGGGCTGGTAGTATCGTGCTTTGGGGGTGTTTTTCTGCACATGGGACAGCACTGTATGAAGGAGAGGATCACCGTGGCCATGTATTGTGAGATTTTGGGGAACAACCTCATTACCTCAGTCAGAGCATTGAAGATGTGTCGTGGCTGGGTCTTTCAACATGACAATGACCCGAAGCACACAGCCAGGAAAACCAAGGAGTGGCTCCGTTAGAAGCATATCAAGGTTCTGGCGTGGCCTAGCCAGTCTCCAGACCTAAACCCAATAGAAAATCTTTGGAGGGAGCTGAAAGTCCGTGTTTCTCAGGGAGAGCTCAGAAACCTGTCTGATCTCGAGAAGATCTTTGTGGAGGAGTGGGCCAAAATCCCTCCTGCAGAGTGTGCAAACCTGGTGAACAACAACAACAGGAAACGTTTGACCTCTGTAATTGCAAATAAAGGCTACTGTACCAAATATGAACATTGGTTTTCTCAGGTGTTCAAAAACTCATTTGCAGCTGTATCACACAAATAAATCATTGAAAAAAAATCATACATTGTGATTTCTGGATTTTTCTTTTTAGATTATCTCTTTCACAGTGGACATGCACCTACGATGAAAATTTCAGACCCCTCCATGATTTCTAAGTGGGAGAGCCTGCAATTATAGCATGGTGTTGAAATACTTATTTTCTTCACTGTATGTACCCGTATTTTGAGGGGAAAAGCGAGTTAGGGCACCTGTAAGAGAGGCTGGCTTCTGGCAAGCCTCAGAGACTCCTGCAGGCAAAAACCAAACTGTTTCTCCTGCTCTGGATCTTTCACGATGAAGACATCAGGAGAAAGAAAGCTCCCGGCTTTACCACTCTGAAACATAAAGACTCTCTCAGACGTGAAATTCCTTTTCTTTTCTCTGGTCATTTAGTGGCTAACCTTGGCCAGCCAGTGTGTGTTGACAATGGGGATTCCTTTAGCCACCGCGCACAAAAACTTGACAGTCCTGCGCACCTTGTCAGTCACAAGGCAGTTCATGTCTCCGATGCCATTAGCCAAAGTGCCTCCCAAACGGGCCAGCACTCTTTCCCCAGCATCGTCCACCACCCCCGTGAACAGCACCTGAAAGTGGATGACACGTGGGTTACGCCAACCCGTCCCACTTGCTGCTGTTAACCTGCCATTCATTCATCTAAGATCAAATACAAGACCAAAATCAAGGCAATTACTTTGGTACGGAAATAAAAACAAATGTCCTTAATTTACAACAGTCCCATGATACAACTTTTAGATTACAAACAACACAATAATAAATTAAAAATAATTTTTCACAAGACATTCAGGTACGACTGAAATAATTATTTATTTGATTACGAATTTGGAATTTTAGCATTTTATTTATTTTGGTACCATTGAATACCTCTCATTAAATTGTGGCGGTGGACCGAATGTTTTGGGCCAGTGCAAAAGAGTGATAGGGGACAAAATGAATCAAGAAGATACACAAACCTTGTAAGAGGGGCTGAGATCTTGTGGTCGACGACTCAGTAATGAGGAGCTGTGAGAATTCACGGAAGAATCTCGCGTTTTCCTCTTGCTGCTGATTGTCGTCTTAAGATGAAAGACAAAGCATCAACACATATGGAATGATCATCGGGAGGCCATCATTTAGCACTTAATTCATTAGTGCATCACGAGTCACACTACCCATGATTGGGGGTACTCTGGTGGGTTACCGGGAGAAAGGAATGAGTCATGCTTTTAGTGATAAGGACTGAAGTGCAGTAGTTGAAAAGGCTGATTCAAAGGGGAGACGAGCAGCAGCTGCACGCTAGGTTGATGTGCCGCAATATCAACTATGAGCGACTTAACATTTCATTTAGTAGCCAGAACTTTAGATGCACACTCGAATCAAACCGAATTTCAGCATGCTATGATAAAATCATAATGCCAGACCTTTTTTTTTTATTATTTCTAAACATGTCCATCTGGATTGGTGTTTTAAAAAAATCATGTGGTTCTACGCAACACTGTAATGGCGGTGTGAGGTTTTACAAATCCACTGATCGCAGCTCCATCTGTTGGGTCTGGTTTACTGCAATTCAAGCAAAATTCAACAGAGAAAGGTGCAAACTAATCACTCACTAGTCTACTTTATTACGCTACAAAACTAAGCAGATATTTTTCTTTTTTGCACTTTGTAAAGGTATTTAGGATCAGGATCATACAGACCACATTGTGTAGAAAGCAATCGTCAATAATCTTGGTCGCTAAAGCAGTCACTGCAACATATCTACTTATCTGAACACACGGAGCAATAGACAGAGTAAAACAGGATCTTCGGTTTTCGGTGCAATTCTGTTCCTATGGCTAACTTGTACACAAGACTGAACATGCCATAATCAAGCACTAAGTTACAGTAACAATAAGTAAAATATTTGTCTGAAAAACACTCGCACGCATAAAAACAATCAAATGAAAATCATGAAGCATGTTAGGTGGTCTCTGCACACCATTCGAGCAGTGCTGGATATTAATGCTGGTGCGGCATATGGAATGGACTTCTTGTATAAGAGTGGTAAAATGTGAATATTTTAGATCTAGTACAATCCAATCAATTCCGTTTTTTTTTTGGCTGACATTGGACCGATTTCCAATCTCAAAAATTGGCTCAGGACACCCATAGTTAAAAATATTTAAATTTGAACAGAAAATGTAATCAAATAAAAGACATGGATGGAGTTACCTGTGCATTTTCACCAGGAACAAGAGATTCTGCATTTCCATCCTGGATGGCTGTGGCAGGAGGAGATTCTTTAGCATTCCTGCCTTCCTTAGTGCAGGATGCACCAGCTTTTCTTTTTGCTTGGACCGGAGTTGGATTCTCATCTTTCACATGTGCCTCCAACACCCTCTTCCTTCGTTCCCTCTTGCCTTGGACCTCCCTTTCATCCCTCGTTGGTGGACCTATTTGAGTTTCAGAGGTTTCACTTTTTACCGTCTTCTGAACTCTGGCCCTGCTATTTCTTTTCGGCAGGGGAGATTCAGCAGCGGAGTTGTTCAGTGGTTCTTTTACATTTGCTCGCCTCCTCCCTCTAGTGGCAGCTGCCTGTTTTGACTCTGGCATCTCCTCCTCTTCATCAGAAAGCTTTGTTGTTAACAGGTCTGGCTTCCTGCCCCTCTTGCCTCGTGGTGTAGGCTGAGGAGCAGGATTCTGAATGAAGGCAGGGGTGATAGAATTGGGCACGGATTCTGTTTTGGCTCCTCTTCTTCCTTGTCTTGTTCCTCTTACTCTCTGAGAAATGGGGCTGCTGTTGCAGGAGTTCTCCAAAGCAATGGAATTGGATGAGGTGGATGTCAGAAGTACTCCTGGGGGCGAAGCTTCGCAACTCCCCTGCTCTGATTGTTCTGTGAGACCAGCTGCTACAGTCCGCCACCGGGTGATGGGTGCCTGGTAAGGCCCGCTGGACCTTTTCACCCCTTGCCCTCGCCCCTTACTCCCTTGAGTGCTTGAAGTGGACACCTCGGAGCTGATAGAGTTGGAGGAGTTGGAGCGGGATCTGGTCCTCTTGGCTGGGACATCCTCTTGATCTGGAGTGTGGCTAACAGCGATTGTTCTTCTGGATACCCTTCGGCCTCTCTGTGTCGCTTGGGGTATTTCTTCTTTGCTTTGTTGGAGCTCTTTGTCTGCTCGATCCTGTTTCGGTCTATCTTTGCGTTCTGTTTCCAGTTTCTCACATCCTTGTTGTTCCTCCGCCCCTTTCAACTGTTCTGGTTCTTCTCTCTCTTTTGATTCCTTCTGAGTAATTTCATTTTGTCGTCTTTCTCGCTCCCTATTTTGGACCTCAAAAATGTTGGTTTGGTGTCTCGTGGCCTCGTCCTCACTCTTGGTCCCAGCAGGCCTACACTTCCCTGTCCTTCCTCTGGCTTTATTGCCAATCACTTGTCTTTTTACTATTCGTTCCTCCTTTTCTCTGAGTTGTGATATTTCTCTTGAGTGTTTCGTGGTACTGTTTCTGACCTTAGACTGATTTTGTAGAGCCTGTGGGGAAGGTTCACTAGTGCTCATTGGCTTTCGTTCAACTACTGAGGTCTCAGTCTCCTCTGCTTGAGAACATACAAGCGGCTGTGTCTCGTCTTCAATTTGCAGTGGTCTGGCTTTTCTTTTCCTTGGGCCAGGGATCAAGATCTCACTGTCAGCTTCTTCCTCTTCAGATGTGTCCACGAGCTGAGTTGCAGCAGAAGAGACTTTGGAAGTCACAACTGTCTGAGTCTCTATTTTCTCTTGACCAAGAGTGGATTTATCTTTGTCATACTTAGGCGGGGTGTCATGATTAGGCTGACTCTTCTCTTTATCTGGTTGTATTGAAGTTACTGATGGAGGCTCCCTACTGGTCCCTTGGCCTTGATCCCTGTACTTTAAAAGACTTTTATCATTAAAACGTTCCTTTGGGATTTTAAGAGTACTGCTCAGAGACTGTGAGTCCTCATTGATTTGTTGCGGCCTTGCTTTTCTTTTATGGAACATGACTGGCATTGAGTCGTCCTCTTCACTGCTTTCCTCATTTGCACTAGTAGCAAGAGGCTGGGTCTCAGGTATACTAACAGCAAGGGGTGTAATGGCCATAACGTTAGAACTTCTTTTGGATTGCATCTCTTTACCAAGCTGCACTTTACGTGTATCCACGTGTACTCCAATTGAGTCTTCTACATCAGTTTCTTCACTTTCACTTGCAGCCATTGGCTGGGTTGGAGCTATACTCATAGACTGATGATTAGTAGCTAAATTGTAAGCATTTGATCTGGGTTGTGGCTCTTTATCATGCTGTAATTTTCTTTTACAAAAGACTGGACCCAAATCCTCATCATTGCTTTCTTCATTCTCACTTGTAGCCAAAGGCTGTGTGGCAGCTATATTCATATGCTGGGTTGCAACAGGCAAATCGCAAGCACTCATACTGGGTTGCCTCTCTTTATTCAGCGGCACTTTACTTTCGCATGTGACTTCAATCAAGTTTTTGGTATCAATTTCCTCATTTTTAGTTGTAGCCATGGGCTTGGTTACAGCTATACTCGGAGGCTGATGATTAGCAGCCAAATTGTAGGAATTCATATTTGGTTGATTCTTTTTATTAAGATGTACCTTCTCATTACGCAAGATTGGAATTAAGTTCTCATAACTTTCTTCATTGGTAGCTATAGGTTGGGTCGCAGCGATACTAGTATGATGACAGTTATCAGCCAAACTGGAAGTACTCAAATCTGTTCCTTCAGCAATCTGGTTTGGTTGAAGATGGGCGACAGGACTGTTTGTATTTGGGTGCTCGTCTTCCTGAATTGCAGTCATGAGTTTGGTTTCAGCCAAAGCAAGGGTAGAAGAGGTGGACAAGGGAAAAGGTTGGGTCTCTATATCTTCTTCTGGGTCTTCTTCAGACTCACTGTAAGGCTCTGAAATATAAGGCTGTGTCTCTTGTAAAGCCAAATTTCCCTGCTCCCCCTCAAACAACACAAGACTCCTTGCAGATGCCTTTTTGGCCTGGGTGGCCTCCATGTTTAAATCCTTCCCAAGTGATCCTGTGCCTGAGCTGGAAATATCTGCAAATGCTTGGGTATCAGCCTCAGTCACAGAGCCAAAGGCCTGGGTGCGCTCCACAGCCAGAGACTGACCTGCACTCTCCAGGTGGCTGCTGTCAGACAACCCCAATTGAAAAGACGCTCCTCGGCTAGGCAGCTCTTCCATATCCTTGATTGATGATTCATGCACTGAGGCTTGTATGGCATCATGGATCCCACTTTGTACCTCCCCTTGAGTATGAAGGATAAAGGACTGTGTTTCAGCAACAATAAAGTCCTCTTCCTCCTGGCTGTTTGAGCATGGAAACAAGGCTGAAGATCTTACTGGACTGTTGAATCCACCTAGGGAACAGAGAGGAAAATGCTCTCTGAGCATTGCTTTGGAAACATGCAGAAAAGTTAATAAATACATCTTTTCACCCATGCACAAAAGATCGGTTGGGATTCGATAATCCCTTATCAGGGTTGTGTTTCCAGAGAATGTGACCATGATCATGAGAGCTACCAAAGATGAGTGTCAGTTTTTGATATGGACAAGATGGGGAGTAACTCAGGGCAGCACCGCCACAAGCACCAACCAAAAAGAAAGAAAATGCACCTTGTAATTGGCTGAAAAGGACTCAAGGACTTCAGCACAACTTCTAGTTGGTTAAGAGCTATCTTAGTGGTAACGTACAAAGATATTTAGAACAGGGGTGTCAAACTCATTGTAGTCCGAGTCAGATAAAGCCCAATTTGATATCAGAGGAAGGACCACTAAAACAACCATAGCTGAAAGCAGAGTGTTTTAGCCGTGACCTGAAATAGAGCCCCCAGGTGTGGAGTCATGTCAGTTAACCTATCAAGAGCTTCCAAAGCCATGACCTATAAACCCTTCCCCATGTTCGTTAAGGACATGGTAATTTTTGGTTATTCTGACTGACATGAAACAGGAGGGGTTTAGTCTGATTTGACTCAGACAGTCTTCTTCTTGTTGTCCTTTCGGCTTGTCCCGTTAGGGGTCGCCATAGCGCGTCATCTTTTTCCATCTAAGTCTATCTCGTGCATCTTCCTCTCTCACAACCACTGTCCTCATGTCCTCTCTCACAACATCCATCAACCTATTCTTTGGTCTTCCTCTCGCTCATTTGCCTGGCAGCTTCATCCTCAGCACCCTTTTGCCAATATACTCACTCTCTCGCCTCTGAACATGTCCAAACCATCGAAGTCTGCTCTCTCTAACCTTGTCTCCAAAACATCCAACTTTGGCTGTCCCTCTACTGAGCTCATTTCTAATCCTATCCAACCTGCTCACTTAAAGCGAGAACCTCAGCATCTTCATTTCTTCTACCTCTAGTTCAGCTTCCTGTTGTTTCGTCAGTGCCACCATCTCTAATCCATACATCACCACTGTTTTATCAACTTTGCCCTTCATCATTTGACTTCAGACAGTGAGACCAAAAAAAAATTATATTTTTGCAGTGTATGGAAACATCTGGTTTCAACTGTTTGTATATTATTGTGTTTGTAGTTTGCAGTGGTAAAAAAGTTTTTTTTTTTTAATATTGTGAAGGTCATTGAAGAATATCCGAAAATATTGGAAAGAAACTATATCATATTGTTGTATAATATAACCACAATAATAAAACATTTTTATACACCTCTTACCTTATTTGATTTTGTACACATACCTATATGCAGTATAATGCGGTGGTGATGTGATCTGCATTTACCTGATAATTGCACAGGGGTAGAGGTATGCTGCAGATGTGGACCCTTCAAACAAGATGGTTTTATCCCTGGAAGAATTATTGGATTCTTCTCTTCTTCAAGATCTGTATCACTGTCCTGGTCAGCAGAGGCCACATTGGACTCATCCATGTTGGTGTCTGCATCAGAGACCGACTGAGCAGCTGCTGCGGTGATACCAGGAGTAACCGAGGAGGGTGCGGTGGTGACAGGTGACAAGTGAGGAGGATCACGCACCGCACTGCTGTCATTTGATTGCGTGGCTGAGTCACTGACACTCACATGTGTACTGAAAACGGGGGCCTGGTTGTCATCTGATTTCGAAATGTCCCCAATCAAGTTGAGTCTGGAAGGTGTCGCATCACAGGATGTGCCGCTAGCCTCCATGTCCAGCTCTCTGCTGCTGTCAAGCTGGACGTCATCTAGCGGGACTGGAGGGGTCGCATCAACTTTTTTAGCATCGGCTGACATGTGACTGACAGGCCCGTCGGGGTGTACGGGAGGTGGAGTTGTGTCATCCTCTTCATCCAAATCTGTATCACTGTCCATGTGAAAGCACACTGCGCTAGGCCTCTGGTCTTCAACCGGTTCCGCCTCTATGTCAGTGTCGCTGTCCATGTTAAATTTAGGGATGCCAAGTGTGGAGACGGTGGTTGTGGACATTTGCGACGACTCCTCAGTAAAGCTGGCCTTGCTTTTCAGCTGTTCTGGCACAGTGTGTTCCTCCTCCTTGAGCATGGCCCTACCCAGTGTCTGCCCATTTTCAACTGCGCCTGCCTCCTCCTCATCACTGTCATCCACGATTTCAAGCATGTTGTTTTTGTACTGTCCCCCAACATCCACGTCAGGCTCTTTTTTGCTGAAGCTGACATGTTCGTGCGGCTTCTCTCTGGTAGATGCGTTTGGTGTAATGTGGCTTAAATCCCCACAGTCGGAACTTGGAATGGAAAAAAAAAACATGTTATTGCTCAGCTGTACAGGGGGCTGTAGACTTTGAATATTGTGATTTCTCAAATATAATGCGTCCTGAAGTATAATTCGCACCCTAAAAGTTCACAAAAAAAAAAACAAAAAAAACCAGGAAAACCCTTCTACCAATGTACAATGCGGACCACCAATTTGCTGCTATCCATATGCTCAAAATATTAGGAATTAACTGTATTTTGATTTTGCTAGGTTTGTACTTTTATTTTTTGTACTTGTATTGTTTTTCAAAAAATCATCAGTACAACAATCATTAATAATAATCTTTGTGCATGTACTGATCCGGCGGTATTATATATCGCGGGACAGGCCACAGCACACGCTTGACCTGGTCCCTACAATTGTCAGAACAGAATCCCTCAACCAACTAAAATAAATGCTCAACGATGGCATAACATCTTATTAATACTGTTGATAACACATATTACAATCTTGAAAAAATAAAACTATAAAACACTGTTTAACTTAAACATTTTTGCATTAAATATTCATCCATAAAACGTTTGTGCATTGTACAATTTATCCACTACATTACACATCAAGACTTCAAAAGAGACATCTGACTGGCACGCTCTGTGCCATCCATGGGGTTTGTGAGGAAACATTTTTTGAATCCTAAGAGTCTTGGTTCCCTTTATTCCTCATTATTGTCAGCGCTTTGAGGGGAAGGGCTACTGTGCCAACAGCCCAGCCTGTTCCCCCCGTTCAGTTACTATCTGTAGCAGCTCTTCATAGGGTTAGGTCTCTATTAAAACGAGACCTCAAACTACATAGAAATTAGCGTAATGGGGACTTTTAAAAAAAGCGCGCATTTCAATTATGTGCGCTATCCCGTTTTTTAAAAATGATCGCACGATCGTATTACCTAGTTTCAGCTCACGTTGTTTTGCTTCCGGTTTGGCCGAGTCATCGGCCGGAGTTATGACAGATTTCTTTTAAAAGCGGCAGCATAACTAGCCCTTGTAGTCGACATTTTTTTGTCTTTGTTTAAGTTAAAACAAATTCACGGGCAGTCCTTTTTAATGTTTGGTACAGTAGCAACAAATATGCTATGCTAATGATCGTTAAATGCAAATAATACAAAATGTATTGACGAATCCAACTTGTTTTGTGAGGAAATAGTCGTGGCAATAAATAAATAGAAACAGATAAATACATAAATAAAAAAAGGAGGACATTCTGTTTTTTTACGACGAGTGGTGACATATTGTCAGTGATAATGTGAAAATGAGAGGAAATTTACGTAAATACTGTATATTTACAGTGTCCGCCCCTAAATTTCCTGCCTGCACCCCTAAAAATGTAGTTGGGGCAATTGTGCTCCTAGTGAAATATGATAGTCTGGAACCCTGTAACAAAAACATATTACATACAAAGATAAAAGCCAAATAATACAGAAAAAGTCATTACAAGCACAAAAATATATTCTTTCTTTATTACTTTAAATACTGTATAGTCTTTTTGTGTACTATTATTTTAATGCTACTTTTTCACATTCACCACTTGGGAGAATTACCGAAACAAAACTCAAGGACTGTACAACATACCTTTCTGGGAATATCTTGTTGGCCGGGCTAATAGAGGTTGAACAGGTAAGGGTCGCATTATTTGAGTTAGAATCAGACCCTGAAAGCAGCCAAAGAAAATGTGCAGAAATATAGATGGGCATAACCATAATTAAATGATGAACTGTTGAATAATTCTGTCTTGAACCAAAGGAGGATGAATGAGTGCACTACTTGGTTGCTATGAAGGGACATGACAGGATTTGAAGGACAATGCCTGCTCCTAATTGCTACATATTTCTCTGTATGTTTATAAATTCAATACATACCTAGAAGCTTGCATCTGAGCTCTCTGCCCCTTGGCTTCTCCCCATCAGAGTATGAGTCGAAGTCTGGGACCACTGGCCCGTGCGGGTGGACTGAAGTGGCCTCAAAGGACAGACACCTGCTCGGTGCAGGCTTCTTTGCTTCACCCAGAGGCGGCACCTTGCTGGCACTCACATTGATGCTATCGCTCTCCTTTACAGAATCACCGAGAAAACTGGAACAAACACTTGACGTTCCGCTCCCGACGTCCTCGAGTGCGTCGGTGACGCCTACGTACTGACAAGGGATGTCTGCCATCACCAGACGGTCTCCCTCGCTCAGTGCGTAACGAACGTTGGGAGTCAACTTCAGGCGGCCCTTGCGGGTGCCATTCATGCTGCCCAAGTCCCAAACCAAAGCCTCCACATCCGCACCGCTGCGGGATCCTCGTCTGCGGTGGACGGTGATGCAGATAGTGGCGTGCTGTTTGGACACGCAGGGCGCCAGCAGGGGCAGCGTGCAGGTGTCAATGTCACGACCAAGCACGTTATCCCCGATAAAAAGAGGAAATTCTGTGTGAACAGTGTGAACACTGTTAATTCTCATCAAGAAATCTGAACTTTAGGTTACTGTTATTAAAGGTCACATATTTTACCAAACCAAGATTTTCTTGTATTTGGGATGAAATATTGACGCCATGATGCTTCAGTAAACGTGTGAAATATGAATTAAAATATTCCACACATTCCTGCATTCCAGACAATTTTCTGGCAGGAAGTCTGATAAACAGCGCATTCATATTTCGCAAGCTTATCGACATCACAAGCGGAGATCTTTACCTACCTCTCTGCTCCTGAGCCCTCGCTGTCAACATAAACATATGCTCTCACAAATGTGTCTTCTAAATAGCCAAAATATGGGACCTGGTGCTAAGACAAATATTGCTCCCAACAATATGTTAGACTTCTTTTTCTCTACTGTAATGGTATAAACAAACTCAGTGCACTGATTTGCTTTGCACATACTGCAGTAAATTGACTTTGAAGTTTATTAATCCATCCTGACTACGCTCATAACTCAAAATAATAATGCAGTAACGAGTCAATTTTTATTCCAGCCCACAATAAAACCGATTCAATTGTCCAACAATAGCCCTTTATAGATTTTAAATAAAACATGACATGCTCCACCATGCACCGTCACTGTACTCTTAGTTGGTCGCTCTTCACTTGCTATTCACAGGGATTTTACATAGACTATTTTTGACAAGATTACATATCTGCTATAAGATTGTGATCGTTTAAAATTTCACAAATCTCATATCGATTTTAAAGTGCTGTCCATGCAAACTGACGCCAATAAGGGAAGCCTTTTTTGAGGTGGCCCTTGGTCCTGGAATGACCAACACTCAATTCAAACTGGCCTCATTTGTCTCTGTATAGTTCTCAATTAAAAGAAAATGAATGTCTTGATATCACTTTCTCTTGCTGGCATGTGATAAATTCTCCTCACTGTGTTGGGATGTGGTCGCTTCTGTACTGTATTTACTGCTCTCCTTTGTGGATGGATTTGCAAGTACTACGCTTCTGAGGGCCATATAGAGGATTAATCGACTCAATTTGGGTACTGTAAGCATTTTTTGTGTGTTCATTGGTATATTCTTATTTTTCAAGCAATCCGGTTCATGTGCATGTGTTGCCACGTCTGTGGGTGGAGGAGCAAAGCTTGCGAAGGCAGAAGGCAATGTGTGTACAGGATGATAACTTTCAATGGCTGTGAGCTATTTCTTGTAGTGACACACAAGAAACAATGCCCTGCTAACAGTCATTATCTGCTACACGTTATAATGCAATCTAGCGCTTTATAAGTTAGTGACATATTGACAGTTAAAAAAATGAAAGTGACATTACTATTTTTGCCTGCTCCCTTAAGTATCCATGCCTAGAACTTGCCTTGGACCTTGGTCTCAATGTTTGTTTGTTTTTTATTTTATCTAAATAAAAGTTGTTTTTTTGTGTTTTACTTCGCCCCACTAGTAACTAAAATCATAGCTACATGCTTGCCTCGCACCTGTTTCAGGAACGTAGTCATTCTTCAAGATGCACAGCTTGGCTAAAGGTTGACGCCCCTTGTCTGTCTTTTCTTCTTCATTTTCCTCCTCGTCTGGCTCGAAGACGGAGTCGTTGATGACTTGAGTGGCGTCCATTCCTCGCCAAGAAGCACAACGTCTGCCATAACATAATCAAGTTAAGATTCGGTCCACAAATTTCAGCTTTTTTTCTTAGCACATACCATCCGTCATATATGTGATGCTAAGAAACTAACGTCAGTGTGAACGGCTAATGTTAACGACGTTAGCATAGCAGTAAAATGCACTTTTTTTTCTACTGAGATGCAGCTCGGGACAACAATGCCTCGTGCATATTGCTGTGCATAGTCGTGTTCTAACGGTCTAAGCATTTCCAGCAGATGTTTTCTTTCGTTATATTTTGCAAACAAACTGTGTTGAAGTAAAGGAATCGTCACTGTTACTTTGACTTAATAAACAATGCAATTACAAAGGGCAAGTCAAGGTAAACTCATCAAATACGTTTTAGCACCTCCGTTGATAGATATGCCCGCTAAATATTACACATTTTGGTATTTAATCTTATGGATATAACCGTACAAAGTGTAGGATTTATTCTGTACAGAAGAAGAAACTAGTCTACTTACCTCTGCCTTTTGAGAAAGTAAACAGTTTGTAAAACTTTTTCCGGGTTACGCTCGGTCACTCCCACAAGAATATGTCAAACTGTAATACGATTGCTCAGAACGACAGTCACTCCACATATACTCAACATCCATTGGTCATTTTTACTTCCGTTTGATACGTCAGATTTCGGATTGGGTAAAAAACAAGAGTCGGGCAACAGCCTTTCGCGCCACGTGCCTTTTAAAGGGAAAGTGCCACATAAAGGCTTTTGTTTGCTCCACTAAATATTTGTATTTGATTACGAAATTGTTTTGCAGTTACATAATGTTAAAAAAAAAGTAGCTATCCTTTTTATGTACATGGCTTGTATTGGGACTGACATATCTTCTCCCCTTTATTGCATACATCTAATATGCACGGACCGGATTCAACTACTGTATATACAGTTTAGCTACTGTAGGGATTTGCGAGTTTGTACCCTACGCGTGTTCACGAATTGAGGAAGATATGACCAATGATTCGAAAAAGTTAACAGCAAATGGATTTATTACAAAGGAATGTGCAGTACAAACGTCCGGGTCTTATCTAGGTATCTGCCACACACCGGACATGTGTCTTCTGTCAGGATAGCCAAAGAAGAAGACAAAAGCTGCCCGGTAACACAAGGTTTTTATATGTATGGGTCCATGGTAAAGGTGGTTAACATACACCCCCGGGATGGTAACTTTCCGCTCCTTATCTGGTATCATTCGTCTCCACGGCAACGCCTGGGAGAGGAGGATGGCGCCAGCCACTTTTCTGCGTACAAAGATCAAGGACAACCACCGGCTCCACAACACATCCTTGTCCGATTAGCAAATGGACAACACTTTATCTGTTGATTAAATGTATAAAGTCGAATTTAAGAAAATACTGAAAGTGCAATAAAATTAAAATAGTCTTAGTATCTGAGTATCACCTTCAGGCGAAGTATGAGCACATTTGGTTGTGGTTTGGTATGCCTGTCATCGCCGTGGCAATTTGGCTTGTTTTTGATTGGGTACGCAGCCTTAGCCATAAAACTGCTGGCAAAGCAGAAAAAAACAGATATTATATTACTTAGTAATAGAGCATGATTATCTGGTCTGTTACCACTGGAAACTATGCCTACGTGTTGCTGAAATGATTTATTTCTCATGACTGCAGAGCTCTTTGGATCAGGATTGTTTTTTCCCCCCATGAATGTAGTTTAGGTCTCATTTAGTCTAAATTTACCGAGCCGTGACTTGTGAGAGACTGTTGTGTGATGTCAGAAATTAACCAATTTGTCATTTAATTCAAATATTTACACTGATGAGAAGGTACAATTAACCTGTGTATCCACCTGCTGACAGGTTGATAGCGTTCTTTACATTTTTAACAGGACTATATTTCCGTGAGTACCAAGACTCGATCCTCATTATTTCAGTATTTTGTCGGAAAACATCTTTCGATACTTGCTGAAAATAAATTGCTGTTTTTATCCTCCCTCTGAAACCGGCTGAGACACCACAAAATAGTGACAATGCCCAACTTAATGTAAAAGCAGGGCTTTGGCACCATTTTGTGGCATGTTGGTGCCAAAGAACTACATTTAAGTGAGGGTAGGAGATGCTATTAGACTGGCCAACATATAAGTAATCTTTTGTCTTCTTATAGAACCTATAGACAGCAAACCTTATTTGGGGTGACAATTTTCCAATGTAAAATATGTTTTGCCTCAGTAAAGGCTGGAAAGCGTTTTGCAGACTGAAGAGTTAATGGCTGTGTGTTGGGGAAAAAAACCCCAGCATAAGCAATGATGAAAAGACAGCGGCTTCTCATTTGACAGATTTTATTGGCGATGAATGACTTGGGGACACTAACTTTGTCTAAAAGAATCAGATTCTATCATCACAGCTGACACTATGTGGTCTCCTTGGTTACATAAGCGGTGGACCCTTTGACTCCCTCGTCGCCCCTCTTCTCTCTTAAGCGTCTTCCTCGGCATCCTCCTCGAACTCGCCCTCTTCCTCGGCTGTGGCGTCCTGGTATTGCTGGTACTCAGACACCAGGTCGTTCATGTTGCTCTCGGCCTCGGTGAACTCCATCTCATCCATGCCCTCGCCCGTGTACCAGTGCAAGAAGGCCTTGCGGCGGAACATGGCGGTGAACTGCTCGGAAATGCGCTTGAACAGCTCCTGGATGGCCGTGCTGTTGCCGATAAAGGTGACTGCCATTTTGAGGCCACGGGGCGGAATGTCGCACACGGCTGTCTTCACATTATTGGGGATCCACTCGACGAAGTAGCTGCTGTTCTTGTTCTGCACGTTGAGCATCTGCTCGTCCACCTCCTTCATGGACATTCGGCCACGGAAGACCGCTGCCACAGTGAGGTAGCGGCCGTGGCGCGGGTCGCACGCCGCCATCATGTTCTTAGCGTCAAACACTTGCTGAGTGAGCTCTGGCACGGTGAGGGCGCGGTACTGCTGGCTGCCCCGGCTGGTGAGGGGGGCGAAGCCGGGCATGAAGAAGTGCAGACGAGGGAAAGGCACCATGTTGACTGCCAACTTGCGCAGGTCGGCGTTCAGCTGGCCGGGGAAGCGCAGGCATGTGGTGACGCCGCTCATGGTGGCGGAGACGAGGTGGTTGAGATCTCCGTAAGTGGGCGTGGTCAGCTTGAGCGTGCGGAAGCAGATGTCGTACAGCGCCTCGTTGTCGATGCAATAGGTTTCATCTGTGTTCTCCACCAGCTGGTGGACAGAGAGCGTGGCGTTGTAGGGCTCCACCACTGTGTCGGACACCTTAACACAAAAACACCCAGCACGCATTATTCACATTCCATCAAAAATATCTGTCTATGGATTTTGTAACCTTTGCAATTTCAGTTTTTATTTATTATCAAAAACAAACGAACTGTTAAGAGACTTAATTGGATCATTTATGAACAACAGTTTTTGCAATGTACTTTGATGTGTACATGTATATGTAAGAAGATGTACTTGTCTTCTCTTGCATGCTATTTATATTAAATATATTTCCTATAGCCACATTTACTGTTTAAAACGATGCAAATTTCCCCATTATGGGACTAAAAGTTCTTATAAACAATATTTACCAACAATGACACACATTGAACCTGACCACGATCTGAAGTGGCGTGCAGTGGCATACTACAGTAATTTATTTCTGGTTCAGGTGAAGCGTTCTGTGTGGATTATTTTATATCACTAAATGTGTATTAATTGGGCTCTTATTTTGCTGTTCATATTGGGTTCCTCTGCAAAAATGCAGTTCTAGCCAGACCTACAGTATGTGACAAGTGTATTGTTTTACCAAATCACTTATTTCGATCTTTTGTGACTTCATAACGATAGCTTAGCATTTAGCATGGCTATGACATCGCCATGCCAGTCAGCTCCTCGCCCTCCCTTCGTGACACTTCTAAGAAGTGTCGCTTAAATCGCTAACACGGAAGCAATGAGGACTTGATGCGGTGACCCAGACACACAGAAAGTTTGCATCCGTAGCAGAGTTGTATAATTAAAATAGTATGCACCAGGAAGCTGTTTAATGCCAAACGCCAGATTTTTTTTTTTTAAACTTCCAATCCAATCCCATCCAATCAATGTTTAGTGATTTTTACAACAAAACAAAATATCTAACAAAATTTGGACCTTTCCTAATATTTCACAGCACTACTAAACTTGTATATCTCATCTTTTTTTATTTCATTATGTGTATCTTTCGGGCAGACGTGAAGCCGTTAGCATTCGAAAGTTGAGGCTTTCCTATTTGTCCCTTGTCCATGGCTCGCCAATTGACATTGGAGCACCGTTGCAAAATTTCTGCCTGCCAAGTGTTTTTTTCAGTCCCAGATTGCAGATCAGCACCAGTTTGAGAAGCTTTATGTCCATCACACTACCCCAACACATAGTACAATTTACGCTACCCACGAGACGTTTCTCAAAACAGGATTACGACGCAGCGGAAGGCCCGTTTCTTGAACCACTGATGCAAACACTGAACTCTCAGAGCAGGCATTCATACAAAACCAGAGATCAGTCAGGGATTAAAAAACATCTTGCAAGGCAGCATTTTTTTTTTTTTTTAAGCTCCTTCAGTGTCTAGTGGGGAGACATGGAGAAGGGAATAAGCTTAAAATAACTGTAAATATGAATGTGAGTGCAAATGGTTGTTTGTCAACACGTGTTCTGTGACTGACTGGCTACCGGTTCAGGATGCACCCATACTCTTACCCAACGTAAGCTGGAATCGGCCCCCGCTACCCACAAACTTTATGACAACAAGAACTGTATAATTTCTGAATGAGGTGGTCTCACCTTGGGTGAAGGCACCACACTGAAGGTATTCATGATCCTATCGGGGTACTCCTCTCGGATCTTGCTGATGAGCAGGGTTCCCATCCCAGACCCGGTTCCTCCGCCCAGGGAGTGCGTGAGCTGGAAGCCTTGGAGGCAGTCGCAGCTCTCAGACTCTTTGCGGACCACATCCAGCACGGAGTCTACCAGCTCGGCGCCCTCAGTGTAGTGACCCTTGGCCCAGTTGTTGCCAGCACCGCTTTGGCCTTCACAACAACAGTTTACAGAAGAATAGTCAGCTAACAGCGGTGGGAAGTAACCAAGTACAAATGCATATTTTTCTTTGGGTATTTATTTTATTGTAGTCTTTCTCCATTTCAAATTGAAATTTGATGAGACTATGGTGGAATATTCCCCCCTGGAAAATGGGAAGTAAAAATGCCCATGCCTCATTTGCCAGAAGCTCAGACAGATGGGAGGATTAAGAAGCGAAATAGCATCTGCTCGACAGCCAAGTTTCTATGGAAGTAAATATGTGCCACCAGGATTTGAATTTGAAATGGCACAGAAAACAGAATTTTTATTTGTAATGTAAACTGATCACATTTTCAATAGTTATATTTCAGCGTAACTTTTCAACCGAACAGCCAGCCAATCTAGTTACAATCCAGTTACGCTTTCTTAGTATGTAACGTCACATACTAAGAAAGCGGAACTGTATGTAACGTCATGTGACTTAGAAAGCGTAACTGCGATTGGCTGGGTGTTCGGTTCTGACCTGAAGTAACCCTGCCTGGTGACACAGACTGTGAATGTTAGACAGCGAACTGTAGCCAGTTGAATTTCAGTCAAAGAATTGTAGCCAGTTGAATTGTTAACATTGAAAAGTTACACTGAAGTACTACTATTGAAAATGTGATCACTTTACATTTCAAATTCTGTTTGTGGCATTTCAAACTCAAATCCTGGTGGGACATATTTACTTCCATAAATTCATAACATTTTTTGTGAATTGAATTGATTGTATACCACTCTCGCCCCCCCACCCCCCCTCCCAAAAAATCCACCCAATATGATCTAGTGTTATGGTATCACTATTTCAAATACTTGAAGTCATGCTACCAATGTAGCAACTCTTGCTAATGTTTATTTATTTGCAGTGTTGATGCTAGCTCCCTTTTTAAGTACAAGTACTTTTGATATTAGGGTTTATAATAACACCCACCAAAGACAAAATTGTCTGGTCTGAAGATTTGGCCGAATGGTCCGGACCTCACAGAGTCCATGGTGCCTGGCTCCAAGTCCACCAGGATGGCGCGGGGGACATACTTCCCTCCTACAGCAGGAAGACGGGAGGGAGGCCCACGCATGGAGAGAAAGAAAAACAGCTCAGTAAATGGAACCAGCCAAAGTGAAATAAAAGGAACACAGACAAAAGGATGCTCAACTCCCTTCCCTCTACCCCCCCCCCATCACACCACTCTGCCCCCACACTGCATTACCTCCCTCTGCCCTCAATCTGTCCCCCTTCCAATTCTTCCATTTGTTAATCTGCTGCTAACCTTTTAATGTGTGTGTCCCCCCCCCCCCCTCCACTGGCTTCAAATGAGATTTCTATCTATTTCAAGCTACAGGACGTAGTACAACCTGTGGCCTCGTTGTAGTAGACGCTGATCCTGTCCAGCTGCAGGTCGCTGTCTCCATGGTAGGTCCCCGTTGGGTCGATGCCATGCTCATCGCTGATCACTTCCCAGAACTGCGCACACACACACGCACACAAAATCACATGACTGGCTGTTGCCTCAGTGAAAGTACAACAAGCGGTGCTGTTCCAGTCGCTGGGGGGCGGGAGGGTTCCGATGAGAAAAACAGGAGTTTGCACATTTGCAATGTGAGATTTGTGGAGCTCAAGTGCAAGATTATCCCTCCTTTTACCGAACTGTTGAACACGATACAGCTGCGATGACTTCACATGCTGATGACTGAGCACTTCTTTCACATTTAAACATGCAAAGAAGAAGACACAAAGGAGCTAGTCATCTCTATTCTAACTAAAAATAAACAGACTGAAGATGATTGTATTGAGGTCTGGACTGAATGCTTTGTACCCCCCTCTCTCCCTCCACGTTCCCTTTAAAAGACCACACTTCTGTGCTTTAAATCCCTCCAAGCCAATGGAACTGTTGATGCAAGCAAGTCGGTATTTCTAAGAAGAGATCTTCCAAGTTCCAACTTTTCTTCACTCTGTCATCCATCTTGACATTTTTTCGTTTGTTTTGCAGGAGATGGATGCAGGATTTGAAATAATCTGGGTAAGCATGTCACAGTATTGAAGAGATTGGGGAGTCATCAGTGGACTATGACACCCACCCCCTCCCCAAAAAAATGACCTTAATACGAAGAGAGCAAAGGAGTATGAGAGTGGATCAGCAAAACATCCTCGATGAAAGAATGAAGACAATAAGCGGCAAAACAATGATGCCACACCCTGACCCACTTGAGGCACAATGATGTCCACTCAGCGAGTGTGTCAATCAAAGCCCGCCGGACATCAGATTCCGGCCCCACAGACGGGAAATGCTACAAAAGAGCCAGTGCTTGACAGCAGAATTATGTAAAATAAGCATATAATTGATGCTATTCTTTTGTGGGAAGGCTGTCAGCCGAGCAGGATCAGATTAGGAGGGGGTGAAATTCAATTTGGGAGCCCAGTGACTTCCCCCTGGATGCAATGAGCATCAGCTGTTTGCGCCATTCCTTCCCCCACCCTCTTCTTAATGTGCTGAAGGGAGGGACAACCGATTTGATCACACAAAGACAATTCGGTCAGGAAATTTTCACCAAATAATAGAATAGGGTTTGAAAATACACAGATTGCATTGACTGTCAGCCACATTGAACTATTTTCACTTTTTTTTTTTTTTAATATCAGCAGGGGGCAGGGACAAAAAGACAAAAAAAAATTGAATAATTAAAAAAAGCATCAAGGGATTATGTTGCTGTTGAGTCATTGTGTGTTTTTCAAATAAGAACAGAACATGATGGGGATTTTTACTAAATTATATTTGAAATCAGAGCATCTTGTACTATGCAAATTAGTATGGTTTTTTTTTACAAATTAAGTATTTCTTTAATTTTATTTTCTATTCAGTCAAATCTTAAGATACTTTAATTAATTCAAGTCAGGTTTATTTGCATAGCCCTTCATCGCAATAGTCTCAAAGGGCTCCAAGGGCCCACAGTTGGCAAGTTAAATTTCAAATCATTTCAGTAATTTATGGGAACATCTTGAAAATGACAGCAAAAATGAATGCAAGGAAGACAAGACTGCAATTGTGTGAATCAATGAGTGGGAGGTTGTTTTAAGCATTTGTAGCCTTGGTTGCACAGCAGATGTGTGGCCTCAAGCACAATGATGTCATATGCTCGACTATTGTGCCAAGAAAAGCAAAATAAAATTAAAATAGGGTTTTGAAAAATCAATAAATCATGTGATGACACACCCGGAAAAAAAGTGTTAATGAGTAATTTCTTTATTTAGTTTTAGTTCTTTGTCTGGCCATGCCACACCCATGCTACACAGCAGCTGATGGTCTCAACCATCTGCTGCAGCCCCCCCAAAAACGATAATCTAATCGATGAGGCTCGGAAGAAGCAGGAGCGAAATAACGACACGAGCACTCTTTTGTGAGGGATATTTAAAACGGGAAGCAGGACAAAGGCAGGAAAAAGAGAGTGAAAGGAACTCTCTCTGAAGCTTCTTGAATATTGCTCTCATTTCGACACAAGCAGGCAGACAAAGAGCGTGGATGCGGGATCCAGACACGCCCGGGCAGAAGACCCCCAAGCGGACAAGTGTACCGTTATTCCAACGCTCCACAGTCCACACCCACCCTCCATGACACCGCCTTGCACATTCTTTTTTTTTTTTTTTTTTTAAACAAAAGGGATACGTGCCAGCCACTCTTTTTGTTATGTGCAAGTGAAATCAAAATGTGTGTTACTATTCATTTCTTTTGTCGAGTCAAGCCTTTGTCCACCAACTCGGATCAAATCATTGTGTAGCCCACCTGCATAAATTAAGCCCATTTCGCCCCACACCCAAAGCGAAAGAGGCCACTTGTTAGAATATCTGATTGATATATAAATATATATAGAGAGAGAGAGATTTTTTTTTCTTTCCTTCACCGCCTCCCCATTATAGCCTACCTTGGCACCAATCTGGTTGCCGCACTGGCCGGCCTGGATGTGCACGATCTCCCTCATGGTGGATGCCAAAAAAGTCGGAAGGGGGAAGAGTTTCGTAGACGTGCAGAAACGAGACGAGGAGAGACGAGGCGCTCGTGGGGGACAATGGCTTTATAATGCTGGAGGGGCTCCAGGGAAAGGCAAGCTGGGAGTGAAAGGCGTGGCTTGTGGGGAGCAGATGTGGGGATTGGCTGCGCCTCGTGCGGGTCCGCATGTAGGGTGGGGGGCGCCGCAGCCGACGCAGCCCCTGCAAGACCCTGCAGAGATGGGAGTGGTGACGACCGCGTAACAGAGGCGGACAGCAGATTCAACAGTCAGACTGATACATTTTTTTGTTTTTTTTGCTTGAAAAATAATCTTTGTAAGTACTCGTATTGTTGACGTACTTTCAAAAAATGGGATTGTTCCGGCATTTCAGGAAGATTGATATTTCTTACAGTATGACGTTACATTTACATGAATAAATGGCGACATTGTGGACATTTGTGGGCAGCACAGTGGTGAGTGGTGAGCAAATCCATCTCATAGCTGAGAGGTCGTAGGTTAAAATCTGGGCTGCGGCCTTCCTGTGTGGACTCTGCGTGTTCTGCTGTGCCAACATAGGTCGTCTGTGGGTTCCTCCATTTTCCTGCCACATTCCAAACGCAAGCACGCTCGGCTAATTGAAGACTAGACTGTCCATGCCACTGTTTGTCTTATTAGTGAGCTGCGATTGGTTGGCGACCAGTTTGGAGTGTAACCTGCCCCTCGATCAAAGACAATTGGGGAGGGTCCAGCATCCCCACGGCGACAGAGAGAATGAATTCATGGAAATTTGCAGAACGTGAAAAACTGTAGCCCAGAGATCCTCAATGATTACTAGTATACAATACTGATATATATCCATGTAAAATTACAACTTCATGATAACAGTTGGCAGTTAGTAGTGTAAAAAAATGAAGTGGAATTGGAACAAAACACAAAACAAACATGTCCCACCCACTTTTGGATTTTGAATAAATTGGTTTGCCAGAGGCAGCCGAGTGCAGCATTGGCCTCACAGTTCTGAGGACCCGGGTTCCATCCTGGCCCCCGCCTGCGTGGGTTTTCTCCGGGCATTCTGGTTTCCTCCCAGATCCCAAAAACATGCAACATTAATTGCACTCTAAATTGCGCCTAGTTGTTGTTATGAGTGTGCCTGTTTGTTTTGATGTGCCCTGTGATTGGCTGGCAACCAGTTGAGGGTGTACCCCGACGCCTACTCATTGACAGCTGGGATAGGCTCCAGCACTCCCCGCGACCCTCGTGAGGATGAGCGGCAAAGAAAATGGATAGATGGATGTTTTGCCAGACAGGAAAAAGTATTTTCCAAAGCAAGAAGTCTTTATTGACGACATCACTGCCTGTCTCTTCATTTGGGGGTGGGGCGAAGGACGGCCACCTTAAACTAAATATTGGCCACCCCAATGCCCGCCCCCTTATGTTTGATCATTTTTTTTATGTTGTTCCTAAATACACAAAACACAACAAGGTAGCATGGGAACAAGCACTTTCAACCGATGATCGGTTTTCAAGGGGCAAAATGTTCGATTAGCACAGTTTCAATTCATCGACAATAAGTTTTTGAGGGTGGTTTACTGGTCTGGATTACTCAAGGCTGTACCAACACATGTTGCAAGTATTTTTGGTCACAATTTTCTGCCCCCTAACGTGGATACACTTGGAACAAGCGATGCATCATATTGTTTCTTCTTCATTGTTTTTGTTAGATCATGCGAGATTTCTGCCTCTGCGGACAAAATTCATGAACAGTTGTGAAACACAAGCTTTTGTTTTTTGTTTTGCATTTCCAAGCCAAGATTATTGGCGCACACCACACACAGTGTGATCAAAATTGTCACATGGCTTATTCTTTTTTTATCTTCATGTGTGGTCTCTAACAGAAAAATATTTGAAAAATAATACAATATGTGTACACCAGGCCTGAGGCAACAATGCGGTTAGGATAATAATTTACTTTCAGTAGAATTTGTTTTGGAAAATTTACCATTAATATGAATGTGCTTACTGGTAGAAAATGTCAATTTATGGAGTGCATCGGATAAGTGGAAATTTTCTGAATTTGGCATTAGGTTTGAATGATTATAAACGCTGCAATTATGATGATTAAACATACAGTTTTACCATTGGGCACCCGTCCAGCGATTGATTGGCGACCAGTTCAGAGTGTATCCCGCCTCTCGCCCACAGGGCAGTTGAGACAGGCTGCGGCACGCCGGCGATCCTTTCTTTAGTGAGGAAAAGCAGGACGGAAAATGGAGGGATAGATGACAGGACACGTCATGATTTTGTCAAGTGTAATATCACAGTTGCCCACCAGATGGCAACCAAGAAATATTTGGGTGACGGGGCGTGGTCAGCCTGCGCTTCCGGTCTGGCAGACATTTTTGTCCCTCCGATTGACGGTAAACATTCTCCTCCGCACGGATAAAGCTCGCTTTCACTCTCTTCGACGAATAACGGTACGTCAAAGCTCGCGATCTATTATCATTAGGATTTCATATTCTGTGAAGAAATAAGAGAGTTGTCACTGTTTAAGCGTTAAGCTTCTCGGAATGTGCTTTCAAGAAGGAGGAGGAGGAGTAGGGAGGGGGAGATGAAGGGGTCCAGGCTGTGAACGTGTGAAAATACCCTTTCGAACGCGTTTAATTGGATTCAACTTGACAACCAAAGTCTGAATAGAAATATTTCCTTTATAACCTTTCGAGCTTCGTGTAGTTTTCATTTTTTTCCCCTTTTAATCTGGTGCGGGGGCGTGGTCGTTTTAGTGCAGCGCTGCAGCAGTAATGGTTACATGTGCAGTTGGCAATGTTCCCAATAAAGCGCTTTAAACTTTACTACTGCTTATAAAAGTCGTTTACATTTATTCTCTTAGAGTCGCCATTGTTGTGCTTTTAGTTTTGATGAGCTGTTTTGTGTGTTTTTAAAAGCTAAAACTGCAGAAATGTTCTACACATGTGGACCCAATGAAGCTATGGTGGTCTCTGGTAAGTTGTATGGTTACTGTTTTAAATTAAAGCTTTTCCAAATAATTTTTATT
Organism: Syngnathoides biaculeatus; assembly: GCF_019802595.1. Classification (NCBI taxonomy): domain Eukaryota; kingdom Metazoa; phylum Chordata; class Actinopteri; order Syngnathiformes; family Syngnathidae; genus Syngnathoides; species Syngnathoides biaculeatus. Next base: position 31,636,772 of record NC_084644.1, read on the forward strand.
ATTCGTAGTATATTTGGTAGTTTTTTTTACACATTTAGATTAACCATCATTAGTTATTGTACTGGGTTTATCGTGTAAAATTAAAAATATTCTTATGAGATTTTACATTTGGATTCACTTTTACTGTCAATTCTTGGGTTCAGTTTAACAGTTGGCCACCAGTTCGTGGTACAAAAAAAGAAGCTACATTAAATATATTTTAATGTGCTCATTTTTTTATATTTTAATTTGAGGTAATTTATAGATTTTACATTTTTAAACACATTGTGATATATGACAAAACTGTCTCCATGACCTTACTGTGGAATGTACAAAAAAAAGATTTTGAAAAAAAAAAAAAAACTTGGGCAACTGTTCCCTTTTCATCAAGTAAACAGTAACTAAATGAAGCAAATTCTCTTTTACTCGACATGTAGAAATTTTCATTTAAAAATTTCACATTTTAAATGAACCAAAACTTAAATTCCTGGGTTTAATTAGGCAGTGGGGCACAATTTAATCGCATAAGAGAACAAAACAAAATGGTTATATTTTTGCTTTTTTATTTGTATGATTGATTAATGTATACATTCCACATTTTAAATAAGGTGTCAGTTCTGTGGGGTGCAGCATTAGCGGTTGCCTGTTATTTTAACAAGTAAAAAGAGATCAGACTATTTTTTTTTTTTTTTAATCATGTGACCAGATGACATTGCACAATACTCGGCCAAGATGATCTCATTGACGCAATCAAAGTTCTGGCATTAAGCTAATTCTTGAAACCTCTATCAGGTATTATAGTATTTACTATCATGTATGCGTTATTACAGAAAATAATTGTTCAGACCCCCGCCCCTCATTCTATTTGGTAGCGGAGTCCTTTGTGAGGACGTCAAGGATGAAGTTTTTAATTTTGTGAAAAAAGGTGTGACTTAAATGCAGCCAATCCCACAAGAGCAAATGTCAAGTGTGTGTGTGTTCTCCATCCTTCTTTCCCTGCAGGCTTTGGCCGCTCTCCACCTCTCATGATCGCCGGAGGACGAGTGTTTGTCTTCCCGTGTATTCAAAAGATCCAGAGGTGATTGCGCTATTTGTCCCATTTGTCTTTTTTTTTTTTTTTTTGTCCGCCTGTGTTCTAAATGTCTGTCATTAAACATTGAGCTCATTGTTAGTAGGAGACCAGTATAAAATGTTCGTCCTGGTCTTGCCGGTCATCACTGGCCCAGGGGAGTGGTTGATAATTGACTTAGCTCTCCCTGGCTCTGCATCGCATATCCTCTTGTATATTGCCACAACCTTGATCTGACTGTTTTCCCTTGCTCTGAGACTACAAAAACCTTTTATTTTTGATGACCATGACAGCCAGCCAGCGCCAAGGCAAGCAAATATTACCGTAATTCTCAGCTTACAGTGTGCACCTGGTTATAAGCCTTATTTAGTACATTTGTAAAGGAAATACCATTTGGTACAAACATAGGCCGCAGCTGTGCGAAAGCCGCAAGTGCCCACATTGAAACACGAGATATTTACAAAGAAAGACGCTACACAGAGAGTTTAAGACTACCGCCGCTGTGCTAACGCTAGCGCCGCGCTAACGCTAGCGGTGCGCTAACAGGGCCACTTGAAAAAAATATGGTAAAAATTACTGCAACAGGGCGTGTAACTCGCTAGCGCAGCGCTAATAGGGCCGGACCGGTAAAAGTCACTTTCTCGGCACATAAGAGTTCACTGGTCTCACTCTTACCCTTTTCGCTCGAGTTCCCCCTCCCGGCCGTTAGAAAAACTGCACAAATAAGCCGCATCACTGCATAAACCGCAGGGTTGAAAGTATATGAAAAAAAGTCGTGGCTTATAGGCCGGAAATTACGGTACTCCTCCTAACCTACAGTGAGAAAGAAAAGCCTGAAGGGGGGAGTTTTTTTATTTTTTTTTTGTTATGAAACATTGTATAGCTTGTATTAACATTCATGGCGGGAGAACTTTACCTAAATTATAAATTGTTAGTTGGTGTGCGCAACAACCTATGTGACACAACAACAAACACACAATCTCTCTTTTCCACTTTGAGCTCCTGCTGGCAGGGCTAACAAGAGGTTTTGCATGGCGCATCCAGTTTTTCTGTCCAGTGCACCTCATGGGCTATATTTACACTGCAGCACGGGATGCCCAATTCACCATTTTTTAAAAATCTGTTTGTGCCATCGTTCACATTACAAAAAGAATTGTGGCTTCTTTTGCGGACACATCCGTGACGTCACACACATGAGCACAACTGGGAGTTGGCCTGTTTACAGAAGTTATTGTGGCCATTTACGGAGGTTTCATTGTGGCACTTTTAATAATTTTGTGCAACCGGAGGCAATACATTCTTATATTTATTAAGGTTGTCCACCGTTGCCATAATGTGGCGTGTCTGTTTTGTTGAACAGCTGTGACGTTTGTTGCCTTTTGAAGATGTATAGGTCGGATGCATTCCACATGAGCGTCCATACTGCATTCCATCCATATCTGATTTAAATGAAAAATTGGAAGTGACCTTGGGGGGGACAAAGTTGGAATTGGCCTGGCGAGTGAACAGAGTCATAGTTTAGGGTAACGTAGGGAAATGAGACTAATAATGTAGTATGTAGGAGAGGTACTGTGTTACACTTGTTGGATCTTTAAAGTCATTGCAGGCAACTGAAATGATTCAATGAACTTTCAAGCTAATGTATTATTTTATATCTTATTCTAAATGTCTCTGATACCTTTAAAACATAAATCTAACCCTTTATTTATTCCGGTAACGCAATTGAGAACTCATTTGCAATGCTAACCTTCCTGCAGACAATCTCGAAGCAAGGATGTTAATAATGTTTTGTCCTCTCCCACCCAAAAGAGTAGTTTTTCCAATGTGATGGCATTCATGTGATTTTATTTTCTGTTCTCCAGCATAATAACACCGTTTCACATGACTTCTTTGGAACTTTTTTTCACTAATTACTATGATGTGATGGAATATGGAACTTGTAACTATATCACTTTGTACAGTTTGCATATGCATTTGGTTTTATTTTACGTTGTACTCTAGTGCTTGCACCCAGGTCAGCATTGCATATACCTTCCGTAGATAAATGTAGGAAATAATTGTAATGTCTTTTAATGATAACTATAGGATGGCAGTACTGTACTTTACACAGTAAAAACAGTTCAATGGAATGTGAAGAATTAAATCCATAGACATTGTATTTCTCAGTAAATGTGCACATTGGCCACCAGGGGCAGCGTAAAACACATGCAATACACTAGAAACTAAAGAAAGGTAATGTGGGATGGAAAGCTACAACAATAGTCATTTCGACAGAAGACAAAATATATGGATTAAGTATTGCTATATTGTCTTCTACATGTTTTGCTGTTAAATATCCATCGCTAAAAGGGTTAACTGCAACAGTGACGCGAGTTTCGTTAGCCCATCTCTGGTGTTTTGCATTTTGTGTCAGAATCAATCTGCTGGACCTTTGTAAGTTATTTACAGTAGTTTAATTGAATGCACAGTATGTAGTACTCTGTTTAATAGTTTTTAAGTAAACTCAACTGGGAATCAGCCGAGCGGCAGCCTGTATTGCAAAAACGCCAACATTTACTTACTTATAAATTAAAGCACCGCTGTATGTGCAGCTTATCAGAGGCCAAAACTAATCTGTGTATCAAATGTAACTCGTTGCAGCTTTGCTTCTAGTTTGGCCATAACATGGTACCTTTTCAGAGTTCCACTTTGAATGTTTCAACGGTTCCTCATTTGTATCTTTTGTTGTTTTTAGGATTACTCTGAACACGCTAACTCTAAACGTGAAGAGTGACAAAGTGTACACCCGACATGGTGTCCCCATCTCTGTCACGGGCATCGCTCAGGTAACGTGTGGTGATGGATGAAGGGAACTGACAACTGAATTACAAACGGATGATGTATCATCAAATGTTTTATTTAACCAGCTTTGAACCACAGTAGCTCAGAATCACAGCTACAATCTCAATCGAAAATGATATACAAACTATTCAACAATAAAAACACTGACCAATCGCAGCCGAAAGGAGGCGGGTCTTTCAGTGTTGAAACTGTCAATACCGTCACACTGAGCCATTTCTTTTTTTTTTTTTTTTTTTTTTTTCCCCCTAATATTTTGAGCTCCCGGGTTCAATCCCGGCCCCGCCTGTATTGAGTTTGCATGTTCTACCCGTGCCTGCCTGGGTTTTCTCTGGGCACGCCAGTTTCCTTCCACATCACAAAAACATGCAAGATTGTCATGTCATTATCCAAGCCGCTTATCCTTACAAGGGTTATGGGAGAGGCGGAACCTATCTCAGCTAGCTTCGGGCGAAAGGGGGACTACACCCTGAACTAGTCGCAGGCCAGATATCGACACCATCACTGAGTGGGAATCGATCCCACGCTGCCTGCACCAAAGGCAGGCATGTTTACCACTACACCATCAGTGACTCATTATTCATTGGACCCACTAAATTGCCTCTAGGTATGATTGTGAGTGCGGCTGTTTGTCTCCACGTGCCCTGCGATTGGCTGGCAACCAGTTCAGGGTGTACCTCGCCTCCTCCCCATTGACAGCTGGGATAGGCTCCAGCACTCCCTGCGACCCTTGTGAGGATAAGCAGTTAAGAAAATGGATGGATGTTAATCTAAAAAACAAAAATAGGGGCTCAATTGTCTTGGATAAGATGCAGGCAAGACAAGTAAAGTTCCTCAAAGCTCACGGGAAGTTTCTGCAGGTTTTTCACTTCCTCAGTGAATGTCCTCACATAGTGTTTCATGTTCCACCACATTCGCTGTTTTTTTGTGTAGGCTAAAGCCCTGCATAATAAAACTATTGCTTCTGCATCATCTTGTGGCCTCTTGGTGTCCAGGAACTATGTTGAAGTAAGGGTGAGGGAGAAATGTTTAGTTAGCAATGGCCCTGTCTTAATCGAGAAGTAGTGGTTTGCTGCCATCTACGGGTACCTGCAGGCAGAAAATTTGATTTGTGACAGCGCTCAGCCATATCTCCTACAAATATTGAGGGACCAATTTAAAAAAGGTGTCTTCCTGTTTTGACATACCTCTTGATCTGGCAGGTGAAGATCCAGGGCCAGAACAAAGAGATGCTAGCTACCGCCTGCCAGATGTTCATGGGCAAGTCAGAGCCCGAGATTGCCCAGATCGCCCTGGAGACATTGGAGGGCCACCAGAGGGCCATCATTGCTCATTTAACCGTAGAGGTGATGTAATGTCGGACAGTAAGCCAACAAGCCGTTACAATGAGTGTCTAAAATGTTTCTCTCGCTTGCTGCAGGAGATCTACCAGGACCGTAAGAAGTTCTCCGAGCAGGTCTTCAAGGTGGCCTCCTCGGACCTAGTCAACATGGGGATAGGGGTGGTCAGCTACACCCTCAAAGATGTCCATGATGATCAGGTACACCCTTGGATTTATACTGCGACAACCTTTTAAAAAGCGGCATCAACTCTCACTTAATGGGATCGTTTAACACAGTGCTACCTTTCTAGAGTCAATATATATATATATATATATATATATATATTATATATATATATATACACACACACACAATGGAACGTCGACTTCTGGGTGAACAGACGTGTGACTTTTTTTTAGATTTGAGACATTGCAATTTTTTTTTGTCTTGAATTGTGAACAAAAATTTGAATTACGAGCACGAAATAGTAGCCGTGAACGTCATACAAATTAGCAGAACACTAGTGAACAATTCTTAGATGACAAATGCAGTTGCTTGTGTCAAGATTTTTATCGTCACTTCCAGTTGAAGCTAAAAGATTAGCATATTGTGTATTTAATTAAACTACATAACTTACAAAAGCATGCTGGCCTATTGCTCACACACTGCAAAATGCTGTGAATGGTCTAACGAAACTAGGCTTGGTGTGCCTGTAGTTATAACCCTTGAAGTAACATACGTTGAACACAAATTGTGTAGGAATACATCGATAGACAAAACATACTAATAGGTATAGGTTTATATTCTCCTACTGCAGCTTATTGAGTCACAGTAGTTTTTTGCAATTCTTTTGTGTGTCAATTTCTGTACTTCACTACTAAATTGAACATGAGTTGACAGTAATTCACAAGATATCTAAAGAACAGAAAATGGAAACTATTGCAACACAGGACTGTCAAGCTCCTCAATACAATTGAATACACATTGAACATAAACATGCTTACCCTACACTGCACATGAAGCTTTGTACATATTCCCTACAAACCTGATTCATAGAAATTTTGCAGACATGGACGTTTCCAGCATTTAAAAAATTGAACCTTTTAGTCCCTGTGGCGTCCCTGACCACTAATACACTCTTTGTATCAACTCCCTCAACTGCTCTTCACATTAGTGATGAATTAGAGCAAAGTGCTACCATGGCAACCTTGCGCCGTTACGCAGATTAGCATCTTTACTCTGGGTGATACTGGGAGTGGTTTGTGACTGTTTCCTTGTAATGTATATAGACAGGGCAACCAAAATATTACGTAGAACTCTAAATAGGATGTTGTGTGGTTATACAACCAGAATAATAGAAATCAAATCAAGAAATCAATACCTTTTAAGGCGGAATATTTGATGTTAGCTGTCTCTGTGTGGCTCTTCCAGGACTACCTCCACTCACTGGGGAAGGCCAGGACGGCTCAGGTGCAGAAGGATGCAAGGATCGGAGAAGCTCAGTACAAGCGGGACTCTGTCATCAGGGTAACGATGTCATCTTTAGTTCAGCTCACTTCGATGTCGGCAAACCTTCAAAAGTACATTTTCCAAAATTTCAATGTCTGTCTTCTTGTTCTCTATGAAGGAGGCCCAGGCCATGCAGGAGAAGGTGTCTGCTCAGTACAAGAACGAGATCGAGATGGCCAAGTCCCAGCGGGACTACGAGTTGAAGAAGTCCGCCTATGACGTAGAGGTCAACACCAAGAAGGCGGAGTCAGAAATGGCCTATCAGCTTCAGGTGGGCTCCTTTTCTGGTTTCCCAGTGCTTCCGGTGGCAAAACAGGAACCCGTACCAGCACATTCCCCTTGGTGACCTCGCAGGTTGCAAAGACCAAGCAGCGCATCGAGGAGGAGAAGATGCAGGTGCAGGTGGTGGAACGCAGCCAGCAGATCATGCTGCAGGAGCAGGAGATCGTTCGCAAGGAGAAGGAGCTGGAGGCCAAGGTCAAGAAGCCCGCTGAGGCCGAGAAGTATCGTCTGGAGAAGCTGGCCGAGGCTCAGCGGTAAAGCAGTAAACGCTATCAAGGAATGCACTCATCGAAAGCTAGAAATTACAATTCCCAACGTTGCGATGGCAAGAAACAGGTAAACTGTTTGACTGGTTAATAGAGCACTGCAAGTCACAGCAACCTCCAGATGCCGAACAAATATGCCGGCCTTGTAGCTGAAACCACAGTCATTGGGTGGGGAGTTTAGAAACTTGCACCAGGAAAAGTCAGAAATCTAGGATTAGGCAAAGTTAATTGGAATGTTGCTCTGGCAAAATTGAATTTGAAAATTTCCAAACTCCATCTACAAGAAGGGGAAAAAAAAAAAAAAAAAGTTTTCTAATTGTAAAGTTGAGGCAAATTCATTGCGGTATTCCAGAAAAGATACTTTCCAACCTCACAACAAGGGAAAAAGGATGTTACATAAGTGGCTCCAAGTAGGGGTTTCTACTTGCAAACTGACGTGTTTGCAACTTTCTCAATGAGGAAAAATGTATCAGAACGGTACGTGTGGTCTGAATTCTGACTCGCGATCTCAGGGTAAATTGATTTGCTGCATTCCCAAAAAACTTCCATCTCAAATTTCCCACCTTCAACTAATAGAGTTCTTACTCTGGGTTAAGAGTTTGCTACATTGAGAATGTCCAAAGTCAGACTAGGAAAAGCGCTTTGGACCGCTTAAGATTTCCTGGTCTGGATGACTCAAGTTCCGTGTCACTGAAAAGTTTGAACTTTCCAAAGCCATTAAAAATTTCTGACCATCTTTGAAAAAACCGTATTGGAACTTGTAGTCTTGAGCGCTTATCTGTGAAGTTTGAAATATATTCAACTTTGACCAGACAGAGAGAGGACTGTGCTAGTAAGCAATTTCTGTATTCCTGAAAGCTTTACAAGTGCTGTTCCTACTTGGGGCAAATCAATCACTGCATTATTGTAGAATTCAGAACTTTCTTACCTTTGTTTACTTGAAAGGCATCACTTGAGTCTTGCGTCTTTGTTTCTACTCCTTAATTCAGGAGAAAGTCGTTTTTGTGTGAATTTACTTGAGACTTTGAGTTTGTAATATCCGAATGTGGATTATTTCTGACTTCCCAGTCTGTAGTCCAGCATTAGTAAGCATTATGAGTCCGGGCCATGACATCATCGCATTTGCGGCCATATTATCTGACAATGTGATCTGCTTTAGTAAGCGCTTGTTGTCACATGTTTGTTTCCTGCTGACAGACTGCAGCTCATCATGGAGGCTGAAGCTGAGGCCGAGTCCATCAGAGTGAGTCTACCCCCCCCCCCACCTTCCCTTGGATACCCTACAAACGCTTTTTTAACATGTCCTACAATGTTTTATCTGTGTGTACGCAGATGAAGGGAGAGGCAGAAGCGTTCGCCCTGGAGGCCAAAGGCCGCGCAGAGGCAGAGCAGATGTCCAAGAAGGCTGAGGCCTTCAAGCAGTACGGCGAAGGAGCCATGGTGGACATGCTGCTGGAGAAGCTCCCTCTGGTCAGTTCCACTTTGAACAGACATTTATGCAGACGGAGCTCACCGTGATGTGTGGAACAGTCTTCCAAATCATTTAAATATTGTTGACTGGCAAACTAAAGGCGGACTTGTACATTTGCCCTCTAGAACAGACGGACATACGGGCACTTTGCGGTATCTTCGCAACCGTTTGAGTCTGTTAGATATTCACTAACAACCCTCACATCACATTTACTTGATCGTCAAATCAATGCGGTCCCACAGATGGCCGAGGAGATCAGCAAACCGCTGTCGTCGGCCCAGAAGGTCACCATGGTGTCCAGCGGTGGCGCCGACATCGGCGCCTCCAAGCTGGCCGGCGAAGTCCTGGAGATCATGACCCGCGTGCCCTCGGCGGTGGAGAAGCTCACCGGAGTGGACATTTCCCAGGTACGCATCTTTCTGACTGGACAGGAAACGTAGCAAATTCTTTGCAGAATTTGTAAGCTTGCTTAGTATAGATGACATGACATGTGACACGCTGTTGTCCATGTGACAGGTTACAGGCCAGTCGCTGCGCGTGCATTAAGACGACGACCTGCTTCCGCCTCCCCCGGTGCCTAAATGACCACTTCTGTGACGCCGTCTCCCTGCGTGCATGTGAGCCTCATCAAATGCGCTTCTGCTCCCTCTAGTCGTAGCTCTAAAAGTGCTTCCCCCACCCCCCCCACCCCCCACAGAGATGATCCGTTAAGATGCATTTGTGGCACTACAAAGCCTTTCAGTGTATTGAAATGTGTCTGTTATGTTTATGTAGTGGAAGACAACAGTTTATGTTTGTCTTTGTTGTGTACTGCTTTGTCTGTGAAATGGATTGTAAATGTAGTTTATCTGCACATCTTCATATGCAAATTTAATCCAAATGATGACTAAGAAGTGGTTGGGCCACACTGAAAAGAAAAGTGGGAATATTTACTAAATTAATTAAATTTATTCTTTGAAAATTACAAATTTATTTAAGTACTTTATTTTTTTTAATCGTATTTTCAGAAAGTTGGGATTTTAACAAAAAAAAAGATAAAAACAAAAAAAATAAACCTCTCAAATTAGACTTTTGCCTTATAGCATTCTCTAAAAATTCTGAATTAATTAAAACAAATGACGTTTTCTTTTCAATGCAGCCCAGACCCTCTTTAATATGATCACTGCTGTAGGATTTAACTTGGTCACCTTTGAAAGGAAAGCAAGTGGTTGTTGGGGATGCGAGGTTGTGTGTGTGTGTGGTACAATCCAGAAAGCAAAAGTAAGTTTTTGTTTTTTTTCCTCCATATGTATAATGTATAAACATTACTAACTCAAGACACGCTAATCCTTCACATTTATATTCTATTATTCTATTCTAACGCTGCGGGGCTCACTGAAATGTTTGTCTTTTTTTTTTTTCGTTTTTTTATATTAACACTTTACTAACAACCCAAAGCTTGATGCATGTCGTCACCGTGAAGTGCCTGCTCGCTTGTTTCATCAACTCCTCATCCAACCTCAGCTCATGTGTTCAGCCTGTTACACTTCAGGGAAGAAATATATAAACTTATATCTGACTAGTGTGGTTACAGAGGCGTGTTAAATTGACAAAATTTGAATGGGGAGTAAAAGGCCGGGAATTTGGGAAAAGTATTCATTCCCATGGAAAACGTCTCAACTTTAAAAAAAAGTTCCTGGACTGTTCCCACCCTATATCCCACTGAGAGAAGCCATAATGCTGCCACAACGCACGCCTCTTATTTTCAGTGTAACCCTTTTCAAATGTCTTGTGACATATTGTGTGTACTTTGTGTTCGGTAAGGAAAGCATGTGTAGCCTGCCTCAATGTTAGTATTCAATGTTGACCATTTATCTGTATTAAAGTGACATTCATCAAATAAAGTTATGATTTCATTACAGAAGCCCGTGTGCGCGTCTCATTTGAAAAGGGGTTAACTTTATTGAAACGTCTACAAAAATAAAACGGCACAATGGATGACAACGGAATCAAGGTAGCAAGCGTTTCTACAGAAATACAGAAGACTCCTAAAGGAGAGTTTTCCATATCAATACAGGAAAATACAAGATTTGTATTTCAAATACAGTATGTACAAACTAAACAAAACGCGTATTATTAAAATACAGGTTTAGTTGAACTACAGTGTATCAAAGAGGACTCAAATGGCACCACAACCATTTGCGATCAGTAAACAACACAATTACGGGGCCGCCATCTCAGGACTGCACGTTCTGTAACGTTTGCATGGCCGGTCAAAGAGGGACTCGCGACCGTTTTAAGTGTCTGCGTGATGTGATGCGACGCAGCTCATGTTGCGGTATAAGTCGGAACCGATGGTTGGCTAGAAGGAAGGATCCAAAATGTCTTTTTGATGGGAGCCGATCGCTGCAAAGTGCGAGGCGTTCAAAGTCCACATTCGCAGGATCCGAATCAATCAAACCTGTAGTAACTACCGGTAGTTAAAGTGCAGGAGGCTGAGGACTTTTTACATGAAAAGGGGAGGACTTTCCATTCTTGGGCCTGATTGAAAGACATTTATGTTGGGTCGAGTCAGTCACATTAGCATCATGAACGACTACATGAGCAGCAGCTCCTTCCCTCACACCAGAAGAGTCCATTTGGCAGACCGACGCCTGATGTTGGCATTTGAAAGTGTACTGCGGAACATAGCCTGTCGTCTGCACCGCACTGATGATGTGTGGCTAGAACTCAGCCGTTCGAGGGGAGTTGAAGCCTACACTGAAATCGAAACCAAGGCAGCTATGTGAACCGCTACACTACCAGCAGACCTCACGTCACTATAACCATCCATGGTGCGACCGAGCTGGGGCGTATCCCAGTTGACTTTGGGCATTACCAAGGAACTGAGGATTGAGTGACTGGTTCAAAGGCAGCTATGTGAACCACTACACTTCTAATAAGAACCATTTCCCAACAGCCATTGATTGATATTCTGTTTGTCCTGTTATAAGTAGCGGGGGGCGCAGGTACACCTTTGCTCGATAGGCATAGAATTGAGCGTAAAGTGGTTATGTGAACCACAACACTATCGATGGCCCTCAATTTAATCAGTTCAGGGTGAACTGGAACTCATCCCAAGTCCCAACAGTCTTCAGGTGTGGGTCTCTATGCACCGATTTGCAAGGACTCAAGCCCTCAGAAGCTTTGTGAACGACTACACTGCAAATGGATCTTAGCTCAATACCACTTATCCTGTACGCCGTGAACCGACAACACTACCATCTTGACTTGGGGCAAGAGATGGGAATCAGTCGTTGACATTTTTTTGGGGTCAGGCCAGCTGCGTGAAAGGCAGCTACGAGAACCACTACACGATCAGATGGTTCAGAGGGGCAGTAGCTATGAAACGTTGAGATGCTAAATCATTTAGCACCTGCACCTTCTGGTTACCTCGTTTCCTGTCCTTGTAAAAGAAAAGAAAAGGCTCCTAATGCAGAATGCACTACTACCACCACCACCACCACTACACTACACAATGTAGTTTAGCTCAGCCTCATATCTACACTATATCAAGCTAGCTTACTCCGGTTTTCGGGGCGCGTGACTAAACTGAACCAGCAGCGTCTCCAGGAACCCCGTCAACCCAAAAAAAAAAAAAAAAGTACAAAAGATGTTTGTAGGAAAACAAAAAGCCACGACACCCGAGGTGGCTCGTCGAAGCAGCGCGCGACCTTACACCATGTTCATGGCGTCCTCGGTGAGAAAGGCGTGGATGTGGCCGAAGGAAGGGCGGAGCTTGCAGTCTCTGTTCCAGCAGCTCAACATGAGCTCGTAGAGACCCTGAGGACACACGGCGGGCTTGCCAAGATACACCTGGAAGGGCGGAAGCGCAAGTGAGGGAGGGGGTCGCTGCGAGGACCCTCGGTTTTCAAAATAACGCGTGTGAGCGGCACCTGTCTGCCCTGGTCTCTGAAGAACTCCCCGGCATTGTCGATGACTTGTTCGTCGGTCAGGTTGGAGTACGGCTGCTCCTGACACACGCTCAGCATCTCCCACAGGGTCACGCCGAACGCCCACACGTCGCTGGCCGTGGTGAACTTACCCTGTTCGCACATCGCACGCATGACGTCAGTGTGATGCGACTCTAACGTCACGCAAAGTGCTCGACTGCTTATTTTGCGACAATTCAAAATTAGATCCACAGGTGAACGCCATCGTAACATCGCAAATTATAAAAGCCGCTATAATATAAAATAAATCCCATAACCTTTCTCAAGAAAAGTTACGTTTCTCGGTATTAAGCGAGATCCAGTGGGCTTTATTTTTCATTGTAGTTTCATTTGCTTGGGGTGAAGTGACCCGACAGAACATCGATCTGCACAAAACAACACAGAATTAAATGTATTCGTTTATTCATCCATCTTCCCTCCCACTTATTCGAGAGGTTTTGCGGACGTGCTGATGCCCTTCTCAGCTATCTTTGGGAGAAAGACAGGGCTGGTCGCCAGCCAATAGCAGGGCAGATCGAAATAAATCACCCGTTTGCACTCACATTCACACCTATGGAAAATTTAGTCTCTGATTAACCGACCACGCTCGTTTTTGGGATGTAGGAGGAAACCGGAGTGAACCCGCATAGGCGCGGGAAGAACATGAAAACTCACACAGGTGAGGCCTGATTTGAACCCGGGTCCTCAGAACTGCGAGGCGGATGCGCCGTGCCGCTAATGAAATTAATATGTTAAGTTCGTGTTTAAGTTTCTCTATTAAATCAATTTAAACAATCAAACATAATAAACAACCCCACAACCTAAAATACTGTGCCTCACTCATTCAAGGGTAAAACATTGTCGACACGTTGGCTAACAGGAGAGTTAACGGTACTCGCTGTGAAAGGGGAAATTCTGGTGGTTAGGATTAACAATGTATCCAATAGGTCATGAAATACGTACTGTATCTTGAAAATGTGACGTTAATCCTTTAATGGTGTTTTGAGATGATTTTATTTTATTTATTTATTTTTTTTAATCGACAATTACGAATTTTCAGGGGTGCCGAGTCACATGACCTACGTGCGCGGATGTGACGTAATAGGCGCGCAACAAAGGCTTGATTACATGGGACACCATTATGCCCAGTGCTGACTTCTTGGATTTATCTCCATCTGTTGAAGAAATAGCATTATTGGGTGATCTGAAAGATGGAGGAATACACCCATACAGATTTGAACCTGTGGCTGTAAATAATGTTGAATATTCAGATGGTTCTTCAGACGGGAATGACGCGGAGTCTGACGAGCGAGCGCCGGCGACGGGGCCGCTCGTCTAGAAGTTTTCCTCCGTCTACCCGATCAACAGACACTGCTATTTCTTCATCAGATGAGGATAAATCCGAGAAATCAGCGCTGGCCGTAATTGTTTCCTCATCATAATCGAGCCTTTGGTGTGGCACGTAACACGTCACATCCGCGCATGTAGGTCATGTGACTCGCCAAAATGGCGGCGCCCATGAAAATTCTTAGTTCTCGACAAAAATCTTCTCAAGACACCATGAAATGAGAGTGGATTAACATCACATTTTCAAGATAGAGTACATATTACATGACCTCTTGGATACATTGTTCATACAAACCACCGGGCTTTCCATTTAAATACAAATCAATCCCAAGAATACTCCTCTTACCATGAGGATGCACTCCCAGGCCATCCAGCGGATGGGCAGCACAGCTCGGCCCTGGATCCTGTAGTAGTCTCCGGCGTACAGGTTCCTGCTCATGCCAAAGTCCGCAATCTTGATGTGGCGCTCTCCGCTGGGGTCGTCGGCGTCGCCGTTGCCCCTCTCGCCGCCCACCAGGCAGTTGCGCGTGGCCAGGTCGCGGTGCACGAAGTTGAGCGAGGAGAGGAACTTCATACCCGACGCGATCTGGCTTGCCATGGAGATGAGAGCCGGGTAGCTGGCGGGCAAAAGGCGCTCGGGTGAAGACAACAGAAACCGCAACTCTGCTTTTACTCTATTTTTGTCTTTGTGGAAATTTGTGGGGCGGCTGGGTCGGCATGTATGCCTCGGAGTCATGGGTTCAAATCCAGGCAATGGCAGTCCTGGATATTTGTGGTACCTGATAGTGGGCGTGGTGTGTGAAGGCCCGCTCTTGTCCAACAGCACGCGGTGGGACAGGTACTGGTTGAGGTCTCCGCACTCCATGTACTCGGTGACCATGCAGAGGGGGTCGCTGCTCACGCACACCCCCAGCAGACGGATGATGTTGGGGTCCTTCAGGCGGGACAGGATCTTCACCTCCTTCAAGAAGTCATTCCTAACAATACAAAACGCATTGAAGAAGACTGGAGGAGGATGGGGAACCTCTTTGGAAGAATACCATAAAAACAAATACAGGTCGACTTATCTAAAACTGAACACAGTAATTAATTATATTAGAGGGTCCTGAAGGACCAACTTGATCTGTCACTTAAAGTATTGCACCATTAATTCTGAAGAATGGACCTTTCAACTAGCGTCCTCTGTTTTTATTGTATCATTGCTTGCTTGTTTGCTTTTCACTCAAGTAATCATTTAATGGTGCCAGTTTTCCCCATTATAAAACTGCCGCGTCACTTGAGAGAAAACAAAATTGTATCACTTGAAGCCTGCAGTCAAAATGAGCCTCAATGACACCAACCTTGCATTTTTGGAGGCGTCAGGCCGCAGTATCTTGACAGCCACCAAGAGAGGGCGACCTTTCCTCACATTGAAAGGAAACTCCAGGCTGGGAAGGTCCTGAGGGCTTTCGATTTCGCACAGGTGCACCTTTCACCAGAAAAATGGGAGCCATTCATTAAGCAGCTGTGCTCCACCTTCATAAAGGTTCCCATTCCCAACTCACTAAAGACACAACATGAAGAAATCTTTTCACCAAATTTCACTTGGAACCTATCCTCCGTTATTTACAGTAAAACCACCAAAGTATTTTTGAAATGAGGGGAAAAAGACTGATTTAGACAGACGATTGCTCCAGCTAACAGAACAGCAGTGCTTTGCCCTCATCTTGTGGCATCTATCCGTAACTATAAACCTTCCGCTATTCTTGTCAGTGCCTGGTCCCTAACAATAAATAATAAATCCTATATCCACTACAACACTAGTTAAGTTATTCCAAACACAACCATAAAGTTCCCCCCCCGATCCCAACAGTGTGTTGCTACCTCTCCAAATTGCCCCTCCCCGAGCTTCTCCTTGAAGACGAGACACTGACGCTGCAACTCCGGCAAGGGGCTGGCGTCCGCTCCCGGGCTGGACGAGGCCAGGGCAGGCACGGCGTACGTGTTGTTGCCGCTGACGCCCTGCAGACTCACGATGTCGGCCTCGGCATAGTGCGGCACGCTGGGGGGCAGCGGGGGAGACGTGGACGGCGACAGGGCCGGGTACGGCCGCGAGCCCGGGTAGGGCGGAGGCTCGTCCTGTGTCAAGGGGAATCCTTTCTCCGGGGAAGAGTCCAAGCCGCATCCTGGAAGAGGACAAAAGAAATAGGACATGTTTGCAATTATACGCAAAGGCACATGAACAAGATGATGATAAACAATTGAGAAGGCGGTGGGGGTGGACACAGTTCAACAGTGGAGAGAAAAAGTCAAAGAAGCAAAACCAACTACCGAGATGAAAAGACTTCAAGATTGGCAAAAGAGAGTAAATGTGAGTATGAAGGCTTGTGCCGTGGTGAGCAGTTTTCAATATGCGCAGTCAGCTGGGATTGGCACCAGCTCACTTGCGAGCCTTCTTAGCGCCTCGCCTCAAATGGGGTCTCTTCTTGTGCCACGAGATGGCGCTGTTTACCCTTACTGTAACTGATGTGCTTGATGCTATATAAACACACAGAGGCAGACGTGGCATATGTAAAGCTGATGTTTACAGTGGATTTGGGGGGAAACTGTTGGGCTCGGACTACATAATATATTTATTAATCCTTATCTATTTGAGGAAGAAAATTAGACCCCAAATTATAAACCTTTTGATACAATATTTTATAATTATACCCATAATAATCCCTCAAGCAAAATTCAGCTCACGCACTGCCTTAGATTTTCTGTTGTCTACCACAGTTAGAGAGACTGTTTCCCTCTGAGGCATGAGCATTCCTTGGATTTCATATTTTCAACGATTTCTGAAGGAGAACCTATCGTTTTTCTTGCTTCCTGTGCTCAAACTAAAGCTGTGTTTGAGTCTGGGGAGGAGCTTCCTTTCGTCAGGCTATAGCCTTGTCTAAAAGTCCTGTGATCAGTGGTTCTTAAACTTTTTACATCCAGAACTACCTACAAAAAAGATTTAGATCTCAGAGTAACACCATAATGACCAATATATAGTACGGTGACGCACTAAGCCGAACTGGTTATCAAAACATTCCTAAAAGTTCTATTTAACCATTTCCCATGACCTTACAATTATGCACTTTAAACTAACAATTTGCTTTAATAAGAAAATGAAAACCACGCTGAAATGGTTCAAGTAAGATGTACAAAACTTTGATAAAATAATGTATATCTGAAATTTTAGATGCTGTTATACTGAATATTTATGTTAAATATAACTAAACTGTACAGGTAGGATATTTAAAGGGCCACTGTCATGAAATGCATGATTTTTAGTATGTTATTAATGAAAAAACGGCAGCCGACATGGATGCGTTTTTTTCACCACAAAACATGATTTTGACGTAAACAGCTTTTTGCAACTCCCGCCATGAAAATCCTCTCGAGGGACTTGTTTTTGAGAAGCAGCAGGAAGTGACGTACATGGCAAGTGGACTCGTTTCTATTAGTTTTACCTCCGGGAAGGTAGCTCGTTGTTCCTTCGTGTTAGCCAAAATGCCGTCTCGTTGCATTGCTGGACATTGCTTGAACACTCAGGAGGATGGATTTACCCTTCATAAGTTTGCAAGAGACCCAGTTCGTTGTGAAAAATGGATCGCACGGATGCAATGGACGAGAGCTTCGTGGATTCCAAATGACAGGTAGGTGTGCTTACAGCAAATTAAAAAAAAACAAACCAAAAAAAAAAACCAATAGTGGGGGGGGGGCGTAATCCATAAATCAGTGTTGCTAAATGTGTCGATGTGCGCATCGGAAGGCATCTATGCAGCAGCCAATCGCTACCGGCTTTTTCGACGAGGCCGAGCCGTAGCCTTGTCGGCTGGGGTGGCTTGTGCCTCGGTGGCTCATGTCCACGGCGGAAATGGGCGTTTATCACCGCCGCGTGGAAGTGGATAGGGCGGCGAGGTGGTTTGACTGTGATCGCATGTCATCTGAATATGGCTCGAAACAATAGGGTAATATTGCCCCGGACACTTCACTCGCTTGTGTGATGTTCTCTTCTTCGAAAAGAGCTTCCGTGTCAGTCTCCCGTAGTAGGGTCCACCGCGTGTTTTCAATGGCGAATGTGCGGGGTGACATCACGGACAGGGGATGCAACCAACATGGCAACCACTTGGATGTCGTCGAATGACACTTCCGCAACTTTGCCCATGGATGACGTGCTCTACGCTCATATTTATTTTTTCGTATAGACTTGAAGCGAATAACGTTACATATATTTTTCATTTCAATATCTATTTTAGAATGTTTATAGGGATGACACTTGGGTTTTAAGTCAATGTAACCACACGCACTGTCCGAACATTTAATTCAGTGATTCTTTTGTGTACAGTTAGAGGGAGCCTGCGTCGTACTCATACCACTAAGAATCACTTGCCAGGTAACTTACCTTTTTTGAGTTTATGTAGGGATTTTCACTCATCAAATAGTAGGGAATACTTTCTAATATAACAATAATTCAATGTTTTCAAAAAACGCATATTCACACATATAAACCTCCTAATAAACACCATACCCATAATATAGGCCTTGGTCCTCTCAGTTGAGAACCTAAAGAGGTGTCTACAATATGGGAAAATACTGTATTGTACTGAAATAGTGGCTTGAAAGATGAAGACCATGCCGACGAGTGGCTTCACTACATCTACTGATAGAGACGGACCATAATACAAATGCTACAAGACAAGTGACAGTATGGATTACTAAATTGCTGACAGGTTCTGGAGGAAAAGGCTCAGAAATGCATGACTATGCATCTTATTGGAATAAATGCCACTAAGCCACCACACAAGGCAAGCGCTTAAAAAAAAAAAAAAAAAAGGGAAGTCAAAAGCATGCACGACGAGAGAAAGTGATTACACTGCACTGCAGCCAACCCTTCCAGAGTTATGGAGCTTGAAGTAAGGGTAGACCAGACAGCGGGGGAGGGAAGGGGGGTCCGAGCCCACTGTTTGGCTTGGGTGGGTCCAGTCCGAGGTGTCTTACCATGGGGCACATTGAGACTCTTTTCCTGAGCCTGACAGGTGCTGGGCCTCGAGCCTTTCCTGTGATCTGACAGGAGCAGGTGATAGGCCGGGTTGTTTAACAGCAAGGCTGGGAGAGCACAAACACACACAATACATATACACATTCACACACACACACACACACGAGACCATGTGGGGCGCCGCATAAGGTAGACACAAAACAAAACAAAGTACGGTTAGCATGTGGTGATAGAAAAATCAAGAGGACGACGGGATGCAAGTGGAGCACAGCAAGAACGAGCAACACAACAAGGCAGGTTAACACAAAAACAACAACAACATAATCGGGTGAAATCACATTTTCGAGTTATGTGGGTTATTTCAAAGAATAAGCGCCACGCGGAGACGGAATGCCAACCTCCTGTGGTGTGGTACAACGACAAGCATGCCCTCTTTCTTTCCTCCTTTTGCCTTCTCCTTTTCATACCCCCCCACCTCCCGCCCCCCCTGGAACAAAACCTCCTTTGTGCCCCTCTGAGCAGTGCATCCTCACAAAGGCGCACTTCCAAATATTTGGCCTGCTTGTACGTACACTGGTGGAACATTTTCACAGTAGAAGTAACAAAACCTGTTTTCTTACTATATTCTATGGGTAAAAGTATTGGGACACACCTCTTTGTTAATAATTGATCAAGATACTTAGTAAAAAGAAGGCACTTTTCTCTTTCCAGTGCACAAAAGCAAGTGTATAATGCTATGCAGGAATGTGTTTCGTGTGAAAGAAAATATTTAAATAGCCAAGTGATGAATGACTGGGTTGATTTTTTTTTTTTTTTTTTTTTAAAGGGGACATAAACCCTCTTTAAAAAATACATTGAATGTGCCATCACCGGCGGCACGGTGGCTCAGCTGGAAAGCGTTGGCCTTACAGTTCTGAGGTCGCGGGTTCAATCCCGGGCCCGCCTATGTGGAGTTTGCATGTGATCCCCGTGCCTGCGTGGGTTTTCTCCAGGCACTCCGGTTTCCTCCCACATCCCAAAAACATGCAACATTAATTGGACACTCTAAATTGCCCCTAGGTGTGATTGTGAGAGCAACTGTTGTAATTGGCTGGCAACCAGTTCAGGGTGTACCCCGCCTCCTGCCCGTTGACAGCTGGGATCGCCTCGAGCACTCCACACGACCCTTGTGAGGATAAGCAGCTAAGAAGATGGATGGATGGATGGATGGATGATGTGCCATCACTAATCAAAATGCAGTACAGTATCTTGGTTAATCTTGTTGCAGTAGTGGAAAAAACAAGGTAATTCATCAATCATCTGTTTCAGGAGACTGCCATTTTGGGCAACATCACCCTCTGCTGGGAACCGAATTGAACAACAACTATCCACGTGATGGTCGCAGCGTACGTCACATGACCAACACTGGAAAACGGGGTAGCAGACTCCCGGCAGATGCGGACAAGAGTACTTTTAGCAAGTTCAGGTTCAAACTGTCATGTCACCAACCCGCAGCATACGCTGTGTGTCTATCAATACAACACACTGCTATTTTTTTCAATAATCACGTAAAAAGAATAGTGGTGGTATTTAGAGTCCTGGAAAGGATGAACGGCATTTGAATTCCGTTCAATGGGGTAAATTAAGTTGCCAAACGAGTAAAGTTACCAGCTTTTCTTCTGTTTTCACTTGGGATGGACGTTGCGGCCAAGTGTCCCATTACTTTTGTACCTTTTCTATTGGCATTCCAAGCCAAGTGCGCAAAAGCTTGCGGACGCTTGACGACATTTGAACAGGACTAAGTGGACGTCTCCATGCCAAATTTGCATGTTTGCGTGTCTCAATAGAGTACAGTACACGAGGGTTGAGCATGTTGGGTAGAAGTGCCGCTCAAGAGCGTGTTTGTTGGTCCTACCCGTGCTGTCCCGGTGATCTCGGGGGTGCAGCAGGGCGCTGGGCTCCTGGTACTCGCTCTCGCCCTCTCGCTCGGGGTCGTCAGGGAAGGTGTGTATGCGCTGGTAGCGGCTGGAGTAGCTGTGGGTGTTGTTGATGACCACGTTGTCCGAGGGCACCGACAGATGCACGCGGAGTTCTTCGCTCGACAGGCCCCCTTGCGCCTGTGCAAATGCGATCAATTCCTTCAATTGGTGCTGCTGTAATTTCAAGCGCCCCGCGAGAGATTTACTTCATATTTACGAAGAGGATACAATGTTCCCCCCTTGTGCAACTATTCACAGTTTTTGGAGGGAACCCACCCTTGGTTATTTGCTGAAAAACTCAAAGCAAAAGCCCGTCTTTTCTAAAAGTAGTTCTTTGGCGCCATCTTGCAGCATCTTGGTTCCAAGGAACTATGTTGATGCCAGGGGAGAAGCTTTTACAAGATAGGCAAAAGTCCTGTCTAATAGCAATGTAGTGCTTTGGCACCATCTGTAAGGAATTGCAAAGCTTCTTAGGGTTTAGGTTAGTTTTGTTCTTCGCAGCAAAGCTTGGTCCTTAGTGTAACGTTTTTTCTGGCTTCTGAAAGAGATTTAGAACTTCTTTCGTGCTGTCAAACCACACACACAGAATGGGAGGGCTCAAGTTAACTATTTTTTTTTTCCCCTGAGTTTGGCAACAGTCTGTGTGAAGAGTACTGACATGATCAGGGGATGTGGGGTGGGGGAGGAATGTACATTGAATTCCAATTTGCCATCTTGCAAAGTGGTAGCAAATCCCTTTCACCCTGTCAAACCGGATTTGTTACATGATGCTGTTCTGTGTGAAATGTGGTAAAGTGGCCTCCTTAAGTACCGTAATTTCCGGCCTATAAGACGTGATTTTTTTTCCCCCACATGCTTTCAACCCTGCGGTTTACGTGGTGATGCAGCTAATTTGTGCATTTCTTCTAACGGTCACATGGGGACACTCGAGCGGAAAAGGCAAGAGTTAGACCGGTGGAATATACGTGCCGAGGGAGTGAGTGACTTTTACCGGTCCGGCCCTGTGCTCGCGTGTTACTGCAGTGTCTTAGTGATTTTTACCAGTATGTTTTTTTTTAGCTTCTTTTTGTTAGCGCAGTGACGCTAGCATTAAACTCTCTGTGTATCGTCTTTCTTTGTAAATATATCGGGTTTCAATGTGGGCACTTGCGGCTTTTACACAACTGTGGCATATGTATGCATCAAATGGTATTTCCTTCCTCCTCCTGGGTGAGGTTTATAACCAGGTGTGCTCTGTAGGCCTGGAATTACAGTAGTATCATAAAAATTGGTCTTTTCACTTTCTGCTGGTTTGTGTGATTGGTACTGACATGGAAAAGGTGGGGGTGAAGTCATCCACGCAATTCATAATGCATTCACAATTTATCAGCGTTATTATGCTTGTACTTTGAATCCCACCTTCCCCAGTAACTTCTTCCAGTACTGCCTCCACAGTATGATGGCGATGACGGCCAACAGCAGCAGGATGATGCCCACCAGGCAGCCAATCAGGATAGCTGTGTTGCTGCTGTCATCTTTGGCCACCGGAAGCCCCGCCCTCGGAGACACGCCATCGAATTCGCGACCTGTGAAGGAATAAGAGAGCAAGTGTGTGACCTCTACTCGAAATGTGTGCAGTAACGTTTCGCAAGTGGGGAGTTTGGGGGGGGGGGTGTCACACACATTGACACACAATACACACAGACTATCAACTAGGACATGATAAGGAGTGAGTCATTCATACCGCAGAGGACTCTGCTTCGGGAAAAGAATGAAAAGTGTGCAGCTTCTTCTGCACACAACAATGTATCAAATCCAGAGGTCATTTAATCCCCTTCTCACAGTCATGAGGCATGCGAGATCAAACACAGGTGCCAAGAAAGACAAGACACTCTGTCTCCCTTACACACACACACACACGCACATCAGTCTCTCAACACAAAGTTTGTAATAAATCACCAAACAAAGTTTTTTTTTTCCCCCCACACTTGTGAACAAAGCATAGCACTGAAACAACTTCGAGCTTAGTTTTTAAGAACTGTTCAGTGTCCCAAAATCCCTAAAACATGCACCACCGGAAGCTATTTTGTTATTGTCGAACCTGTGTGTTAGTGTTTTTCCTGTATACAGTGGAACCTCAAGTTGGAACTGAACCATCATTTTCAATGTGCCCTTTCAACATAGAGCCGACGTATGGAAGTAAATCTGTGCCACTGGGATTTGAATTTGAAATGTAAAGTGATCACATTTTCAATTGTTGTATTTCAGTGTAACTTTTTAATGTTAATAATTCAACTGGCTACAATTCACTGTATGAAATTTGTTATTTAAAATTCCCCATCTGTGCCACCAGACGGTCACTTCAGGTCAGAACCGAACAGCCAGCCAATTGGAGTTACGATTTCTTAGTCACGTGACGTCACATACGAAGAAAGTGTAACTGGATTGACTGGCTGTTTGGTTCTGACCTGAAGTAACCCTGCCTGGTGGCACAGACGGTGAATTTTAAACAGCAAATTTCAGACTGCGAATTGTAGCCAGTTGAATTATTAACATTGAAAAGTTACACTGAAATAAAACAACTGAAAATATGATCACCTTACATTTCAAAATCTAATCGTGTTTTCTGTGGCATTTCAAACTCAAATCCCGGTGGCACATATTTACTTCAATTCCGACGTCACATTGTGCTATTGCTGAAAGGGTTTCGTGCAGAAAAACAATGGCTTTAAAAAATGCAACACACTACGGGTGCGAACGATGAACTGCGATATAGCGGCGGGGCGCTATGTGCGCTGTGATTAACTGCCGACCAGTCAAACGTGAACTCCGCCTCTGGGGCAACGTAGCCTGCAATTCAGCCATGACCCCAATGACGACCAGCACGACAGAACATGGATGGTTTGTGTTGCGACTTTCGAAGTTCCATTGTATTAGCCATGTCCCTTATTAGCAGAAGTAGGGTGTGGGCGGGGAGAACAGGGGACAGCGAGTCCCTGGGTTCATCTTCCCTTTGTCTCACCTGACAGTGTCCAATTAGCAGTGGCGTCCATCGTGAAGGTGGGGCTGGCGGTGGGAGGAGGTGCTAGAAGATTAGGAGGAGGGTGTGAATGAGCAGTGGTGTTGAAGGAGAAGGAAGGGGAGCGGAGGTCTGCCACAGTAGCGCAAATACGCCTATAATGACTTGATTTCTTTTGCCAATGTTCCACCTTGGGGCAATAACAGAGTTGGTACTTTTCCCTTGTGTGCAGGCGTATTCATTTCCACAATGCTGGGACGGAAGTTTTAAATTTAACACCAGACACTCAGTTCTCAACATGTGAGGGCAATGAAAGCAATTGCGCACTACTAGGCCAAAAGTGGCACTAGTAGGGGGGGGGGGGGGAAGAGAACATCAGTAATAAATAATAACCAGGACATTGTTTCAAATTGACAGTGTAGAAGATGCAAAAAGAATTTCATTATGATTCAGTTACTGGTTTATTCCGTAACATTAGAAAAAAGGAAAAATGCTGATCTTTATTTTCCTCGTAAAAGCAGATGTTTACAAACTTCTTACTTACACGAAACAATCAATATTTTAAAATACAAGATAATCAGTCTGCTTTCATGGAGAGTTACAGAAATCGGCAAATGTTTACTACCAAGAGGGTGAGGATATGAGCAAGTTGAAGTTAAACGAGGCCCCTTAACGTTTAATCGATTCTCAAAATTGTTGATTTGATCATTTATTATTCGTTGATAATCAATTGATTGTTGCACCTATTTGTAGTCTCATTCCTTCACTCAATGAGAATCGGAAAGAGAATCAATTCAATGAGCAGGATTGCTAAAGAAATTGGAATCACTTCATTCTTATTGGTTCCTATCCCTACTTAACAAGTGAGGACAAAGAGTAACATAGTATGGACGTTAAGATGAATATCAAGGATATTGAATACACGCTGTCACGGCTTTCCATAAGATCCTGCTTTACTGGGTTCTCTGTAAAATGTTCTCTTCTGTTAAGGCCATTTTGCACGGTCTCTGTGTAAAAGAGGCTTTCGTTGAAGTCCAAATTGTGTCAGAACTTGAAGAGGGGGCTCCTTTCGGTACTGGACGGCCTTAATTTGGTTACACTTGTTATTGTGATGAACACAAAGATAAAGAGAGTGAAAGATGAGAAGGAATGAAGCATGATTGGTAATGACGAGGCGACAGGAGGCGAACGCTACGGGCGGAAGCTTGGCGATCGGGTCTTACCAGAAGCAGCGGGAGAGGTGATGGAGCCACCCTGGCTCGGGGCGGAAAAGGAGGAGGTGTGGTTGGGGAAAGGAGAGGCGCTGGTCGTGGGAGTCTTGGAACCATTCGGCTGAGTCACGTCCTTTTCAATAGTCTCTGGATGGGAGGAACAAGCAGGAGTGTTTTTTTTAGAAAAACATTTCAACGGCCATCCAGTTTCCAGCGGGAGCCGACGCCAACTGACTTTGGGCGGCAGGCAGTGCAGCCAATCGCAGGGGACATCTCGACAAACAAGTATTCACACCTATTGGCAGTAGTCAGATAAGAGTCTCAAATGAACCTGACATATATGTTGAGGTTTCGAAGACACAAAAGTGCACGTAGAAGAGACTAAGTACACGCAGGGAGGACAGAGTTGAGATTCAAACGCATAACCTTTCATATGTGAGGCAGACTGTTGGCAAAAAGTGTAAACAGAACAAGCAATGAAATAGGGCAGCAACTAACAATTACATTAATGATCTAAATTATGAATGAATTATTTATCTGTCAACTATTTTACTACTTTGATGAAAATAAAGATTTTCCATCCCTTTAGTCACAAGGGGAACTTCATTCTGAACTGGCAGTACAAAAAAAAATTGACCAACTGATTTCGATTAAAGAAGCCACAAACTTGAACATTTCCAGATATTTGCCAATGTCTAATTTTGATGCAACACAAACACTGGGTTACAAACTTTTTTGGGGGAAGCTGTCTTTTTTTTCTTCTAGCCGATTTAGAACAATTTGCCATCGCTGAACCTGAAAATGTCATCACTTTCTCTCGTGCAGGTCAGTTTTTTTTTTTAATTTGCCAAGTTATTAACACATTACAAATTGCATTAACAACTTTTCGTACTCAAACTTGAATGGTAAAAACTGATAAACAGCGGACTATGTAGTTACTGTCCCGTGTGGGTCAAAAGGTGAGTAATCTAACTTTTAGTTTGACTTGATTTGATTCGGTCTATATTTGGCTGCGAAATTATAAATGTGGCCATTGGCTGTACAGTCTATAAAGATTTTGTGAGGTGACAAAGTCTGGAACACGATAATTCACTTTACATTATTTCCTACAGGGCAATTGCGTTGAAATTAGAACAAGTGGGAAGTGAACCCGACTTGCTAGCAAAGGTTCTACCGTTGGGTAGCAAGAGTTGTCTGTCAACATCTTTGTTTATTGCTATAATCCAAACAATGAATCACTTATGAGCAGTTCAAAAGGTTGATCTTGTGGGTTGTGTGTGATTACAAGGTGTGTACTTTGCCGAGTCTTATCTTGAAATGACTGACAGCCGTTTTTGTTTTGTTTCGGAGCCAGGACAGTTTAGTATTTGGTTTGTGCAATGAGGTGAGAAGCATAACTCATATTTTGCAGAGGATATCGTTCCCTTCCATCTGTATAAAGCTCAAGTGTGGTTTGTTCAATACACAAAGGATGAATACAGCATACAGAAAGATGTACAGTATAATATTGAAGACAACACCCCCACAAAATGCTGATGAATCTGATCAACCCTGAAATCTCTGGAACAAATTTTTAGTTTACTTGGCATGCTCACTAGATGTTTCTTTCTATGTGAAATGTGTGACACGGCAACATGAGAATAAAAATGACCCTCTCAGCATAATAAGGCAAAACAATATAAATAACAGCATGGGACAAAAAAAAAAAAAAAATGTTGGATGAGTTTCACAAAATTGAAGTTTGGTGATAACCCTAAACAGAGCAAGGAATGCATGGGCACCACATACAAAGAGATGTGAAAAAGTGTGTAGCTAACCATAAAACTGGAAATAAAACTTGAAATGGGCATAATAATGTGCAGTTTAATTAAGCAATTAAATAATTGGTGTAGAACAGGGGTCCCCAATGTGTTGATCGCGATCAAGTGGCAATTTTGGTCAATAGCGTGAAAAAATAGGAGAAAAGGGAGAAGGAGCGGTTGTACAAATAGTAGTAGTATCAGTCGAGGAAGCACTATAGAGCTCGTGCACGTGAGGTCACCATTTTCACGGAGCCATATTGCCGGTCAAAAAGAGCTGCTCGACAGTGTGGGGGACATTGAACGCCAGAAGAATATACACAACGCCCGAAACTTGTCCTGCTGTTGGTTGTCACAACAGACGAGACTGATATTCAATGAGATCATTCTATGGGATACCAGCTGAAAAGATGAGAAAAGATCGATGGATGTCAGCAATTAAACGTGATGGATGGTGCCCAACCAAATACACACGACTGTGTAGCAATCACTTCACTTCAGGTAGGAATTATTCTTCTCAATCTCAAATTACCAAGAAGTATTTATAATGCCAAGTTGGCTCATTTGAGAACAATGAGTTTTAAAACAAAACAAAACAAAAAAAATGACAGAGTCGTATCCAACGTACACTGTGGCATGTTGCAGCCACACATTAATCTTCAGTAAACCTCTCCCTGACAGACATTTTTTTTTCTCTAATATGCATTGTTCTCAAATGAGTCCAATGCGTATTTAAAAAAAAAAAAAAAAAAAACATGGGTCACACAGAGGTTTACCTAAATTCAACGTGTGGCCGCAACACGCTTCCGTGTATGGGGGCTGAAGCCTATCCCAGCGGTTTATTTTCTTTTTTTAAATATGCATTCGACTCATTTGAGAACAATGCATATTAAAAAAAACAAACATTTGTCACGGAGAGGTTTACCAAAGTTTAACGTGTGGCCGCAACACCCTTCGTTTACAGAGGAGCCGACTCGCTGTCTCCCCCCGCCCCAGTCATAGTTAATGAATGAGAGTTTGTGTAAAACCAAGCGTCATTTATTTCAATATTTATTTGTATTGAAAAAAATCTGAGCGGCTCCATCACTAAGTGGGACTTATTCTTGAATGAGAACAGATCCAGCAACAAAGTATTTGTATGCGTCCAGACTTTTCTACGCTTTCAAACTTTTCCGTGTAAATCTCGACAACTTACCAGATCCATGTGTACAGTATATCCAGTTGTCCAAGACAAGCGGAATAATGGTCCTATTTCTTATTGGTGAAATCATCGACTTCGGCATTAAATATGGGTCCTCTATGCCACGTGTCTCTCCTTTTTTAACGTCCCTTTGTTTATTATCACCTTCTAAATGTTTAACGGTACCGGACAAAACTCTGGGCGTTGTGCTGTAAGAGGTATTTTCACGTCGTCTCCAACAGACTTAGCATTGAACAATGGTTTCCTTGACAAACACTTCCGGCCAATGACGTGATTTGATGAGATAGGTGCATGAGCTCTATAGCAGTAGTAGTGGTGGTAGTGGTGGATGATGATGTTACCTGAGAGAAAGGATATCTCACTGAGGAGCAGCCATCTGTCGGCGAAGTAGAAGTTGCAGCGCAGGATGTGAGCAACGCGTCCGTCCAGGGGGAGCGAGATGGTCCGAGAGGACGGGTCCTTCAGGTCGTCCAGGGGCACCCGCAGGGCCAGGGCCGGAGACGACCACGGCTGCAACAGGCCCGGCTTGAACGTGCACTCCACCTTGTTGAACACCCGCACGCCCTGAGTGTGACGGTTGTTGCTGTGCACCTGGCGGGAGTGAGAAGGAATGAGAGTGGAGCACAATGTCACCGAGATCCTTCCATGACTCTGAGAACTAAATGGGTCATCTGGGACTGCTCGGCAGCCACAAATTGGGTTAGGCTACATAATATGACAAATATATCATATCTGTCTCTGCCCTTTTTCTTTGGCTTTTACTGGCTTCTTGGCATTGAAGCAGTAAGCGGGTGGATAAAATTATCAAAATGATTTCTGTCAAATGTTGTGGACAGTAAACATTTGGAATCATTTAACCACTTATTACACAACCCTAGTTAAAAGAGCAGTGTGTGCGACATGCCAAAATCATGTGAAGTAGATCAAATTTTAAAAAAACAAAACAAAAAAAAAAGAAACTGGGGGAAACATGTTAAATGACTTGTATGCATGCAAATGTTTGGACCACAACATTCTAATCTTTTGCTAAATAGTTCTAATTGGGAAACCAAAGACATGATGTTGATATTCATCCATTTTATTTTTACAATTGTAAGGCAGTTAATGTGACTTTTTTTCATTACAGTTAAGAGTGTTTAGAGAGTGTTTTAATAAGTCTTGTAAAATATATATTTTTGCACTTGTAGGTAGTCTTGAGATTTTAATGAAAGTGACAGTCGGACCCCAATAAAGATTACATTTCCACTCAAGTTCCCCATTCCCGACGAGACTTTGACGCCGCAGTTGGAATCAAAAGAAGAAATGAGTCAGAGGGGTCAAAAGTGTCCATCTTAGCGACACAAATGTAACAGATGACGATATACAGGCGGCGGGGGGGGTGGCGCGTCGTTAACCTCGCACTTAATTCTAAACCTGTCACCTCTAACTGGATCCACATGCCAAGCAAGCAGCTGCACCACATGTTGAGAGGCCCACGAGTCGTGCTTTGCATGTGCGTGTGTTTCAGTCAAGGTCACATTGGCTGCTTTCAATAAAAATCCCAAAAGGCAGAACTAGAGATTCATGAACCCCGGTCCTTCCGAGGGGGCTGGGGGACGCAATACATTGTGGTTAAGGAAGCACAGGTTAACACACACATGAGGTCAGATGGTCCTGCGTGTGAGTAATCTGATGCATGTTAAGTAACTTCACTAGAAATCAAGCTCACGTTCCTACTCTTGAGAAATCCACAGTGTCAAGTCAGCTGAGGTTAGTGTGGGAACCCCCCCGGGGACAATCAAGGAAATAGCCTGAGCTTAAAAAAACATTGGCAGTAAAACACCATGGGAGCATTACAAGGAAAAGAGGTGGTGCGCTGTCAAAAACAATGCATGTACAACTTGAGGATTTATTACAATAACGCAGTTGGCATGCGGTGAATCAGGACTATAATGGGACAATTTAAAAAAAAAACAGCTTGTCAGCAGAAAACATCTTGTTAAAACAAGACGTGACACACTACCTCATATAAATTTAGTACAAAAAAAATGCATTGTTATACCTTATAATTGGGGGGTTGAGAATAAAAGTTTTTTTCCATTGTAAATGACTGAAGAAAACAGCACTGTGGTTGAGGGCATTTATGGTATAATCAACTATAGATGGTGTTTATTAGGGGAGAGGCCTTTATTTTGTTAACAGAGAAGCAAAATTGTCATTTTTAAAGCACTTTCATTGTGTGCATACACCAATCAATATGCTTGCTGAAAAATTTTGATTTTCGGTAATCTAGGACATGGACAGACACGGATTGGACAGAGGCAAGTGGACTCTGCTTGTTTGCCACAGATTTGCACCTCCCCAACCAAAGAACCACAAATGCCAGACAATCCTATGCTTTATAAAATTATCCTCTAGCATTATCCTGTGGTGTCAAGTGTGTTAAGTGTGCATTTGTCCCAATCGGGTCCAAAACGGATCGGGGCCGACAATTTTAAAATGTTAAACATTCAATAATTATAAGCAAAAATCTTCATATATGCGGGGAAAGGCAACAACTCAGTAAATTGTCATGTGAAACGGAATGCAGCCAATTAAGGAGAGAGCCAACCCAGGAACAAGGAAGTGGGAGACCTCAGAAGTTGAGGACCGGCTTGGGACGCCCGAAAGTGCAATTTCACAGTTTTGTTTTAAAATCCTTGTATGTACCAGGCCCAACATACCAGTCTAAAAAGGAGAAAAAAAAAAATAAGGAAAAAAAAATATATATCTACATATATATAGGCTTTCCATCCATCCATTTTCTTTTAAGCTTATTCTCACGAGGGTCCCGGGAAGCATGTTTGTGGGATGTGGGAGGAAACTGGAGTTCCCAGAGAAAACCCACGCAGGCATGGGGAGAAAATGCAAACTCCACACAGGCGGGTCCGGGATCGAGCCCGGGTCCTCGGAACTGTGAGGCCAACGCTTTACCAGCTGATCCACGGTGCCGCCTATATGGGGTTTCAAATGGGGAAAATTTTCTGGCAAATTTCCAAAAGGTTTGCACAAAACTTTTATGGAAATTTAAACTTTTTTTTTAAACAAAAGGGGACTGTTCCATATTTGAAACTTATTAATGTAAATTTATGGGCATTAACTTAGAAAATTAGGGTAATTTCGTGGAAATTTATCAGATTCCTGCATAAATAGACTTTTTTCATAACTATCCAGCCATCTTCCCCGCCTGCGAGCCCATCACGCATCTTAATTGCGCTTCCTTTTCTAAAATTTGTTTTGCAAAACAAAGCAACGGGAAAAAAAAAAAAAAATTGAACCAAGCGGCAGCTCAGAAAAAAAAAAAAAAAAAAAAAAAACATGAAAAGCCAAGGTAACACTACGAAGCATCGCTGCTGGCTGAAATGCCTACCTCTCCAAAACAACCTTTTTTTCCAGTTAAAAAAAAAAACAATAAAAAAAAAACTCTTGCTTGAGTTATGAAACTCATTTTTTATAAGCCCAAACTGACAATCGTTAATTAACTCGTCACCACCATCAGCTGTTTGTCAAGGTCTGTGCTTACGCTAACCAAACCTGCAACCATACAAAAACTATTTCAAAGTTCACAAAAACAAAACTATGGTAATAAATGGTCTTCTATTAGATGTCAGAAAATATAGGACAGAGTAATTAGTGTATCCACTTTTTGTAACACTTTTGTGAGATTTAATTGTAAAATAAGTGCCATGGATCCTTGAGGGTTAGAAATCAGCACTATACAGACACTCCATTGCTTGATTGTATTATAAAAATGTATTTTAGAGGTTGCAGTGATCACACGACCTGCAGGAGTGTGAGCAGAGCTTCATTAGAGCCATAAATAAAGCATTAGCCTCGTGTACTCCCGTGAGGCCGCCGCGATGCTCGGCTTAACGTAATGAGGTTATTTATTCGCCGGATCAAAGCCTTAATTCAAATTTTAAAAAGCGCTTTTTAATCAGCCTCCTTATCTGTGTCCCACACATGGCAATACTTTTAAGAGTGCTTAGCAGCAATAATTCGTATTTATAGAACTTTGAAAAGCATTTTATTCATGAGTACACTTGGTTTGTGCATTAAGTTGCTGCAGAATTCAATTTTGGTCGTCTGCGGCAAAGTGCAAATGAGTTGGTGGCAGTACAAAGAACATCTGGAGACAAATCGTTATTTTTGGGGGTGTGGTTGGGGGGGGGGGCACTTGCGGCCTGAGTGGGGATGCGGGCGAATGCAGACAAGAAATTGAACAGGGAGATAACTGATTGGCAACATAACCCGACGTGTTAAGTGCTCAAAAATATACGTCGGATAACGGACAAAAAAAAAGTTCCGGTCGGATCGCAAAAACCTGATTGAACTAAAGAAAAAAAAATAATAATTAAAATGTAATCTCTGACATTTTGGTTGGCGGATGTATCACAATCCAAAAATAATGTTTTTGAACCCCAAAAGTTTAAATAAGCATTTCTCCCTGCACACGTGTGTGTATGAGAATGGTGGCAAACTGAATTCCCTCTCAAGAGGGACAATTAAAGAATTCAACTTCCTTTTAGCTCTCAAGACAATGCTGGCTCACAACTCGCTTGCCACATTCCAGAAAACCGGGAAATGTACTACCTACAACACACACGGGAAGGCACAAAGCTAAAATAGGTACTTGCAGCCATCAGAAATGTAAAGCACCTATTAAATGATACTTAACAGGCCATCTATAAGATCAATATGATAAACTATAAGACTAGATATTTCATAATATGGGCACATAAGTAATATTAACAAAATGCTGCCATGGTATGACAATAATACATGTAGCATTATTTACGGAAAATTGGCTTTTTAATGGCTTTTATATAAATGGATGCATCGAAAATAAAAATAAAAACTCAGTAAATCTAATTTACCACTTAATGTCTGAAACCTTGAGCGAGATGTTCTGAACTTTTCCAAATTGTGCCGCCCCCAACGCAGTGTTGCACGTGCCACAGATCCGCTACACCACCAAACTTAAGCCGATTACTGCCTCGAAAAATACTTCGCTCACAAAGTGCCGCCATAATGACAGACTCTAAAATACAATGAAGTAGTACGCAAAACCTTTGCCGAGGTTTTAGTACTAAAAATAGTGAATGTTTTTTTGGGAGCCACTTGAAGGTCAAGTGTCATGAAACGGATGATCTTTAGTATGTTATTAATGAAAAAACGGCAGCCGGTATGGACCCATCCGTTTTTTCACCACAAAACATGATTTTGACGTGTATGGCTTTTTGTTACCCCCGCCTTTAAAATCCTCTCGAGGGATTTGTTTTCGACAAGAAATAGGAAGTGGCAGTGGAGGCAGTAGCGCCCTCAAGTGGACTCGTTTGTTTCTATTAGTTTTACCTCCGGGATGGTAGCTTGTTGTTTCTACATCTTAGCCAAAATGCCGGCTCGTTGTATTGCTCGAACACTCGGGAGGATGGATTTATCCTTCATAAACTTGTCGACAACTTGTCGGCCGGGGTGGCTCATCGAAGCGCCAGGCCGCGGCGATCGGACAGGGAGGTGGTTTGGCCGCGTTATGTACAGTTTGAAAATATAGCGAGATCCAAATGTGTAATTAAATGATTCAATTAAAATTTATAGCACACAGAAGTTAAATGAAATTTGTAACACAAGAAATTATTCAAATTCTGTTTCGGAAATGGTTTAAAAAAAAAAAAAAAAAAAGTCAAAACATCTTTGCTGGCTGTCTCAATTTAGAGAACAGCTTGGTGACTTTTTTTGGCCCAGCTGGAAAGGGTTGACTTCACAGTTCTGAGGTCCCGGGTTCAATCCCGGACCCGCCAGCGTGAAGTTAGCATATCCTCCCCGTGCCTGCGTGGGTTTTCTCCGGGCACTCCTGTTTCCCCCTACATCCCAAAAACATGCAACATTAATTGGACACTCTAGATTGCCCCTAGGTGTGATTGCGAGTCCGGCGGTTTTTCTCGATGTGCCCTGCAATTGGCTGGCAACCGGTTCAGGGTGTACCCCGCCTCCTGCCCGTTGACAGCTGGGATAGGCTCCAGCACTCCCAATGACAGTTGTGAGGATAAACGGCGAAGAAAATGGATGGACTTTTTAAAGACACGCAGATGGAGCGCTGAACATCAACCCCCCAGTGGACTGTGCAGTGAGCATTTAATGACTTTTTTTTTTTTTTTAAACTTGCTCCAGAGGCAACATGGCTTGGGGGGTAGCCTGATACTAATGAACAGGGCAGTGCCGACTGTCTCATTCGATGGGATTCCTCCTACCGTCCTGCTGTCGTCAGGTGCAGCGCTCAACTGTGACATTATGCCACTAACAACATAGGTAAGTTGACTTTTGTGCTTTTTTTTTTCCCCCCTTATAGTGCATAATAACTATTCAATTTTGAAGTTGAGCCTCTTAATGTGATTTTACATTCTATAAGCTGTCATCCCCCGAGTAGGTTTGATTCCTTTTGGCGGATCCTTTCATCATGCCCGCAGCGTCTCAGAGCCGAGATGTGGCCCTCATTATTCAGGTGTTGAGCGGAAAATACAAAAATACACATACAGTACACGGATACATGAACACAGCCTGGCCTGGCTTTGCTTACCTGCATGACCTGGAGGATGCGAGGCTTCTCAAAATGGAACTCGACATCCACGCTGGCCTTTCCAAGAACGTCCCTGTTCCAGCCCAGGTAGTCGTACCCGGGCCACACCCTCAACTCCTTGCTCTCCATGAAGTCATCGCCTCCCAGGACGCCGTCGCAAAGCTGACCCAGGCCCCCGAACTGCACCCTGTGTGAGTAGGAGGCTCAAAGTACATAGAGTACATAGAGGGCTGGGAGATTCATAGCTTTGGTACATTTGACTTTGCTTGGGTGCATGTTTTTTTTTTTTTTTTTTTAAATAGTCTATAGTTTGGAGTTCTGACTTGGATTTCTTCCTCTAACAACATGCCTGCAAACAGGAAAAGGAGCTAGTTTACTAAAACGCATTCAGTGTTGATAATTTAGCATTGTTTTTTTTTTTTTTTTTTTTTTACAATAGTAAGTTTACAAGTACATTTGACAGTTTCTGTACAAGGGGAAGGAAATGTATATGTTAAATGTACATGCTTTGATTATCTTAGCTTGGATTTAGCAAGATTTTGATAACTTTTGAGCCAAGCCACAAATATTTTGCAGAGGACAATTTGGTTCACCTGTGCAACTTTCCATGAGAAAAGTGCTGGAGTGGGCCAAGAGATACTTTTCCACAACTGACATACGGACAAGCAGAGTTAAATTTTGGAATATCTAAAATGTCAAATCATATGGATCGTGTTTAAATACATATTTTGACAAATGGGACATGATTCCTTCAGGAAGTGCTTATTTCCATATTTGTAAAAGCGACTACAGTATTGCTATCATGACCTAACTTGGAGTTTTACTTGTTCCACAACCAAGCTCATGACTCGTGTTTTATTTAGATAGTCCATATAAATAATTGATACGCAAATCTACTACATCAGGGCCTGCCCAAAAAATACCACCTTTTATGGTCGTGTGTTTTTAAACAAATGTACTGTGTAATAAACCAGGAGAATGTAATGAAATATAAATAGATCGTCTAATATATTGTACTGTACATTAGGATAAGTTGAGTCAGAACAACTGTAATGTTGAATGTGTGCCTTTAAGGGGTGTGGCCTCGTGAATGACGTCAGGACATGAGTTATGACCTGCTGTATCTGCTTGCAAATGTTCTCCTTTTGTATTTCTGTGTTTGATTGTAGTGAAATCGAAAAACTTGTTAGACAGAGAACTCAAGGTACCCAAGTATTTTTTATTTTTATGGAAAAGTCGATGCACCAAAAAATGTGCTAGGCCTATTTTGGTATCAGATGAGGTGCAACAATCAACACATACACCATTAATTTGAAATGTCCTGTTTTTGGAAAAAGGGGTGGAAATTCAAGATTTTAATTGTTTTGCTGCTTAATTAGAAAACACTGATTTTGTGATTACTAAAATAATCCTTGGTCTCAGCCCTAACTAAGAGAAATGTAGCAAATTTGAAAAGGAAAAAACTTCAGTTTTTTTGTTTTTTAAAAGAAATAAAAAAGCTTGACTTTTTAAAGAGGCTGCACAGTGGATCAGTTGGAAAGCATTGACCTCACAGTTCTGAGGTCCCGAGTTCAATCCCGGCCCCGCCTGTGTGGAGTTTGCATGTTCTCCCCGTGCCTGCGTGGGTTTTCTCCGGGTACTCCGGTTGCCTCCCATATCCCAAAAACATGCAACACTAATTGGACACTCTAAATTGACCCTAGGTGTGAGTGTGACTGTTGCCTGTCTCTATATGCCCTGCGATTGGCTGGCAACCAGTTCAGGGTGTACCCCACCTTCTGCCACTTGACAGCTGCGATAGGCTCCAGCACTCCCCGCAGCCCAAGTGAGGATAAGCGGCAAAGAAAATTGATGGATGGAAAACTAAGTCGTGGGAAAACAAACTACAATGGAGGTTTTCATGAGGAAAAAAAATTTGCTTTTTTGGGGGGGGGGGAATATTGTATACATTTTATTTTAAGGCCATATAGCCAAGCCGTGTGTACACCCAAACACAGCAAGGTCAAAGTGACTCTCCTGCCTCCCATTAACACACATCTGTGCAAGAACACGTCTGGATCGCATCAAAACGTGTTAGCTTAACTCATAAGCAAAACATTTCGGGCCCATTACCCGCACGGCCTGAGCGAGTGCGACCCTGCCACGAATCCCGGTGCAGCGCGTCTAGTGGCCTGCCAAAACGTTATTGCCAGGAAACGCGCCTAGAAATCTCTGAGCAACTACAATAACAACGCGGGTCCCCTTTTCCACGGGGAAGGAGCTGGCCGCAATTCTGACCTTCCATCTTTGGGAAACACTCGCTTCTAATAGCTGTAACGTGAGTGCGGAGTTGAAGAAGTGGTGCTGCTTACCCTTGCTCTGTGCTGCCGTCATAGGTGGAGTCATTCAGGTAGACTGGCAAGCCTGACAGATTCATCACGTGACCCACCGGAGCCGTGTAAGCCTTTAACCCATCTAAGAGAAAGTGGGACAGAAATGGGCACCATTGAAGAAATCGCAGGAGCACACGCTGCATGTTCGGCTCGACCTGATCAGATGCTCAACTGCAATCAGCGAGGCGGGGAAACAGACGATCTGGTCCGAAACTACTCAAACAAACCAAAGGCTCCATTACTCGGGTCCACGCACCCTTAACGGTCGAGCTAATTAGGCTAAGCGGGCATCGGCAGCGCTCTGGTATACTGTACACAATAAATAATTCCTGGCAAAATATTGTTACATATTCAAGATCAGGTTTTAGTGGGCTAAATCAGTCATTCCCAAACAGTGTGCTGGGGTACATTAATGTGCCGTGAGCGCTCTTCAGGTGTGGCGTGGGAAGTTATCCAATTTTATGTAATTGCTAAAAAAAAACAAAAAAAAAAACACATTTATTTCCAAGAAATAATGTATCCTTATTCATCTATTTATGCCAGTGAGGCAAGTACATACAGTAATTAAATCGATCCATTTTTGGCGACATTTACTTTTGTTGGTGTGCTGTGGGATTTTTCAATTGCAAAATATGTGCCTTGGCTCTATAAAGGTTGGAAATCACTGTGCTAAATCATGATATGCATGAACACTGCTGAACTGTATTTGTCAATGTGCCCTCATGCTCGGTCAACCAATCAACAAACTGTTTGTTTTAACGAAGGATGCCAGCACATCCAGCAAATGGCATTGCGATTTTAAAAAAAAAAAAGTATTGTGAAATATTAATACAATTGTACAATACATACAGGTGCATGTCAATACATCAGAATTTCAGAGACTTGAAAAAATATATATGTATCTACATACCGTCATTCAATACAAAAAGTGAAACTCATTACCAACTGGAGATTCATATTCATTTTTGTTTTGTTTTGAGAGGGAGGGGGTTTAGGTCAAATTTTTCAAACTATACTTTTTTTCCCCCTCTGTTCTTTTTATTTTAAGGGGAACCAACCACGAGACCACTAATTGGCAATTTATGGAGTTTGAAAAACAAAAACAAAAAATGTTTTCCCCTAATGCAATTCTAATTTTTCAAGGTTCACCTTGCTCCCTATCTCCCCCAAATAGCGGGGATACACTGACTGTGCTGACTGGTTCAAAAGAAGCCATATTTAGACTATAGTAAACCTTATCTCCAACTCAAGACAATCAGACACGACCCTAAACAAACCCAGTCAAAGTGCGCTGACTGGTGCAAAAAGCAGCCATATATGCCTAATCTGTTGCTCCAGACGATCAGAACCGACCTGGCTCAAACTCTGTTTGGTGGAAAGCTTTAATGAGGCATTCCCCCAGCGCACAAGAACCGGACAGCGCTGCTCTACAGGCGCTGAATGATGAACGAGGGATGTTGGACGTGACTGCAGAGGAGGTGAGCTCTCATAAATACGAGTGGTTGGAGGGGTGGGGGGGTTTGCGAAGAGCAAGACTATTTATCAGAGGCCAGACACTCAAGCTGGAAAACACCGTCCTGCCTGTAAATTTGATACAATCCCTCAAAACGATGCATGGGACGGATGGAAAAACACACACTTGGAATCGTGACTCTTTGACAATCATTTTTCATCCACTGCAAAAGGACGCATGCCCACAACGTGTGGGACATTCGAAGCTCGCTTGAACCCACTTAACACCTAAAGTCCTCTAGCTTTGGCTTGTGAGAGCGCTCCGTTGTCTACTTAAGAGTGATAAACCTCTCCACTGTACGTCTTTGTGGACTCTCAATCATCCAGGTCATGGTAAAGCCTTCTTCAGTTCTCAGTTTTTTACATATCTTGCTTTTTAGATGAGCTGCGCATTTAAGATCTTGGACCTTCAGAAGAGACTTAACCTGCTTAATGAACATCTAAATACGACTACTTTCTTAGAGAAAATATAATAATTTCCGGCCTACAAGCCGGGACTTTTATTCCCCACACACTTTGAACCCGGCGGCTTTTGCGGCGATGCGAATGTGCATTTTTTTTTTTCCTAACGGCCGCAAGGGGGCACTTGAGGTAAGAATGAGACAGTGAGGTGGAATATGTGTGCCGAGGAAGTGCCTTTTACCGGTCCTGTTAGCGCTGTGCTAGCATTTTACTGTGCTAGCGTGTTGCTGCTGTGTTACTGGTGTGTCTCAGTGATATTTACCGTTAAGTTTTATTTTAACCGGCCCTGTTTACGTTAGCGTTAAACTCTCTGTGTACCGTCTTTCTTTGTAAATATCTTGTGTTTCAATGAGGGCACTTGCGGCTTTTACACAGCTGCGGCGTATGTATGTATCAAATGGTATTTCCTTTACAAATGTACTCTGTGAGGCTTGTAACTAGGTGCGCTCTGGTGGCCAGGAATTACGGTATACAAAACAGGAATATAATAGTCAGATGAAGTTTGGGGGAGAGATGACAGAATATTCTAAGCACGATGGTACCAATGTTGGGGAGGAAGTACTGTATTTACATGCAATGCGATTTCATAAATGAATCACAAACTTTATGTAACTGTAATCTATTACATTACTCAGAAAAACGTATTATTTGCATGATTACAATTTTAGTCACATTGGAAAATAGCCACAAAAGCTCAGATTGTTTCCAAATCACTTACTCCTTCCAAACGGATATTTGCGATTGGCTCTCTCCAGTCATGCGCCATTAAGCCGTAGTCTCAAATGTGACAGTTTTTTCCAAATATGAACTTGAAGCAGCACCTTGTGGTGCAATTTTTTCGATGTGACCTGACGTACGAGCGATTGATTTAAGGTGCGCTTATTCTCCACGTCTTTAAAACCAGCAGTCCTCTTACGTAATAATATGGATACCGATCTCATCAAAGGAATACATGTTCCTTCTTCTTGAGATCCAAATGAAGTTCTGACGCTGGACTTACAGACATTGCACTGATGTGTTTGTGTAAGAGTTGGTCAGTCTTGCCGATGTCGAAATCATGCCAATGCAGAAATAACATTGCTGAGGTTGTTTTGAAGGATTTGGTCCTTGAGGTGAACCAGCGTTTGTGGGTGATGAACAAAACCATCACCCTGGCCAGTTGCTTACAATAACCACTATCATGTACAAAGTAAATGAACAAAATTTTCTCACATCAGGTCACATGACATCCACCTACCCGTCCACACGCAGCCGTAGAGTTCCACTCGAAGGCAGACGCTCATGACCCTGTCGGCCAGCGGGTAGAAGCGCACCATGCGGGCTACTATGGGAGGACCCAGGTCCTTCAAAACAACGTCGTAGGTGTTCTCGTTCCCGGACACCACCTTGGCGCAACAAGTACAAATATTCGCTCACACCCACAATGTTGCTAGGCAATCAGTTTTTCATCATTTTTGGGTGTGTTTTGTTTGGAATCATTCATTCAGTTTGGAATCATTTTTTACTTCTTAATCACGATAAAATTATTTTTATATAGTGGAATATTGATTATTCATCAGTTAATAAAATTAGTTTTGGAGCACCACGCAGGTGCAGCATTAAATTACGTCATTGCTGTCGCAGAATTAAAACCAGTGGACCCTCTGAAACAATGAACAAACAGGACTGTAAATTACCAGGAGCACCCCAAAATTAATGAGCCCCATTTAACTTACGCTACTATTTGATTTTTTTTTCCTGCTTACATGTGCCTTGCAATTGGCTGGCGGTTGATTTTTGCCACAGGAACTTCTTCAAAACCTGGAGGTCAAGATTTGAAACTTACTTTTGTCCTGCTCATACCTGCATGGACCATGCACCCTTCCACCTTTGCTACAAGTGGCTCGGGAGCGATTCTGAACTCAGCCCGAGTGTCTCGGCCACCCAAGTCTGGGACTTGCTATTCAGGCCATGTTATATTCTTCATTGTAGAAAAGCTTGAACAAATTGGCTTGAAGGTGCCAACTGATTTCAGAGTCGGGGCCTCCGGCAATATTTTGCAGTCGCTGCATTTGTGCAAAGATTGACACTGGCGTGCTATCTTTAGAGTTTGCTGAGGCAGAGGAAGAATAATACCGGCCTCTTTAAAAGCTTGTTGCTAGCGGTCTAACTCCCGCTGCAGAGCACACAAGCTGAGTCCAGAGTCGATCGCTAAAGAAAGCAGAGGACAAGGAGCCAACAATGGCTGCTTTCTGCACAGGTGTGTCTTTGTATTAAGATGACAAACCCCCACTGGGCTCTTTTGTTACAGCTTGGCACGGCTCCGCTTACAATGTCATAAAAGATGAATTATATATAGATGCGATGAAAATGAAGTCCTGCCAACACTAACACTTCATGAAAACGCTTCAATTCGGTCCTTACTTCCTGGCCCCAGCGGTCCTTCCAGGTGATCCATTTCACGCCATCACGAGAGTAGCGCAGGCGATAACTACGGACAAACTCCTGGCCGTGCCCGTCGGCGTGGCGACCCTGGGTGCCCACCAGGGCCAAGAAATACAGTTTGCGCAGGTCCACCTACAGGAAAACGGGAATCAGTCAGTTAAGCTTAAAATTGGGGTAGGAACAGATTGTGCCGGGTCGCCGGTTCCGGCCAAGCTTGAATTAGTGAAACCTTTGTAACATTTGAAAATGTGTCTTCTTGATGATTATTTCTATATTAGCTACTATAATAGAGGATGGGGCTGTGGTCGGAATCAATCAACCCCATTCAAACTCGTTAAATGGGAGTCAGCACACACCATGCCACTGATTAAGCCCAAATAAAGATCACACATTCTAGAAGGCTTTGCTTGACATTTTCTACTTACTCTCAATTAAAAATGTGCCCCTGAATAATCCCAAATAAGGTTCAACTGCTCTAGTAGGCATTTTTGTTGTCACATTTTACAGCAGAAGCCATAGTCCGCAGGCAACGCGGCATTTGAACAGCGAGTGTGTCGAATTTTTATACCCGCTGTAGACGCTCAGAGCACTGAAGTCCTCTCCTAAAGTAATCCTGTACATGGTTTAAAAGTTTGGAGGGTGTATTTTTCCAGAAAACTGTGGTCACATTGTACGACTTGAGGGGTTTGACTGTATTCCGGCGTCACGTTGCCTGTGCAGGCAAGGAGTAGGCAAATGAGATTATAAATCAAAGTGAGCTGGCGGCGTGCCGCTAACCTGAAGGTATTCTGATCCATCGGGGAAGACGGGGCCTTTGGGGCACCAAGCTCCATCTCCTTCTCCGGTGCTCAACCTGAAGATGTACACAGGTCTCAATTACGTCAGCCATCCACCAAAAGGACAGTATGTAATAAAAACAATAAACTCGACCGGTCCCTCCCACAACACCGCCTGCAGCATGTGGAGGGGAAAACGAGAGCATGGTACAAAACAAGACGGTGCAAAATGGATTCTCCAGCGAGAAGCCGCCCACATACAAACAGACAACGCCGTCTGCCACCACTC
Organism: Syngnathoides biaculeatus; assembly: GCF_019802595.1. Classification (NCBI taxonomy): domain Eukaryota; kingdom Metazoa; phylum Chordata; class Actinopteri; order Syngnathiformes; family Syngnathidae; genus Syngnathoides; species Syngnathoides biaculeatus. Next base: position 31,679,413 of record NC_084644.1, read on the forward strand.
TTAAGATGGGGAAATGTAAAAAAAATGTACACAACACATGCACATCTGAAGGAGAAGAAACGAGGTGAGTTTGCACTTTGGTGTTACAGCAGCACCTCTTGGACGCCAAGCGCGTTACTGAGACCACCTAAAAACAAATCATTAAAATCGATGGCGTCAGGCAGACAGAGATGCTTCTCCCCTCAGAGGGTGAGCTCATGCAGCAGGAAACAGCCGGATGATTTCACACACATTAGAGGGCCGCGATGGGAAGATGAGGAGGACTGGGCGTCAACTGCTTGTCAGCTGATTGCATTCATTTGCTTAAAAGGCGTGCGAACTGCAGAATTTAAGACAATATTCCGGTAGCTATAAAGCAATAATAAGATTGGAACGTTACAAACGTTGATCCCCCCCAATCCCCCCTGCACAATTATTCAAAAAGATGGAGGCAAAACAATTAAATGACCAAATCAACAACTAGTCAATTTACAAATTAATGAACATTTCTTTTGAAAATCAATTAAAGCCATTAACTCTCAAGAGTAAATACTCTCTGATTTCTGTATTACTCTGAAAGCAGTGCTTATCTTTGTTTAATCCAAAAGTTTTTCAAACATCTGCTTTGACGTTTGAAAATGATCAACATTTATTTTCTAACATATTATGCACCTAATCAGCAACTGGATTTTAATCAATTCATATTTGTGTATTTTCGACACAGTCAACTTATATATATATATATATTATATATATATATATATATATATTTGTTTTAAATCCAATCTGTTGATTTGTTGACAAAAATAATTGACAAATTTAGTATTAGTTTAAATAACTTTTTACAGACAAAAATATACGCTGATAAAAAGCCATACTATACTACTACTATAACTGAAATATAATATGCATATAATTACATGTTACACTAATAAAACGCATTTTAAAAAATATTGTGACAATACATTCAAACCTACCATACAAAATTTATAATGCAAATATCGTAGCTAATGTAAATTGTCACTCAATTCCAATGAAAATGTTTAAGGAACATTCAACAGTGATGAGTGTAAAAGTGGGCGGCACATCTGCCTCTTAGGAGATTCGGGTTCAGACTGCCATGGATAACGCCTGTGTGCTGTTTGCAGGTTCTCCCCGTGAACGTCAGTTTTCTCCGGGTACTCCTGCTTGCTCACAATTTCCAAAAACATTCTTCTTCACAGAGAGCTGTGGTTGATATGATATGTAATTGGACAGATGATATCATCCCCCCCACCCCAAAAAAAACCCCCAAAACAAAAACATGCAAGACTTTTGATTTAGGCGTCATAGGGCTATCGTAGGGCCAAATTTTTGGTTATGGATAAGTTCACATAACAGGTTTTGCCCCTCCCGGCAAAATATGGTGGGGCTGATCTATGAAATCATCTGCGATAGCTAATTGGCCTAAAATGGGTGCTAAAGTAGTTGTAGTTTAATCTCGACATCATTTTTGTAATCCGTCTATAGCTGTGAATGTTTTTTTTGCAATATCCAATATCTAGCAAGCAGTTCCGTTCACCCTGGTTCTCGTGCAAAATCAGAGAGAACATGAGTTCACTCTCCATCCATATGATATCGTTTGTACCTTCTGTGTAAATGACACGATTGTACGATCCCCATTTTCTTGTAGCCTTGATGCTGCAATACAGCAATCATCCTCATGTCCATCAATCTGTCCCTGCCCTTCATTCTCAAATGATCACTCCCGTGCTTTTTGGACCATCTCTCCTCGCTCGCTCACTTCACTGCAGGTCCACCGCTCCGTCCGTCTTGACGTTTTCCCTCGTGTCTCCTAGAGAGCGCCGCGGCTAATAATCATTTCCACATGGTTGGACTCTCAGCCAAATGTGCGCACACCCACACACATTTGCAGTGTGGATGCTGCACGCGGTTATTAGAGCGCTTTGCGGGGCCTAACTTGCTCTCACAGCTTTTGCTGCCAGACAGATAAGTCGGTAATGTGATTACAAACACACACACTGTCATCTTCTGTCAGAATAAGCTTCAGACAAATTGCTTTAGGATGGACGGGAATTGAGGGTGTGGGGGGGTGTCCATACATGATCTTGTTTCACTGGAACGCATTGGCTTGAAATAAAAACATTTGAATGATACCGAGCAGGTTTCCCAATTAATGAACGAAAGCACTTGATGCCTCTTATTTTGCATTTCTCGTTAAAAAAAACCCAAAAATTTTTCCTTCAGTTGTTTTTCATTCTTGCCGCCTTTTCTGAAAACTTATTTTTCTGACTTCCCTTCCCTTCTGACTTCTTCCAACTTTTACCCTGGCATTTTTTCCTCCCTTCCTTCAGTTGCTTTCTATTTATTTACTTTGCAAATCTTTGTGGAAAGCTATTTTTCTGTCTCACCTCTCTTTTCAGTCTTCTACCCTCTCAGAATATTTTTTTCTTTCTGGAATTGCTTCCTGACCTGCATCCGTACTGTCCCCTTTCCTTCCACTCTGCCCTCTTTTTATTCACGTTTTCTTACATCCTTCCTGCCTTTCACCACATCTGTTTTTCATTTACATTTTTTTTTATCACTGAAACCTGCTTTTCTGCCTACCTTTCACCTCATACTTGCTTTTTCTTTTTTCCATCCCTCCCTGCTACCTTCCTTTCTGCCTCCCCCCATGCTTCCCTAATACTTTTTATTTTGCATTCTCAATTTCTTTGATTAAAACAACTATTCTACTTCGGTTGGATGCAATTCTAACACTACTTTAGAATCCACTTCCATTGTTCTTGAGCAAAATTCTTTGATCTAAAAAGCCTACACCTACTTTTCACCCAAGCTTTATTACAGATTAATCAGTAAACGGCAGTGACTGACTGGTTCAACTCACTGACCTTGCATGTTTCGCCTCGGTGGAGTCTGACCAGGCACTGGAGGCGGTGATGTCAGCGTCTTGGATGCTGCCATCCTCCATCCCCAGGGCAAAACGACACTGAGCTGCTGGAGATAGCGACGGCAAGATGATGGAGAGATGAGAAGAAAAAAAGAAAAGAGAGAGAAGACCCATGAGACACATTGCAATTGGCATCGAGCTGCAGTGTGTGCAAGAAACTGAAGGTCGCCGTTCCTTGCATCAGCCGGTATCACTGGTCACGGACCATTGCCTCGTTATGTCATTGTTGGGAATAAGTCCGGAATTTGCTGCTGCGTGACAAGACAGTTCCAAACTAGCAATAAATTTGCTTGCAATTTCCCCATTCAGCTTGTATCTATCACGACGGGACAAACATCCCGTCAAACATACTCTTATTTCTTCCCTTATTATTGTCATCAAGGACTTAAAAACTCAGCAAGTTAAAACCACATCTGAAGCATTTTATTGTTCTATCTAATAGACTTTACTTACTGTGACAGTCACAATGAAAAGTTGCATCACATGCATCATCAACATAAGATTGGGTATGGTTACACTCTATAAAGTGACGTTATGCAAGTCTTGTATTAAAAAACTGCTATTGCATGGAAAATAATACATTGGAGCAGGGGTGTCGAAACCATGACCTGTGGGTCGGTTGCAGCCCACCATCTACTGGTTTATTATCTGCAGCAAATGGCAAAAATAATATTTGACAAGGCTTAAAATTTATTTTTAAGTGCGAGGGGGCAACCTGATCAATTATCAATTGGTCTTATTGTGTTTGACAAAGTTCATTTATGTCAAAACTGGCCTTGAATCCTTGGGTTTTTCCTCAATGCAGCACTTGAAAGAAAAAGTTTGGACACCCTTGCTTTAAATGCTCAAGAGGGCCAAGTTGGCTACATGCAAGGGCATTACAAGTATGTGTGTGTGGGTGTGTGCATGTGCGCATACAATGCACATTCACAAAATTACTTAAAAAAACTTGCAGCACGACTGAACTGCAACATAAAAAGAATTCTTATCTTTGTAAAGGTAGCTTGGTTTGAATCTCATTCGTGTGTACCTAATCAACACTAACACCAACAAAACTTTTATAAATGTCCTGGACAAACAAGCCCAAGTGTGCAAACTAAATGAGTGTTCCCCAACTTTTGTTGAATCAAGTCACACATTTTAAAATCGAGAAATTTCAAAGCACACAGCCAACTAAAACTGTCATAAAAAGCGCGTACAGATGTTAATTGCCATCTAATGGAAGCGCATTCAATCATTCTGCCTGTCACTACATTGGTGTCTATCATATTATTATTAGGAAATAAATTGTATAATTTCCCGTGGTACACCTGAAGATGTCTCATGGCACACCAAACGTGGTTTAGACCTCAGGCAATGAAGGTGACTCGTCCCATCCATGATGACACCCTTCACATTCCACCTTTTGTGCGACCCGACCCAGCTCCTGTTACATTGAGCCCTGTCGGCGAGGGATTTGCAGCACAGGGAACAAAAGGAGCGACAAAAACCAGGGCGCCGGTGCTAGGAAGACAAGCGAGCGCGCTCGGGTGTCTGCGACAACTCCGTTCCGGCGGCAGACATTATCAAACGATCCTGATAGCATGGGATTCCACAGACGAGCAGGCTGTCTGCTCCAAAGGGGAGGGTCGGGTGGTGATAAAGTAGAGAAGGGTACTTACAAGAGAGGAATGGGGAGCAAGATGGGGGTGGGAGGGGCACTGTCATTGAGTCACCACATAGGAATTTGGGGCCTAGTGGTAAACGTTAAAACGCTCATAGGGTAGAGCGCACGCACATGGTTGATCCACACCCCTTAAACAGGTGCCCATGACATTAAGTCATCCTCATCACACTGCTACTCTACAGTTTCAACTTTCTTCCATACTTTGTATACATTCCCCGTCACTCATGTGAAGTTCCTTGATTGCTTTATTCATACTGCTGAAATTAGTGTGTGAACAGGTTGGATAGGGTTAGAAATGAGCTCATTAGAGGGATAGCCAAAGTTGGACGCTTTGGAGACAAGGTGAGAGAGAGCAGACTTCAATGGTTTGGACATGTTCAGAGGCAAGAGAGTGAATATGATGGTATAAGGGTGCTGAGGATGGAGCTACCAGGCAAAAAAATGAGAGGAAGACCAACGAAAAAGGTTGATGGATGTTGTGAGGGAGGAAATGAGGACAGTGGGTGTTTGAGAGGAGGATGCACGAGATAGGCTTCGATGGAAAAAGATGACACGCTGTGGCGACTCGTAACAGGACAAGCCGAAAGAAAAAGAAGATACTGCTGAAATTAGGGTCAGGTCTAACCCTAAACCTAAAAGCAATTTAGTATGCATGTTCATCTTGAGAAGACCATTAAAAAAAAAAAAAAAAAAATTCAAGGACCCAAGCCTGAAAAAAAAAAACTGACATTTTGGTTTGAAGCTGCCTTTTCTTGGGTATTTTCCCCAGGCGTCTTCAGAGATGAAGTCATCCAAGAAAGTTTGTCAGATTGTTACAAAATTTGAGCTCTATGGAATCTATCATAAGAAGAAGAACATATCCCCGAAAAGGAACAAGGTCACAGGTAAGCTAGAGTCTGTCCCAGCTGGGTTTAGATGCAATGCAGGGTAGACCAGTACACTGGTCACCAGCCAATCGCAGCACATGGACAACCAACCCTTCACATGTTTGACAATTTAGAGGCTTCAACAAACCAGAAATGCGATTGTTGGGAACCTAGGAGAGAGTCTGAGTACCCAGAGAAAACCCAAGGAAATAGGTGTAGAACATATTAATGACATGAAGGAAGACCGGGCCAAGATTCAAACCCAAATGTCAGAACTGTGAGGCTGATAAGCTAACCGCTAACTCGCTGTGCTACCATCTCCATAGGGCTGGGGTGTCAAACTCATTGTTCTCACGGGCCACATTGTAGCGCCGGCTTCCCACAGAGGGCTGTTGTGACTGTGAAACGTCTCATCATTATTACATCATAAATTTATGAACTACTTTTGGAATCATAAATCAAGGGCAATGTGTTTTTCAACTGGTAACACAAAAATGCTTGTAATAGCTCAACTTCATCATTTATGATAATGCCAATTTGAAATTTTGGTACAGATTTTGCAAGATTTCATGTAAATTGACACTCCTTATTTGGCTCCACAAGCCACATAAAATCATGTGGCGGACCGAATCTGGCCCCTGGGCCTTGAGTTTGACACATGTGCCATAGGGAATCAAGGACATTTCTAATGTCCATCACTACTTGTCAAAAAAAAAAAAAAAAAAAAAAAAAAAAACTCCAACATCTTGTACTTGTAGAAAGTCTCCAAAGCAGCGTGGAAGCAATTATAGTCGGAAAAAGGGCAGAACCAGGGAAACAGAGTTTGTGAAATGATCACCAACGCTGCAGTCAGATATGAAAGCCAGTGGTCCCGTTACACCTGGTTGCCTTCCCCACCCCTCCCTGATAGTTTGACTGACACTTCATAATGTGGCTGCGCATTAGCGGCCCAGAGGAGCGGGGAGGGAACGATTTCACTCTCCTGTTACACTCGGCTGGCTGGCAGACAGGGAGAGAACACAGCGCGCAGCCTGTTGATAACGGAACATGAACGAGAGCCGCTGATTAAAGAGTATGAGGAGAATATTGGAAGCCCAGTAGGAAGGAAAGTATGTTGACACGAGGGGTTGAATGATTGGAGATTTTTATTTATTTTTTTACTATAATCTGAGGAATGTTGAACCAAAGTCAATTCATTGATGTCGATATTCTTTTCAGTATAGTAAGTACAGCGGTCCCCAATCTTTTATGTGGCATAAACCGGTTTTAAAATAAGGCATATTTTGATAGACTGGAACCAGAACAAATTCAAATAAATGATTAAAAATACAACTCACTATTGCGCTTCCTGTAGTTGTTGTAATTAGCGGAAACCCTGCGGGGTTTTCTCTCTTCAACAATTAGACGCATTGCTGGAAATAACATTTCAGGGATGAAGTGAGTTTCAGTTCGGCTAGTGCCCTTGTTCTTAAGTGAGAGTCCTGAGGTCCCACTAATATTTTAAACTTTTTTTTATTTTTTTTGTCACGGTGATCGGCATAACTGAAGCCAGCTAGGCTAGCCATTTTTATTTACAGCCATTTTTTTTTTTTTTTTTTTGGGGTAATCTCAGACCAGCACAGATGTACAAGTACTGTTGCCATATTTAATACTGTTTTGAGATATGGTGTGTTGAAATGTATCATATAATTGATGTAACATGATGCGGACATGAATGATCAACATCAATGAAGTGACAGACTGTAATTAATTACAACATGAAGACGCTGTTGTTTTTCAGCCCAGAGGATAAAAATTCTTGCGGTCTGTCTTTTTATGCTGGGTGTCAATGATAAGATCCAGAGTATTATATGTAGTGTTGCTCTCATACACAGTAAATGGTGTCATTTGGGAAGCTAATAAAAGTTATGAACACTCCAAACTATTTCTAAAGCGGGTATTTGGATACATTTTGCGTTTTGCAAACAGACGGAACCGCCAACTGGACAAGTCACGCTCGGCGTTAAGCCTGTCACACATAAATTAAAAATACCGGTAACACCACCAACCTGAGGAATTACGTTAGCCCTTTCCACGGCGGTAGCTAAGCACACGGAGCAAGCAAAATGCAAAAACAGCCTGGTGGCTCAGCCAGAAAATGACTTCAGCCTGTAAACAATCCCGCCTAACTCAAAAAGAAGAGAAGAAATGAAGCAACGAAAGCTTTAAGGCCAAATCCCAGAAAGACAGAAATTGCCACTCTTGAACCAGACTCTGAAGAGCTCAATTAGCGTCATTTTTTGAATGGGGTCTAATTAAAGGGGTTTTGCATTTTCAGGTGGTTTCCTCTGATCTTATTATTATTATTTATTCAATATATTGTAGCACAGCAGCATGCTCTGTTCAAATGCTTTAAATAGGAAAACCTTGGCTGCTGGTATTAAGTGGTGAAAACAAAACCATATTAATATAGAACCTCGTAATACATATTTTTAATGATCAATCACAATGTTGAATTCAAAACAATTTTGATCAAATTGAAATATGACACCAGACAAGCTTCACAGCTGGTGTTTTTCTGCCTTGATTAGCAACATAAATCATATGAGCTCAGCAGTGAACATGAAATGCAACTTTCTGGAGTTTAACAGCGTTACCGCGTGTTTTGGTAACATGTCGGTGACATGGTTTCATCAAAATACCCAGCGATCAAGAATTATATTACACTTTACATCTTGGTTTTTCGGGTTTCCCATTTTCCTGGTTCATCAGTCATGGAAATTTGTGTTTGAATTCTCCATCCAAAGAGAAAAGTGATGAATTAGGTTTATTTTATTGTTTTTTGTTTTTTTTTTTACCTGCATTGAAGTGCCACTCGTGCTCTTCCACAGAAGACACCTGAACCAGTACCAGAGCTGTGACCACAGAGAAAGGAGTCAACCACGCGGCTGGCTTCACCATGACTGCAGCAACGGCCCTTGTTACCGGTCCGGAGATGCGCTGCTGACCACAGGCATTCCTGTCGAGAAGGGAAAGGAAAAGAAGAAACATAAACACTTCTACCGAAATTCAACCAATGGGGAAAAAAAAAAAAAAAATTTAAATTGGGGGAAAAAATACTGTGAATCGGTGGAGGTGCCAAACCGCGAGTATGACGGAGTCCACTGTAGTGAAATAATATAAGTTCATTTCATCAAGTACATGTGAATGAAAAGCTTCCCGCTGTTGTTTGGCTCCATATATCGTTTGCAGAGCTTCTCAAACTTAAAAGTGCACAAAGCCAAGTGGCAAAAGCTACTTCGAGGCGCGAATTTGTTCTTCTCTTTTGGCAGGGGCCCATTGGGTGACAATGATGCTTTGCTCCCTATAAAAATGAACCCCAACGGTTACTGAGGACGATACAATTAGGACGACATTTACTCTCAGTAGGATGTTACCCCCTCGGCACTTGAGAAGCCAATTGTTTTACTAAATTGCTGCTATCAAACTTACTTTCACAGTCCCCTTTTTCAAAGAAAGGTGCTTATAAGACCATGCAAATTAGGTTGGAAACAAAAAGAACAAATGAAAAATTATTTTATTTTTGAAAAATCCATTTACATTGAATGGATCACCTAATATTTGCAATTCTGTGACTTCAATGAGCCCCCCTAAAAGCTTCAAACTATCCAAAAGCACAATTTAGTTTCACATACTGCTCTTTGTGGGACAATACCGGTACAACTTTGCCAAACTGACATGACAGCTGACTGCTCGCATATTTTCACCGTGAAACATGCGCTAGGATGAAGTCCAGTGGTGGTGCCCGGGGAGGGGGAAAGTCAGTAAGTGGAAGTTTGAAGTGGGAAAGACAGCTGGGAGCAACAGAGAGAGGGCAGTCTTTTTTCCCAGCAGAGTCTCTAAGGGTTCAACTTCATCTCCTCAAGTAGACCGGCCGGCCGACAGCTGACACACAGCTGTAGCTGCCGGAGGAGGAGGAGGGAGGCGTCAACGGGGAACATATGGAAACAGACTTTACCCTCACCACCATGATTTATTGTTACCCAATCGCCACATGATTCTTAGTCGAACTGTCTTAATTCATAGTGAATAGCATTTTAGCATGTACGTCTGGGATGATTTGTCCTGGGGAAGACATGGCAAATGGTTTGGAGTACCTCAGACATGGTGGTGTTGTGTTTAGCAGTTAGCAGACACAGTTCTTAGGTCTGACAATCCGAGTTGTACCAATATACATCTTTAGCTTCAGTGCTGTGCTTTTCCTCCTTGTTCCTTTTAAATTTGCACGACGCTCTCCAAAGTGATGAACACCCAAGTCCAATAGCTTTGATTGGATGGGGCAAACTGCAAATTTGCATTCACATGCTGTGGTTGACCTGCTGGTTTTATTCGACAAGTGCAGAGCATTATCTTTTGTAAAGGCAGCCCAGACAGCTTGTTGTACTGCATTGTTCTTGTAGGCCGAAATGACAGCACATGCCAGTTTTATTTTTTGTTGTCCATCCATCCGCTTATCAATAATCAGGTAGTGGGTGTAAAACTGTGTGGGGTGTGGAGTGGAGACAGTGTGTAGTCTTGGAATAGGCTGGCTCCATTAATTGGTCAAATGGAATTAAATGTTAATAGTAGTTAAATGGAATTGGTTACACAGTCATGTTACAAGTCTCTGACATATCAAAATAGATTTCACAAGCAATCATAAATACAAAGTAACTACAGTAAGTACTCAAATAAAATTACTCCAAGTATAATTAATCAAAAAAAGTGACTCAAGTGAAAGTAATTGGTGAACGTACCACAACCATCGTACATGGTTCTGCCAATAGAAAAACTGTTCACAGAAGGAGGAAAGTAGAGGGTTTCAACGGAAGATTCTGTAAAGGTGGACTTGAGAAATTTGTGCTACGGCGCCCATTGGCCGATTCTCATCAGATCGATATGTGAGATTACAAACATTCTTGTCCAAAAACAATGAAAATGGAAGTGTGCTCATGGATAAGCAAGAGGAGTGATGACTGATTTGTAGCCTGGCTGGTGACTTATGGCCTCGGGAAGAATGAATGCACGGGTGCAAGAGGGCACACAGCCGGGCAGAGTCCATGCAGCTGTCCTGAGGCACTCCTGCGAAGGTACTGTATGTACAGTCTATGCATGTTATCCCAGGACATGATGAGCCAGTTTTAGAAGTACTACTGACTTCAGGTGGGCTTGAACATGACGTAGGAAAAGCCCAGAACCTCCACTGATCAGGTTTCACCGGCCATCAACAAACATGGCCAGCGGCTATGTTTTTCCTTAAAAGTATGCTGGCACTGCTCTGAGAGACCGGTTGACATTACACACACACACACACACACACACACACACACACACATACGAAATAAGGGGGGAAAATAGCCAGACAAATGTTTTGGCGAGCAGGAATAAAAGTGTCGGCAGCCATCCGAGACCATGTTTTGTTGGCGAAGTCAAGTGGTGCTGAACAGCTGTGGTTAGCGCTCAGACTGCCGGGAGAAAGGACCGCTATGCTCTGAAGCTTTGTCTTGGCTAATCCAAATGCTACTCTCATGAATGCACATGTGAGCAGCTGCTTACACTGCGCGGAAATCCAAAAACTGAGGAGAGCATGAGCCTTTTATGAGTTTGCGCGATTGCATCATCAAGCATTTTCTATAATTAGATGCGTGGAACCAGCACTGGCAGCAGTCTTTTCTGGAGCGAAACAAACTTGGAACCAAAGATTAATTTAATATAATGACCAAACAGAAGTATTACAGATGTTTGTTCTATAATGGAAACACTAATTGCAGTTTTCAACATCATTCACTCAGGAGTATTGAGGGTGTTTGGCACTTTACTTACTGTCCTATTGTTAACAGTGGCCTAGTAGTAGCATAACATGGAGCACAATTTTGTTCTGAACATATCTGTAAACATACCTGGCTACAGTAAAAAAAATAAAATAAAAAAAAGGGACATCTTAACCAAATTCACACATTGAAAAAAAAAAATGGCATTTGCTATCAGAAATGCTAACATGTTAACCACATGCGGCAATTGTAAACAATACCACTAAATAGGTGAGCTTTAATATTTATTACAGTGCTGCGCTCTAGTAGTTTGGGGCAGAAAATCCGAAAGAAGATTGACAAAAGTAGGGCAGACTTTGGGAAGAAAGCTTAATAAATTACTGTAAGGAAGAACGTCAGTGGTGAAATAGAGCAGAGACAGGGGAGGGTCTTCTCAATGATGGTTTTATAGAGAAACAGGTTCATCTGGTTTATTAACTAAAGTTACATTCCAATGTGTCATTCAGGGTGTATCTGCCTGGTGGATTGGATCAAGTTTGAAAAATTGTTGATTTGGTTCATGCCAATCTTTTACTTTTGTGTTCAGACCCAACCAGATGAAATGAACCAAAGGAGACAAAACAAGCTATGGTCCGGGCGCTAACGCGAAAGCACCATATTGGATTCAAAGGATACGACTTCTTGCTCGGGTAAATAAAATTTGTACTTTTTCCAATTAATCACATCCGTTGGCAATTCCAGTTCGCGCGTTACCACACCAACAGCGGGACAAGTCAAATGAGATATGGATTCGCTGCTGAGAAATCAATTGTTCCAGGCCAGAAACTCATTTTTACACTTAAAACTCCCATTAACCTGTGAAATCAGGCATTTCAAGTGTAGTGGATCATTTGTGTACATGGCTATTATGTAGAAAGCTTCTGCGGGCTGTGCTGACAGTCTCCACGTGTGCTCCCTGCAGGAGCTTCTGCTAGTTTGCAACCAGAGACTCTGAAAGATGTTTCAAAGCATCCCACTGTCAAAAGGTGGTTGGAGTAAAGAACAAAGTGGCATGCATGGTCCACACAAATTAATGTTTACTGCATCTGCCGTTTATGTTTCTGATTTACAAATGGGTATGTATGGTATGCGCTCATAAAACAAGCAAGGTAAAGGCACACGTTTGAAAAGGGGTCACAGTACTCTCTTTATGAACGCACATCTGTACCACATTTACAGAAGAAATGTATCCAATAACACAGACTTCATGTCAGCCATTCCAAGGCAAAAAAAAAAAAAAAAAAAAAAAAAAGTCATCTGCTATTAATACAAATTTGAGCTCAATGTAGAATGCCCAATTTTCAGAGCTTTGCTAAGGGCACCTCAGCAATGTTCGGGAGGTAAACTCACCTCTCTCCACCACCTAGTCCAGATTTCATCTTTGTCAAAACTAAAAACACAAATGCAAATGAAAGAGAGCTTGTTGAAGCTCACTCTGTTATGGTTTCCCTGATATCACATGGCCATGATGTCTGACAGCCTATCTGTTAGAAAACAAGTGTTCAACAAAGTTTTTTTTTTTTTTTTTTTTTTTTTTTTTTAAATCTTTCACTAGCGGTACACGTACTGAAAAAAAATATTCTGAGACCCCACATAAATAAAAAAAAATAATCTGCATTTGTGTACTTACTGCTCTGATAGTGTGCAGTACACTGGCGGTTACTAACACATCTCTCCATATACAAAATGCTGTCCGTCATCGTACCAGGACTGATCGGTGAGAAATAACTCATAGAAACTACAAAAACGAAGAAAGTGCAATAGTGGAAGAAAAAAAAAAATAGAAGAAGCTAGTTAACTCTGTTAACTTGTCTGGGAACTATCACTCTGGTGGCTCTGGTGAAGGACTTGTGAGACCCTGTACAGACATGTAACATAACCAACTGCTCCTCTCTTTGTGCTAGCTACCGCATTTTAAGGCGCACCTCCGATGAATGGCCTATTTTAAAACTTTTTCCATATATAAGGAGCACCGCATTTTAAAGGTACGTCGGATTATAAAGCGCATAGAATAGACGCTACAGTAGAGGCTGGGGTTAGGTTATGCCTCCATTAGATGGAGCTACACTAAAGGATCAATATTGACCCATATATAAGACGCACCACATTATAAGGTGCACCTTTGTTTTTTGAGAAAATTAAAGGCTTTTAGGTGGGCCTTATATTGCGGAAAATACGGTAAATGAAAAAAAAAAAAAACCTTCTTGATACACCACGGATATTTTTCAGACATTCTTTAATTGGGTAGTTGCTGACTGATTGGAAAGGATAGAAAATCCCCAAACATTGCCCAATTGTCAAAACGAGTGTACAGTACCGTGTTTGAGGTGATGCATCTCCAATTGAGGCTAGCTTCATCATCAAGCAGTCTCGGATGTGACTAATGATCATTGGGGGAGGGGGGTGGGGGCAGGAGTAGTAAGCTCTTTGTTTTGGACTTCCTTTCGGCACACTGTAGCTGGTCAGCGTGGACCCAAAGAGTACTGAAGGGAAGGAAGTGTGAATTACTCCTCCATGCCTCGTAGCACAGGAAGATGAGGAGGCAACCTGGCACGAGGTCATTTTGTACGTTTTCCTGAAAAAAAGGTTTTTGTCGCCATGTGACTCAGAGACCAAGCGAGGAAACTTTGAGTCAGTTGGCAAGAACATATAAAAGGTCAGAGCACAAAGATGGGAAAAAAATTATTGATAACTTGCACCCCTTTACAAACCACATTGCCCATTTTGAAACGATTATTGAGGGCAGTTAAATCGCTAAATATGATTCTGAATGTGCCTTCTGGTCTTCGGCTCTTTCCGGCACTTTGATGTGACACGAGCCAAACAGCTTGTTCGTTCGGCGTTGTATACTATTGTTTTATGCTGTTCTCCCTGTATGAGTATATTTGTTGACGATACGCTGGTTTATTGCGTGACATTTGGTTGTAGAAATGATTTAGGGAGTGACAAGAGTTTTTTTTCCCCCAAGTGAAAAAGGAATTTGACTAGTGGATAGGGAAAGTCAATTGACAGTAAGCTACGGGTGCCTAGCAAGCATTCCAAACTCTTTGCTGACCACTGAACTGTCGTGTTTTGAGAAGGGCTAAGCAGAAAGCAATGGATACAGAGATGTTGTTAGGCATAGGCTAAAACCAGCTGAGGCGCCAACTATTTTCCCCCGGGCATCGGGATCTCAATCAACAGCAAGAGAACTAAATCTCGCAGCCGCTACAGTGCAGCAGCGAAGACAAGCTTGGAGGATTTCCGCATATATACCTACGACTATTGTGCAGTAGTGGGAAAGTCTGACCCCGGAGGGATAACTTGAAGTACACTGTGTCTCAGTAAAGCACTACAACTGAATAACAACACTGAAAATTTCACAAATGCTAAAAGTATAAAAGGAGGACACGAGACGCTAAAGCAAAACCAACATCTAGCCTTATAATCTGTGTTAGAATACTTAAACCCCAAGTGTCATCCCTATAAACATTCTAAAATAGATACTGTAATGAAAAATACATAAAACATTATTCACTTCAATGTCTAAACGAAAAAATAAATATGAGTGCAGGGACGCAATTGATTAAATTGCCGTTTAAAATATTAGACTTGCCTGACACAACATGGAACAAACAAAAATGGAAGGTGGTAACATACCTTGAAGTCAACATTTGAGTAAAGCCCACAACTGACGTTCAGAATATATTATATGAATGCATGAATAACTGAACGTTGGGAGGTACACAAAACTCAATACAAGGGCTAATGGCAGTTTAATGTAAAGCTGTCCAGGCCGGTCCAATATTGCAGCCCACTAAAGTAGCCGTGTCAGGCTTGCCTTGAAGATGCGACTCTCAGCCCAGGATGCAAAGCAAAGCTGAGTGAGCAAACTTGGTCTTAGTGGTCATCAAATTTTACACTTGTGTGTCATCGTTTTTCTATACAAGGAAGTTTAAGTCACAGCAGTGGCATGTAGCGCTAGTAAGAGTTGAAGGAATCATGAGTCACTTCCATCCATCCATTCTCATCTGGGAAACAAGAAAATGAAACGGAGGAAGCACTTCAAAGAAGAAAGAAAAAGCAAAATAAGCGCACAAGGAGGTGAATCAGGCATGATGCAGGGCGGAAGAAAGCACACTTAGGGAACATTTCCTGGAATAATTATTGTTGAGCACTAAGTGACTCATTAAGACTTAAGAAAAAAAAAAAAAGTAGGATCCCCCCTGAGAGCACACAATCAGTTTAATAATTGAACAAATTCCAACAGGCTTCAGTGGCAGGGATCTATAAGTCCAACTCAGGAAAAATGATGGCAATGAGTGGGAGTTTACCGGTGCGACACGCAACAATGCTGCAATCAATGAGGACTTATAATACCACTCAGCCCCTCAATGTCAGCATGAGAGGCGGCAGGCGTGGGGAGTGTGGAGGGGTGGGGGGGTTGACTGATGACCACAGCTCGGGCTGCCAGACCAAGAATGGCTTCATCAATGGCAGTCACATTCGGTACAAGGTGAAAGAAAACATTGCAGAAAGCTGGAGTCAAGAGCACATTTTTCTTTATGACTCTCATCCATAAAAATCACATAAATTCCTATAACTTGATGATCACGAGATCCTTGCCATAGGATAAAAGCCATAAGTCACACAAGTACTTGAAGGTAAAACTTGAATCTCCACCGAGGCTGAAGGAGGGAGTTACAATACGTTTGTTATATGTTATCAGACCACCTCCTGGTTTACTGATATAAGACTACAAGAAAGAACCACTTACTCCGGGGGCATCCCCCCCACAAATAAAATACATATCCACCGTCTTTCAATAACTCACATATAAGAGCTGTGAAAAAAGAACTAATTTAGTGATAACATTGAGCAGCACTGCCATTTTAAAAACAAATTAGCATTCTTAGTTTATATGAGGGCGTTTGTTACTTCCAAAAATGTCATTAAAAGACACTAGCGTATAAAAACGCAACATCCCCCCAGCTCTGTTTTGGTTCAAATCCTCCCTTAATTCAGCCCCCAAATAGCATGAAAAGTAATTAACACTCTCAAAAATGCTCATGTCCACTTTCCAAGCTGCTTAGCCTCACAAGATTTGCGGGATCCTTTAATCTCCAAGAAGGGCTGTTCTGGTGTATTACAAAGTATAATGTAGAGCACTGTAGTGGATTTATGAGATATGATCTGCACTGGAAGCTACACATGATAAATTTGATTAAAGTTGACTGGGGCAGAGCTAGGGTGTTGAGGCTAAGCAAGTGGCGGTTCAGCGGCTCTGTGCATGTGGCGCATGCCGTGCCATCCATCCATTTTCTGTATCGTTTACATTCAGGTTTGCAGGCGTGGTGGAGCCTATTCCAGTTATCTTTGGGTGAGGGTGGGGGGTGGGGTACACATGCAGTGGACACTCCCTGCCACAAATACCTCCGCCTCCATGTCGACAGCTTCACCAAACCAGCCACCTATGTGCTAACTATCAGAAGGTAACACTGATATTTCTGGCCAATCCAACACCGTTGTTTGGCATTTCATTCCTGATGGGTTATGGGTGGGTTGAGTTTTTCTGTGATTGGTTGCCCCCACTTAGAAGGCACACTTGTGAGGATACGCGTTTGTGTGTGACAGAGCTGGCAAAGGAGTGGAGAGGCAAATGATGTTGATAAACACGGGAAATTCGAATGACCCAATTTCAAGCCCCTTGGCAATAAAATGGCTGGAACTCACTGTAAAGTCAATATTATGTCGCAAATACTGCAAAAAGTTGGTTTAGTAAAATATGGCACCTTTAAATCTTGAGCAATGTCTGAAAAGAATCAAAACACGAAATTTAATCTTCTACTAAAGGTTACAGACTGAGGAGATTTGGTCTTTTTTGCCCAATACCTTGGTAACTGATGCAACAAACTGTATAACTAAACTGAAAATGAAAAACTTAGATAGTTACAACATTTCCAAACTATTGACTCCAGGGATATATTTTACGTTGGAAAAAAAAAATCTTGCGGCACACCATCAAATATCACAAAAAGGTGATATACAGGTTGATCATGAACCTTCTGCTATTAGGTGGAAGAAAATTCTTTTCCGTATTACTGTGAGTTACTGGCCATGGATAGATGAACAAAAATAGATTTTCGGACCAAATGAGTGAAGATCCCTCGATACACCTGATGATCCCCTCGCGACTTTGGGAATCACTGACATAAAGCCTAAAGCTGATCTTTTAGCAGTTTCAAATCCAACACAACAGCATGTCTGTGGGTAGACAAGTATGAACTGAAAGTATAGAAGCGCTCTGGTTCTCGCAGATAAATCAAGTTCCAGCATGCAGAGCGATGGCCTCCACACTTTACATTCCCACTCACTTTTTTTTTTTTTTTTTTTGTTTAATCCAGAAGGAATGGGAGGAGTGGCGCCTGGCTTTCTGAGACACAGGCAGTCAATAAAAGGACGGCCGAGAGCTCAATACCAGCCCTCCCCGCTTCCTATTTCAACACGACTCGCGAGGTGATGGCTTCATTAATTTAATCGCGCAGTTTGGAGACGATCACATATCAGGTGTTGTACAATGCGGTGAAGACAGTTCTTTGCTAGTCGTCATAACAACAGTTTTACCTGGGCCAAAAAGGGTTTAGTCGTCGACAAGTGTTTGTCGGTGAACAGGAGGACGCAGGTTGAGGAAGAAGCCAATCATTTGTGGTGTGGATCCAGTCAAAAAAAAAAAAAAAATGCTGGATATATTTCTTTAAAAGGAGGCCGATCTGAAAGGGGGGGGGGTGGAGAAGAGGGTCACTACTTTAAATTGCAAGAATAATTGTAAGCGTTGTGATGCAGCGAGAACAAAGTCGAATATGCAAATCCTGACACAAATGTCTACTATCTAGAGATGTGCGAGATATGGTATTAATCAAGTAATTGCACAACTCTGTCATTGTTCGTCAATTTTACAACAGACCACTTACTCTTGTGAAATTGTAATTTTAGCTGGGTGCAATACAGACTTTTCCCATTAAATGACTTCTTTCATAATGGAGCAAGTTAAGCAACATGATTCTTGATTCTTCATTTCAGCTATATTGTAACAAAATCCCAACATTTTTTGCAAAAAAGACCTAATTCTTAAAACAATTATTTTTTCGAAAAGGAGGAACCTTATTTTTTTAGTCAGTCTTTTCACGTAACATGAAATTTTAACGTAATACAAAATCCTTAGTTTTGCTACATTCAATCCCCCGCCTGTGTGGAGTTTGCATGTTCTCCCCGTGCCTGCGTGGGTTTTCTCCAGGCACTCCGGTTTCCTCCCACATCCCAAAAACATGCACCATTAATTGGACACTCTAAATTGCCCCTAGGTGTGATTGTGAGTGCAGCTGTTTGTCTCAATGTGCCCTGCAATTGGCTGGCAACCAGTTCAGGGTGTACCCAGCCTCCTGCTCATGACCCTTGTGCCGATAAGCATCTAAGCAAATGGATAATTCTGATCATGTATCCATCCTCTTTCTTCTGCTTATCCGACAACAGGTTGCAGGTTTATTAGCTTGAGCAGGAAAGCCCAGACTTCCTTCTCCCCAGCCTGTTCATTCAGCTCTGCTGAGGAATCCAAATGCATTCCCAGTTCAACCGGGAGACAGTCTGTCCAGGTCACCCCCGAAATCTCTTCCTGGCGGAACTTCAGAAGTCCTGACCAAGGAGGTGACCTGGCAGCATCCTAATCTGATGCCAGAGCCACCACATGAGCCTGGGGGTTTGAATACTTTCTGCGCGAACTATCCTGGCTGGCCTGGAAACACATCGGGATCCCCTGGAAGTGCCGAGTGAGAGGGAGGTCTGGGCATCCATCCCTGCAAAACCTTCCCCCATGACCCGACCTCGGGCAAGTGGAAGAAAATGGGTGGATGGACAAAAATAATTCAACAGGGTAGTGGCAGTCACCTTCACTTCTACACGTTAAAAAAGCTCCAGTGTTAAAACTACTAATGAGGCACGAGCAAATATGTGCTCACATTAACACATTAGTGTCATGTCAGTGTTTGCGCATGACCTCGGTTGGAGTTTGGCAGAGAATTCCCTGAATTCAATTTGCACCGTCTTGCCAGCATCTGCTTGGGAACGAATGGCAGAGCAGAAGCATGTGACTCAACAAGAGTAGACCGGGGTTGGGCGAAGACTCCCAAGGACCAGTGAGAATTACCAACTTCAATAGGTGAAAATATAAAAGATGAACAGAAGGCCAGGCCAAATTGAAACGTCCCCCTCTTTTTCCCAATCAAAATCAACAAAGGCCTGATTATCAGAGGCCTCTAAATGATTTACCTGTGGTGTGGTGCGTGTTATGAGGGATTTTCCCCACTTGGCTTCAAACTGAAACACTGATACAGTCTTCAGGGTACACTTGTGAGCCATAAACAACCTCAAAAGGACAAACTCACACCAGATAATGAAAAAGTGTTACCATGGGTCTACTATCCAGACCGATCAGCACTAGGAGCAAATCAGCAATATAAAGAGCAGAAAGTCCTTGTCAAATGCCACCAGTGAGGTCCAAGATTGGTTGTCACAAAATAATTGAAGTAACTCCTTCACGAGCTGTGAACGAGCCCAAAACTTTATTTCAAAATCCAGCTTTGGGGACAAAGTCGCCACTCACTAGAGAGTACTATTCTCTCGGAATTTACTGAATGTCGGAGATTCTCCTCTCTTAAATGCGAAGGAAACACATTTGAAAAATGGTAATTGTTAAAAGAAACGCACATTTCAGAGAAATAAAAGCACTTCATCACTTCACATAAACTGCCAGGATATTTTGTAACCACGGTGTCTTTTCTTTACATACGTTTGCTTGAATCAAAAAAGTAAAAAGGGCCTTATTCAAAGCAAGCAAGGAAATACTGGTTAATGAGTCACATTATATCATAGTAAATGCTGGTTAGCCATGCAAATTAATCGGTGAAAATTAATCACAAAAGAGAATTTAATGACTTTGGACGTGTTGAGAAATGCTCATTTTCTTTCTGCAATCATAATTATGAGCCCATTTCGCTCAACTGCGTTGTGTGATACAGTATAAATAGTAATACACAGGTACCAATCAGGACGATTCCAGTATTTTGCCTCCCTTCAAATCAAAGTCAGCCGAGGTTAGATGGTCAAAGGTCTCTTCAAAATTTTTGACAAATTATCCTGTCATGTGCTGTGTGTTACGAGCGAATTTTCCTCCCCAATTTGCTTGCAAATAGTAAATACTGAACCCGTTTGACCTCATCTACAGTGAAGAAAATAAGTATTTTTGAACACTCTGCTATATTGCAAGTTCTCCCACTTAGAAATCATGGAGGGGTCTGAAATTTTCATCGTATGTGCATGTCCACTGTGATAAAGACAGTCTAAAAAGGAAAATCCAGAAATCACAATGTATGATTTTTTTAATGATTTATTTGAGTGATACACCTGCAAATAAGTATTACGGTCGTTCGCTGGATAAAGACAGCTGTCCACCCCATACAATCAGTAAGACTAACTTGTAACATGGCCAAAACCAAAGAGCTGTCCAAAGACACCAGAGACAAAATTGTACAACTCCACACGGCTGGAAAGGGCGACGGAGAAATAGCCAACCAGCTTGGTGAAAAAGGGTCCACTGTTGGAGCAATCATTAGAAAATGGAAGAAGCTAAACATGACGGTCAATCTCAATTGGAGGAGAGCCCCATGCAAGATATCACCTCGTGGGGTCTCAATGATCCTTAGAAAGGTGAAGAGTCCCCCCAGGACTACACGACAGGACTTGGTCAATGACCTGAAAAGAGCTGGAACCAACGTTTCCAAGGTGACTGTTGGTAATACACCAAGATGTCATGGTTTGAAATCATGCATGGCACGTAAGGATCCCCTGCTTAAACCAGCACATGTCAAAGCCAGTCTTAAGTTTGCCAATGACCATTTGGATGATACAGAGGCGTCATGGGAGAATGTTGTGTGGTCAGATGAGACCAAAATTGAACTTTTTGGTCAAAATTCCACTAACCGTGTTTGGAGGAAGACGAATGATGAGTTCCATTCAAAGAACACCATCCTTACTGTGAAGCATGGGGGTGGTAGCATCATGCTTTGGGGGTGTTTTTCTGCACATGGGACAGGATGACTAAACTGTATTAATGTCAATTAATAATTAAATCCTTCCTGCAGTGTGTGCAAACCTGCTGAACAACTACAGGAAACATTTGACCTCTGTAATTGCAAACAAAGACTACTGTACCAAATAACATTGGTTTTCTCAAGTGTTCAAATACTTATTTGCAGCTGTTTCTCACAAATAAATCGTTTAAAAAAAAAAAAAAAAAATCATACATTGTGAATTCTGGATTTTTCTTTTTAGATTCTCTCTCTCATTCTGTAATGCTATTGCAAATGGGAAAGGAGACCCACAGCCACCAATGTACTTTTATCCATTTAATCAACACCAGTAAAATAGTATAGCACCAACGACGAGCAAACTGTTGTCAGCCACATCTCACGCTCAGATACTCACACAAAGACTCACCTACATCACACCCTACCAGGGGGTGCATCTTATTGGTAGAGTATCCTTTTTATTGTTAAAATACATTTATCCTCAAACGTTTTTAATAAATAAGTGTCATTTAAGTAGTTTAAATATGTTTCAAGCATGCAGGAGGGGTAAAACTACATCCACAGAATGACTCCATAGTGTAGATTTTTACCTGTTGCAGGAGAGTCTGGATCCTTCTTCCTACTTTATACTTTGCCCTGTGGCACCGTACTGCCACTGATAGGTCTGTGTTGGTACTACAGACATCTGGTTTTGGGGGGGGAGAACACACAGGGTCTCTGGAGCTAGGCTTGTGTGTGGCGTACCGAGTTAGTAATTTCAAGTTCACCGCCAGCACAGTACAAGAGCAATAAACCCATGCATGGTGATTTTTGTTTCTTCATCGTGTGGGATATATCAGAGATTAAAAAAAAAATATATAAATATATTAAATATTTGCATGCATGTAGCCTTCCTTCATCTCATTAGAACCACTCACACAAGCAACGAAATTGCTCATAAAAAACATGAAAGTGTAAGCTTTTCCAGAAGTGCTTAGCTTGGACCGCAGGCTGACACCTCAATCACAGTCCCCCTTCTAAAAAATTAAATTACACAGAGCACGACGAGCGCCTCATGCTAATGTGACACCCACCACCACAATCCCCCCCACCCTTTTCTCTCCAGTACCACCCGCGGGCACAAAGACAGATCAGCCCACTCGTTTTGGAGGAAAATGCACCGTTGCGTATTCAACTGAGATGCTGAGCACGACTTAGCTCCATGTTCCAACAATTCTACAGCTCCAACGTTGCCAGAAGCCTTCGATGATTAACACCTGAGTTATTGGGCCACGATTAACTGAACGAGTATTAAAATATAAAAACAAAGAATCCGTACAAAGGGAAGCAGTAGAGGTCAAGTTGCATCACTTTCAACCATTTTCAGAAAACTAACACCAGCCCCTAAATATATTAATGAAGAACAGAGGCAGGGTTACCTCAATCCTGGAACATAAGTTATGTTCTTGGACTAGAAAAACAACGTTAGAAAAACACTGCGTCAGAGTTAGAGTGAACATAATGAATTGATTAGCACAGTTTCAGTTTCAGATTAGATAAGAGTTGAATATTTTGTTGCTGTTGGAGGACCCGTGACAAAGATGTCTGACACTGGGCAGCACACGTCTCTCCAGAATTCCTCCCGCAATCACATAATCTCATTATGTCAGCGTCAAGAGTTTGCTTTGATGTTTCAAGTAGGTGGTCCGCACATATCGATAATTGGGAAGAATTTGAGCATTTTTCCTTCCCTTTTGATGTAAGTCAACAAAGGTTTGATAGATGTCTCAAAGATTATCCTGACCGATTACCCTGTGGTGTGAGGTGTGTTAAACCAGAACTAAACCCAAGATGTGGAAACTCTTAAATTGTAATTGTATTTTTATTCATCGGATACTGTTGACCTAAATCTACAATGTAGTGATTCCAAAAAAAGAAACATTTCAAATACCACATCTAATGGCTTCCGGAGGTGATCATCTTTCGCGATGTCAGTTTGAGTGAATGATGTGTATTCGGGATGTATATCTTATTATCTAGCTTTATTTACTAAGAAATACATAGTTAGTAAAACAATGACAAGCTACAC
Organism: Syngnathoides biaculeatus; assembly: GCF_019802595.1. Taxonomy (NCBI): domain Eukaryota; kingdom Metazoa; phylum Chordata; class Actinopteri; order Syngnathiformes; family Syngnathidae; genus Syngnathoides; species Syngnathoides biaculeatus. Next base: position 31,702,888 of record NC_084644.1, read on the forward strand.
ATGATGCTGATGAGGTCAGCCGGACAAAATTTGATAGATTTACGGTGTTTCGCTCAGATCAAAGTCTCTCTTCAGAATAATCCAATGTTTTTCTGAGGTTTTCATGCTGTCCGAAGCCCCGTGACCAAGCTGTCTGACACTGGGCAGGAGACTTCACTCCAGAATGCTTTAATGGTCTAGAGATTTCATTGCACCCTGGACAGATTCAAGACACCCAGTGCCGAATGCAGCAAACCAGAACATAACCAAGTCTCCTCCATGTTTCAAAATGGTAAGGTTAAGATGCTTTGTACAGATTCCTAGATAGATTTGTGCCTCGTCAAAAATCAAATGTCATTAGTTTGTAGTTATTCCCCTGACAATTGTGGGTTTGTCACTTTATTGAAAAGCGTATCAACAATTTAGTCTAAATGTCTATTTGTGGTTTGTTGTACAGCAAGGTTCTCACTCAGACTCAGTCCATCCAATAATCCCTGAAAAGTCAAAGTTTTCATTTGAGCCTTTGTGACTGGCAGAGCGTGACCATCTTGTTCTCATCAAATGTCATATGCAGGGGTGGGTTCTCTTCTGCGGGGCCCTGAGTGAAAAATGAGGCACAATGCCAAAATAGGATAGGATACAAATGACAAATGCTTTGAAGTCAAGCTCAGAAGCCAAAATAACTTTTCCTCGGCACGCACAGCCGAGCGGAGTCGACGCCATCTCATCACAGCATCGCTTAACGGGATGGGTAAAAGCCGATAAAACGAGGATAGCGATCGAAGATCGGAGGAGAGTTGGATAAGCTGATGAATGACTCATAGCCCTGGTTCAAAAGGAAAATACACAAGATGGAGAACATCAGTCCTGAAGTTAGAGGGAGGGAAAGAGTGGGGGTGATCTATCCCACCAAACTGGACACACTCTATAGTGATTATCCTGTTTGGGTACATTGGTGCACTTGAGTCTTCACCAGCCGACTTTAAGCGAAAGCAAGAGTACACACTAGGCTGGTTGACAATCAACCACAGGGCACATATACAATACAGTTTAGGCAGATAACCATCCACAATCATCGTTACTGGGTGGGAATTAAATCAATGCTGACAACATAACATCAAGGGATTGAAACGCCACATTATTAAATCACATATGACTTCAAACCATGAAAAGATTGTCCCACCAAATTCGTAATTTACTTGTACATCAAATCAATTACCATTGAAATGCCATCATATTTGTTCCAGTCCCCACAAACCATCTGCATTTTTTTCTTGTTTGTAATAAAAAAAAATGAAGAAAAAAATAGCACTGTATTGTGGAAAGATAAAAACAAATGCAAATGTAAAGAAACTAGAATTTGGCCTCTTTTGCTGCTGCTGCTGCTGCTACTACTACTACTACTACTACTAAAACCCCTGCCCTCCTACTCCTCTCTTGCTTGGGCAGAAGACTCTGTGGTGGTGGTGAGGCAGTTGCTGTGAGGATTCTGTATCGACTGACCGGGTATAAGACCTGAGGAGAAGCAATTTCCCACAGGCATCTACCTGCGACACTTATTTTTATTAAAATGGATTCCCATGCTGTTTAGCTAACACAGTTCACCATCATCTCGTGATGAATTTTGGCCACTCAACATTCATTCAAAATTGGCCAATCTAGAAGTTTGATTCCACCATGTGTGATTCATTCAGGTTTCTGCCTTTTATGCACAAAACCCATTACCACTGCATTTCTATTACAACTAGAAATCATCCTTTAAAGACATGCACTATACTGCCAAAAGAATTTGCTCACCAACCCAAATAATCAGAATCAGGTGTTCCAATTACTTCAATGGCCACAAGTGTATAAAATCAAGCACCAAACCATCTTGACTGTTTTTACAGACATTTACGAAAGAATGGGTCGCTGACAGGATTTCAGTTAATTCCAGGATGTAACTGTGGTAGGATGCCACCTGTCGAACAGGTCCAGTGGTGAAATTTCCTCATTCCTAAATATTCTACAGTTGGCTGCATTATCATGATGTGGAAGCATTTGGGAATGACAGCAACTCAGCGGTGGGAGGCCACGTAAACTTGATGGAGCGGCATCAGTGGATGCGGAGCTGCAAAGTCCGCCAACTTTTTGCCAAGTCAGTGGTGACCGACCTCCAAAGTTCATGTGGCCTTCATTTTAGCTTAAGAACAGTGTGTAGAGACCTTCATGGAATGGGTTTCCATGGCTGAGCAGCTGCCTCCAAGCCATACATCTAGTACAATGCTCATCCAAGTGTCGGAACCATTAGTGTGCCATGCCACCATTTGACTCTAGAGGACTGGAGACGCGTTCTCCGCTGACAAAATCATGCTTCTCTATCTGGCAATCTGTTTAACGAGTCTGGGTTTGGCCATTGCCGGGAAAAGGGTACTTGTCTGACGGCATTCTGCCAAGTGTCAAATTTGGTGAAGTCGGAGGAAATTATGGTGTGAGGTTGTTCTTCAGGAGCTGGATTTGTCCCCTTTGTTCCAGTGAAAGGAACACTGAATACTTCAGCATGTCAAGAGATTTTGGACAAGTCCACGCTTCCAAATTTGCGGGAACAGTTTGGAGCGAGCCCTTTTGTCTTTCAACAAAACTTTGCACCGATGCACAAAGCAAGGTCCAATAAGACATTGATTAGAGAGTCTAGTGTGCTTGAACTTGAGTGGCCTGCACAAAGTCCTCACAAATGTGCTTCTGGAAGAATATTTATGGGATTATTTTGCTACTCTCCTTAACTTTGTGGACAGCCTTCCCAAAAGGGTTGAAGTTGTTAGTCCTGCCAAGGATGGACCAACATGTACTGTATATTATACCTACACATTATGGATGGGATCTGACTTTAAATTCATACTTGTGCGATTCAAGGCAGGTGAGTGTATACTTTTGTCCATATAACACCTCCCCATTCACTTTTCGACAACAATTAAAGTCAAGCTGAATGTCGACAGCTGTAACTTTGTTTTAACATATCGAGTTGACAACTTTTGATCATGTCTACAGTTTTAAGAAAAAAGGTATACTTTTCAAAAGTGTGATGGAATGTCCAAGGTCATTAAATTACCCATTATGGTAACTGCATGGATTTCAACAGAATCTCTTTGTTCCATTGCCAGAGGAACCTAACGAGATTTACAACTTTTCATTGGTTTTTCATCACATTCTCGTTTGGACATGGGCATTCCAGTCCACTTCAATGTTTCAAAACATTGAATATACACCATAAAAGCAATGGCTATGAAATGATAGACTTATGTTTATGGTGAGCCAAAGCCGTCTCAGTTTGTGTTTTGTAATTAGAGGATGAGAATAAATCCTGGAATATTCATAGATAAGAACATCTAATAGATTTGAGAAGTCGCTGACAACTAAAACCCCAAGACATACAGAATTCCTCTTTGAAGTGTCGCCTACTGTTAACAAATACTCCTCTGATCAAACCAGACAATTCAATTGAAAGGCACATCTGTCTAGACTAGATGGGAACACGGTTGAGAAGGACTGTAGATTCCCGACCTCCGTTGCCTTCTTTTCCAATTTGAAAGACACACAGGAACACGAGTCTGATGGCTTCGCTCGGCGGGCGGCCTTGAAATTCCTGACCGTCTGGCCCGGGAAATTGAAGCCATGATGCTGTTTAACGCTTGATTGGTCGGGGGAGGTCACGTGAACCGGTGAACTTTGCGACCAAAAACATCATTGTGGCCACTGGGCTCTGGCGTGGTTAACTTGCCACAGCACCCTAAAAATTAGGCAACAGTGACAAAAATGGACACATAAGTCCATTGCGGAGGATCTAACTTGGAAGGTTTAATGCCCCAATACACCTGCAAAAATCTTTTCACAGAGGTCAACAAATAAGTCACCACCGACTAAACAATGAAACGAATAAAACACCAAACAGCCTGTGGTCAATGATCAACTAGGGCAGATAAACCAGTGACCTCATTGTGTCTCTTTTGTCAAAGGTTTCCTCACTGGCTTTGAAACATTAAGGTTGTTAAGTACACTAAGAAAAACCCACTCTTTTCTATTTTGTAGTTTTACCGCTCCTCCTAGTTGTATCATACATTAACATCTTATTACACTTGAGAATGGCAAGGGTTGAAATGTTCCTTAAAATCATTTCTCATACAATTAACAATGATTTTATGATGTTAAAAAAAATATAGCCAGAAATGCTTTGGCTTCCAAAAAAGTAGCACAATTTTCCCACCAAGCTTAACAAAAACATAACATAATATTACACAAACTCCTTTCATTTAACGACTTTCTACACTCATTTCACATATTCTGAGTTCTCTCGGCTGGACTGCGCAAGCACATAAACGGCAATTACACGGGGCCAACGGATCCCAAGGGATGCTGTGGGAGAAATTAGCAGCCAAATGGCCATTAAACAAGTAACCGGGTGACCTGTGCATGCCACTTGGGGGGTGTGGTGCAACACTCGGCGGGGCCCCTCCTTATTTAATACTCCTTCCTTTGCAACATCATAGTTCCTCTTGGGGGGGCCTGGGATTTCGACCCAGGAGTCAGTAACATGTCTGCTCGTTTTAAGTGCCAAGAAAGGGGAGCACAGCATGAAATTGTTCCTCAGTCGCATTAAATACAACATTGTCAAAGAGCAACTTGATTTCTGCAATACTATATGTGAACACTAGAGCATCTTCAGTGGAAGACATACTTGTAGCCAAGTTTAAGTGACCTGAGAAACTCCTAATTAGATTTTTTTTTTTAAATATTGTACTACACATTTTGGCTACCGCGGCTCTCTGTATTTTTTTTTTTTTTAAACAAATTCCTTTAAATTCAAAATGCCTTACTTTAACCAGGATCCCTCACCATTCAGTGGACAAAAGGAGGTCGGATTTGCCCCTGCCGGTGCCATAAACCCTCGCTGCCTTGGAGCAGCTCCTGGCTTTCTAGTTAGCTGGCTGGCTACCAACGCTTCTTACAACATAGCCAGCGCTCATCATCCGTCACCAATAACAGATGAAACTTTCTCCCTTTTATTCCATTGTGGTCCGCGTTCACCTCGGCAGCTTCAGATGTGGCGCTGTCATGAATATCTATGCAACTCCTCCGTTTAGGCAAACGGACGCATCCTTCTGAGGAGATCTCACCATCCCCAAGCTACAACTGCCTACGTACGTGCAATCAGTTTAAATGGCGTTGGCCATAAAAATTTAATATCCATCCATCCATTTTCCGAGGCACTTATCCTCACAAGGGTCACGGGAGTGCTGGATCTTATACCAGATAGGAAGTGGGGTACACCCTGAAATGATTGCCAGGCAAATATACCGTAATTTCCGGCCTATAAGCCGCAACTTTTTTCACACGCTTTCAATCCTGAGGCTTATGCGGTGATGCGGCTATTTTGTGCATTTTTTTCCCCCTAACAGCCACAGGGGGGGATTTGAGCGGAAAAGGTAAGAGTGGAATATATGTGGCAAGGAAGTAACTTTTACCGGTCTGGCCTTGTTAGCGCTGCGCTAGCATGTTACTGCTGTGATTCAAAGATTTCTTACCAGTATGTTTTTTTTTTTTTTTTTAAACCAGCACTGTTAGCGCAGCGGCGCTAGCGTTAAACTCACTGTGTAGCATCTTTCTTTGTAAATATCTCGTGTTTCAATGTTGGTTTCGAGGTGGGAACTTGGGGCTTTTACACGGCTTTGGCCTCTGTATGTACCAAATGGTATTTCCTTTACAAATGTACTGGGTGAGGCTTATAACCAGGTGCTCTCTGTAGGCCGGGAATTACGGTACAATTAAAAAAAATTATGTGGTGGAGCAGACCGGCCCTTGAATTTGACACCAGTACTTTTTTGATTATTTCAACCTGTCTTTTTCTGTTGTGCTAGGTGGTGATAATTTTGAATAAATGGTAACAGTGATTGCATTAACTATATGATGGGTACATATGTGTGTGCGCATGTAACCGCTTGTGCCTTAGGGTTATTTGACTTGACTGTATTATTTAAAGCAATTTTATTTTTTTATAATATGGAAGTTGCCATTTAAGACAGATTTCATTGTGCTGATTAAGAGAATAACCCAGAGGGTTAAACAAGGAATTTCTTAAAAATGACTATGGCCACACAAACTATTGATAGTTTCAGCACAATTTGGGCAGTGATGTACAAGCTGTACACAGACTACTTCGTACTGTTAGAAAATGAAATGTTTGATGGTCTCCCATAAAGAGATATCTGAAAAAAAAATGTAAGAGGTATACACACACTTTTGTGAGTTACTGTATGCTCGGGTTGTAGAGTGATGTACAATTCTTACTTTTTAGCCTTGAGCCAAAAGAAAAAAAGGCTAATTGCTGCTCATTTGAAACTTGTGAGCATGCTTTCACATAACTACGCGAGGGCTCAGGTCATGCTAGAGTCTACTTCGCCTGAGGCAAAACCACATCCTCGTCATGTCATATGTGGTCCCCTGAAGTATAGTTAGGGTCACAGGGGTTACACCTGGATGTGTAAAAGTGGTGATCCTAAACACTGACCGGGGTCCCATTTATTTTATATATTTATTTATTTTTTTACACCAGGAGAGAATGGCTTTTGTTTGACTTTGTTTTTATAAAGGAGGTGCCATGTAAAGAAACTCGTCAGGAATGCGGCTCTCTCTAGGAGAAACGTCCCAATTTACAGCTTTAACTCGTTCCAAGAACGCCCCAAAATATACTGCATTGACCTATACAGTATTATTATCCATTAGCAGTATTATTATGGTGCAGTACTCATACTTAATACACAGTTACCAAGTTTTAATAAACAGGTTAGGTATAGAGATAGATAATGTGAGTATTGCAATAGATGGTGGCCTTTAAGGGACAAAAAAGGCAAAGCTTTTCAATTGTGAACCTTGTTACAACACCTGTCTTCGTGTTCAGACTTTCTTATTACAGTGCTACAGTGGACCTGAATGGACAAAAGTGAACTCCTCCGTGAAAACGTGGGTCAGATGTGTTTACACCAACACTCTAATATTGTCAGCAGTCAATAATCTTGTATGGTGGCCTTCAGCAATACCAGAAGGTAAACAACTGATGTATAGTGGCCTTGAAGGACAATCTGCGTTGCAAAATGCACAACTTTCCAATAGTCACATTGTTATGAATAACAAGCATTATATGGTGGCCTTGCAGGAACTAAAGGGCAAAGCTCTCCATTGTAAACCTTGTGACTTCTCAATATTTAGCGTTGCTCTTCGACTGACATCGTCCAAACTGCTTATCCTCACAAGGATCGCGGGAGTGCCAGAGCCTGTCCCGACTAACATTGAGCAAAAGGCAGACTACACCCTGAACTAGTCGCCAGGCAGTCCCCTCAATTGTCACATTAAGATAGCGGTGATTGAGTGTGTACAGTTGCCTTGAAGGGACAAAAATGCAAAACACATTCCATTATAAATGCATGGCACCTGACTAGTCAAATTTATGCTTCCATTGGCACAATATGAAGGTCAACAGTGAATATCAAGCTGGTATATGACGGCCTTGAAGTGACAAACGTGCAAAATACTTTTATCAAATGGATGACTCCTTAACATTTTTCACAAACCTCTCTATGACACAAGCCATTTGTTATTTAAGATAATATTCGATGCTGTCCAACTGTCACAGCTTAGTGAGCAGAACCAGAATTTTTAAATTAGCAGTGTATGGTAGCCTTTAAGGGACAAAAATGCACAAAGGTAAATTTCTCAACTGCAAATTGTGCAGTATTAATATCATAACCTGTGCTTTAACTGTCACATTAATAATGTTAACTAAAAAGGCAATGCCTAATATTGACTAACGGTAATTTTAGACATTTGGCAAACAAATCAGGGTTTCTAGCTTGGACACATGCATCACTATGCAGTAAATCCAGGACGTGATGCACACTGTCAGAGCATTTCAGAAACGCGGCTCCTAATATTTGTGCGCAACGTTACACCTAGGTTGGCCTATATGCGCTTGGCTGGAGATGGGGGGCGGGGGTCGGTGCATGGCGTGCGTCCAGGGCCGCTTTGGAACCAGACTAAAGGACGCCAAGCCAGGCACAGACACAACAACAACAACAACAACAACACATTCAATATACACGCTGCAACTATAAATAAGAAGTCAATTATCAAAAAAAGCGTACCTTAATGACACCCAGCCGGTACTTGTCAAAACACCCCCCAAAAGTTTTTGCCCACTCCTACTTTTCTGCAAGTGTCCGCTCTGCGAAAATTCCACCGAACGTTTACTTCAAAGTTGGCACGCCGGCTTGCTTGGAGCACGTCCCACTCGTCGTCAACAACAAAGAGTATGTGTCCGATAAATGTGGCAGAAAGACAGGCGAGACAGTCCGCGACCGTTCGCGAACGCGAGCTTTCGGGTTCTGCCGAACCAGACGGCCCACAGCGGGTGCCACCAGGTGCTCATTTACATAACTGCACCGGCTGTGGCCAATCATGGACGAGAGCAAGGTGGCTCATTGGATATGCAAGAGGGGGACTCGTCCAATCGCAGGCTCCGGTGGGCGCGGCTTTGCTAACCGATGTCAACTTTGGAGTGAAATTTATTGCGTGTGAAAAGCCTTTGAAAAGAATGGACAGCAGGTCTCATTGCATAACTTGAGAAACACTTTCCGCCCTAAAATAGAATGGATGTTATCAACGGGCTGATCACACCTATCATAATTACACCGAGGGGCAATTTATAGTGTCCAATCAATGCATGTTTTGGGGATGTGGGAGGAAACCGGAGTGCCCGTTTGTGTTTTAATCTTTTATTTAGTCATGTTATTTGGAATGTGAATTATCATTTTGTTAGTGGGCATGTTTCCTCCGGGCACTCCGATTTCCTCCCACATCCCCAAAAACATGCAACGTTAATTGGACACTCTAAATTGCCCCTAGGTCTGATTGTGAGTGTGGCTGTTTGTCTCCATGTGCCCTGCGATTGGCCGGCAACCGGTTCAGGGTGTACCCCGCCTCCTGCCCGTTGACACCTGGGATAAGCCCCAGCACTTCCCGCGACCCTCGTGAGAATAAGTGGCAAAGAAAATGGATGGATGGATGAACTAAATGAATTGAATGAAATGAAAGTTGAATTTTTGCGGTACTAACCGCTGTGGATGATCCCATTGAATGTTTATTTGTCATTACTGTATTGTTATTGTATACTATTATTTACCGCCATCAACTTTAAATGGTCTTTTTGTGTGGCTTAGGGCATTTAATATGGAGCCACTGCTTGTGAAGGAAACTTTATTATAGTGCGTCGGTGGAATAGCGTAGCATTAAAAGCCCCCTGGGCTATAATGAGTCAGTCAGATTGAAGGGCTTTTGCAGGAAAGCACAGCAATGAGGCTGCAAAGACTGAGAGTTGTTGATATGGGACCTCGAGGCGGAAGCCGAAACTGGGAGGAAATTTGCCTTTCAAACAGAGCCGCCTGTGTGTGTGTTTACACCGTTTTGCGCCAAAAGCTTTATTGGTTGATAGTTCCTATGTGTTGGTACATGCCTGTTTGACTGGGAGGAGGACGGCAAAAACTCGAGTTCTCAGGGACACAAGAAGCTGGGCTCCACGCTCGGAGTGACACTGGGACACTGACACACGCTCTACTGCGCAAATGAAATACTACTTTGAAACCAAATCAATCATGGGGCTTGTGTTCCAGACCAAATCAGTGAAATCGAAAGAACATGTGCAGACACATATGTAGTTTTACCCTTTCCACAAACTTGAAACACATTATATATATTTTTTAAAAACACACTTAAACAAATCAAACAATCTTTTAAAGTATTTCTTTGCACCTGTTCCTCCATATTTTGCTCGTACAGTTCTCCAAATTGGAGGCTCATTGCGCTTGCTGTAAGCTATTCGTCACTCCCAGTTGAAGTTTCATGTAAAACTGACAAATAAAAGAAAAGCAAACACTGTACAGTGGAACGTCAACTTAATGGACTAATACGGATGAGTGGTCGTCTGTGAAATGAGATCGCCCTTTAAGTTGAAGCAGTTTTTTAGACCCCAAAAGCACCCAGTACGGTATAATATGACTGTAAATAGATATAGGCATTTAAAACTTTGCAAAATGTTAAAGTTAGTCCAATCTTTAGTCGTTTGTGCGTGATTTTGAGTTAGAAGTGTACACTATTTTCTCTCAGTTAAATCCGTTAAGTAGGGGTTCTTTAAATCGAAGTTCTGCTGTGTAATTCAATACCAAAATAGTCAAGCAAAATGTTTCATTTAATGCAATGGCATATTAAAGCTGACATATAATGCAAAATGACAGGGTAACAAAAATCAGAACTTGCCAGAATTTGTATCAGAACTATAAAAAATGTGTCTCGGGAAATTAGCATAGATGTTATCTTTGTTATACGGAAACAGCTCAAAAAACTGTAACACCCACGGAGCTGCAACACCAAAATACAGTATGAGCGCTTAAAAATTACCATGAACTGTAGGGGCGGAGTCAGGAATTTTCCCGGGGGGTGGCCAGACAATTTTGTCTGTTAGCTATGAAATCAAAACGTTTACAAGGGTGGAGGTGTGGATTGGTGGATGCCGATTGAAAATTTTGCCCCCTGAAGCTAATTTCTTTGCCCCCTTGAAAAACAATTGTAGACTGAAATGTACTTATTTATTCAGCAAAAGGGAGGGGAAGTACAGGACTTTCTTCCAGCACATACAAAACTGTTGCAGTAAAATTTGCTCACATTCTGGAAAGTAAGACAATACTGTACTGGTTAATATGTACATCACATTGTATCATAGCAACCCTTAGACATCATGCCAAATATGCCCCCAAAGGGAATTACATCAGAGCAATGTGATTGGATGTTTAGTCAGTGCATTCAATCACAGTTTTTCGAACTTGTATGATGTCATCTTATGGGGAATAGTCCAGCATTGTTGAGCTCCAAGTTTGGGGGGAATTTTGTATTTCCACCCGCCTCGCATGAGCTGCACAATTTGTTGTCGATTGTGTTGGGAGTGTGAAAAATCAATGCTAACATGCAGCAGAAGGAAGCCATATTTTTTTCATGATACACTAACAGATGTCAGTCATGCTGCTGTTTAAATGTTTAATGGCGAGTTTTACTTTGATATTTCTTTCTTGATGATACAGTGGGTATTTATGCATACAGTATATATATAGAGTTTAAGATTTCCTGATAGCAAATAATGAAGAAAAAAAACACTTAATGCAGCTCAAAATGCAAGGTAGTTATAAATCTGGATAGCGTTTTTGAAACATCCAACAATCAGTCCTTTGCTGATTTCGATCACAAGGAGGGGAAACTGTACCACTTTTGACTTATTTTCTTGACGCCAATTTCTATTTCGACAGGGCTTTGGTGCTATCTCGTGCCATCGCAGGACCCCTCAGAAAGACCACAAAAAGTGAAGAGGTGACTTTTTTTTCATGTGAAGAGCTGGGAATATGTTCCTCAGAGGTGGAAGAGTGTACAAGTGGTACCTCAACCGGTTCCTCAGCGTTCTGAGAACCCGAGTTCAAATCTGGCCTTGCTTGTGTTGAGATTACATGTTCCCCACGTGCCTGCATGGGTTTTTCTGGGTATTCCGGTTTCCTCCCGCATTCTGAAAACAAGCCCGGTACGTAATTGAAGACTCTAAAATTACCCATCGGTGTGAATGGTTGTTTGTTTTGATGTGCCCTGTGATTGGCTGGGGACCAGTTCGGGGTGTTCGCCCGAAGATACCTGGGATGGGCTCTCCCGTGAACTTTGTGAGGATAAGTGATGGGTGGTGATGTGGTGGTGTAATGGTGATGATTTTCCATAGGAAAAAAAAATCTAGTACAATATCCCCCACTATAACATGGTTTATCACAATCCCTTTCTTTTTAAGGAATTGTTTTTTTTATTGACTTTTATATCAAGCTGGTGATGTAGCATCATAAAAGTTTTATGTGTACCAATACTGTAACAGCACAGTATTTGTAATCCCTAGTTTTTGCACAATACTGTAATACCCTTGCCGACTCCACTTTATTGAATAAATAAACTCACACAGAAGCTGCTGCCCACCGCAGCTTACCTCCAGAGCCTCACCTGCACACAGAAACAAACTCAACTCAACTTTTCTGAACATTTTATGCTTTCAGTTTTTCTCTTTTGCTGTTCAAATATGTTTATGTTTCAAATGTGTATTAAATGTTAAAGTTGCGATCGTTGACGCTGCTTGGCCTCGATAATGCGTCCTGATTTTTTTTCTCAACTTCTTTCAAAAAGGGCTTGTTGCATGATTAATGCATCTCTATCGACGTATAAATGTTAGCGTATTCACAAAAAGAGGAGAAGCTAGTTTTCTCACTCCCCTCCGTGTCTTTCTAGCACTCAGTCCAGCCGGCACTACTTTGTTGGTTGCCGGGGCAACGGCCAGTCCCATTGTCGACATCATGACCTCTTCCACTATTATTTCCCTTTTGTGCACTCTTCTGTCATTGTGTCTCACTCTCGCTCGACTCCCCATGACCTGTTCCCATCGTTCTTTTTACGGGAGTTTTTAGGGGGGAGTTTTGTTTGTCACACTCTATGTCATAAACCCGCCCCCTCCCTTTCCCAAAGCGTTCCGGCTTTTGTGTGAAAAACAGCCGAGCGTAGAAAGCAGGTCTGATCCTGTGAGGAATTCAGCGGGAGAGCGAGTTTGTCGAAATGCAAGATGGGCCAGTATGAAAAAAAAGCGCCTGTGATTGCCGCCGAGGGGAAGTAACAAAGTACAAATACTTCATTACTGTACAAGTCCATTTTTTAGGATTCCCGACATTTGAAACTCTTTCACTTGCTCAAATCAGGCTTTTTTTTTATCACTACAAATGAGGAACCAACACAATGTTAAAAGGACATAAAGTTCAACATAATTTCTGATCTTGATGGATTGATTTTTTTTGTAAATATTTTATTACATTGGTAGATCTCAATGAACTAGAAAGTCTGGTTTCAAAAGGTTGTGAATTGTGGATTTTATTTTACCACGAGCGGGCAGCACCGTGGATCAGCTGGAAAGCGTCAGTTTCACAGTTCTGAGGTCCCAGGTTCAATCCCGGGCCCGCCTGAGTGGAGGTTTCATGTTCTCCCCGTGCTTGCGTGGGTATTCTCTGGGCACTCCGGTTTCCTCCCACATCCCAGAAATATGCATTAATTAGACAATCTAAATTGCCCCTAGGTGTGATTGTGAGTGCGGCTGTTGTCTGTCACCATGTGCCTTGCGATTGGCTGGAAACCAGTTCAGGGCATGCCCTGAAATGGTTTCCTCCTGCCCGTTGACAGCTGGGATAGGCTCCAGGACTCTCGTGAGGATAAGCGACTAAGAAAATGGAGAAATGGATTTATCATGAGCCATAATCATCAAAATTATGCTGCACATGGTGCATTTTAAAAATCGCTATAGCGTTTTAAATTGAACTACCTCAACTAAATGAAACTTTTGACACCATTTCAATAAAATTTTTAATGTCTTTTCATGGGACCTCAATGAAGAACTGATACTTTACTACAGTGTGGAAGTCAGTCTCCAGCTTGTAAAACAGTGTCACCTCAAAATAACTCAACATACGGCCATTAACTCTCTGGTAAAAAAAAAGTGAGTACATCCCTTTGTGAAAGTGTTAAAATAAGTCCAATTAGGCATTTTCCCCTCCTGGGTGTCATTGAAAGCACGGGTAGAAGTTCTATTAAGTTTTGATACTCTTCGCTGAAAGTTCAAAATGACATGAAATGGCAAAAAAATTGTTGACCTATACAAATAAAGTGGTCGCTGGGCCATGTTTGAGCCCCCCCCCCCCAAAAAAAAGAAAACTGAAACAATGCAAAACAGTCAATAGTATATTGCTGCAGTACTGCATATTTCTGAGTCTTTGCACGTTGTCAGCAATTATCTTCAAATAAGAAAAGTGTATTGAAAAACAAAATTCTGAATTCACTTTACAGGATACTGAAGAAAAAACTACAAATAGTTTTTCTACCTCTGGAGACTGCTAAGGAAAGATAAAAAGTAGATGTTTAGTGAAGGGAAAGCATAAAGCGTTCACTTTGAACGCTACGTTAAAAAAGGGCTCTTTTCAAGCGCACTGACAGGTTATTTACTGCGTAGTCGACAAAATACTCCATCAATGCCTTGCCTTGCCTCGTGACGGGGAGTCAAAACATCAGAACAAAATGGAAACAGATAAATTAAAAATGGAAGTATTCAATCTCAGAGGCATGTCATTGGACAACACACAAACACAGTCAGCCCGGAAACACACCCACCCCCCGTCTCGCTCTGACAGCTGTGCAGGGGCTGCAGGATTCAGACGACGCAGATCACTCCCAGAATGCCAAGCTTGCAGTATGTTGTGAACCAGCGGAAAACCACATACCGGGCATACTGGCCTGCTCCTAAAAGATCTCAAGTGTCCTCTTTTCACTGGGAATCCCAATACCCCACAAGCAGGAATGGAGATGCAGGTTGCGGGCCGCGTGTACCTGTACTGTACTGTATTCCCGTTTTCTAGATCGAATGTATGTGCGACTCCACGTCCCGTTTTGGTTTCAAGATTCATGCACGTGTGGGTTCAGCTGGATGTTTCACGGTGGTGGGTAGTGCATGAGGTACCTGCACATTTCTATTTTTTTTAACCTGACTTAATCCATCTCATTATAAGGCCACTTTCACACTAATATTATAGAACCCATCAATACTATGCAAAAATGCAACATCATCTGGAGCAGTTCAGAATCAATATTAATGTAATATGATGAAAAGAAAATCAAAATTAGAACATCGTACTTATTAAATGTACTGATGTGCGCGGATCGCTACAGATGCGTTTCGCCGGTTGAAATTGGCTGCGACATGTTGTGCTCGAGCCAACCGGCGCTACATTCATGATTCATGAACGTTCGTTCAATCAGGCAAGCTGACTTTCTGCTCCCAACGTTTTAGGTAAAAAGACAGGAAGTTTGACGGCCTCACGCCCTCGCCAACGTAAACAAACACAGTTCAGTTGAAACGGAATCAGGCAGACTGGAATATTTTTTAAACAACTTTCAGCTATTCCTGTAGATGATTCTGATGTAATTATTTATATGTGTACCTCATCGGTTGCCATATTAATTACCAGTGCGTGTGCTCCAGCTCAACACATATCGGTAGTTAAGCAGTGCCCCACTGATACAGCCAACTTGTAAAAGCTGTTATTATTAAACCAACTAAATTGTACCGTGGACTCCTGACTCCCTTCGACAATTTCCTTCCTCTTCAGAAGGAGACGTAATAAATCATGAGCCACTGGTGTTTTTTTACAGCATAATTTACACTGTTCAAACTGTTACACGTCTAGATTTAGATACATCAGAATGGCTCGGCAGCAGCTGACTGGATTTGGCACAGTTCGTGGAACTGTACGTTTTGTTGGGAAACTTCATGCGATAAGACATAACATTTTTGATTGGCCGTAATATCTGCAAAGCCGTTCACCTGCTAATCGCAGCAAAACTAGATCCCAATGGTTGTCCAGTGTTAAAATGAGTTTTCATGACCAAGGGAGAAAAAAAAAACCATTGGACAACCTTAGGGAGTACTAGACCAGTACTAAACAGGCTATTTAGTCAGTCAGTGTAGGTGTCAATAGCCCCACCCAATGGAACATCTCAGACGTGTCCTGAGGTCACAGGGGTCAGTGAAGGGGCCCTTGGAGAGAATCCCAAGTGGGGGTTGTTGCAGCCACCTCAATTTAGATTTCTTTTTATGTGAGTAAACCGATGGCATCAGCATCCTTTTTTTTTTCCTATCGGTCAAGTCTGTCTATGTTTAAAATGAAGACAGTTAAAAGCGGTGTGTCTGTTTTAATTATAAATCAGTCAAAATTAAGACATCTGAAATGTCATCCTGTTAAAGTAAAATGATTTACAGATTGCTTAAGCCTTTTATAAGGTCCACCACTGAAGTTTGCTTGTTAATTGGCAGGATTAGGTAACAAAACTTTGTGGATGAGGCCAAAAGGGAATGTATCATGTTTTGATGCCGGATAAAATTTAGGTACAGAGCTAAGTATTTTTTGTTAACCTTTTTTGTTGTTGTTGTTTAACTGCATATATTATATTCGCAAAGGTCAAATACAAGCCATCATAGATCCTTCCCACTGGGCTCATTTAAGTGATTTCCTTTGCAGAAGGCTTCCTGTTCAATTTTGGAATTTCAAACTTTTCATGTGTCGCATTGTGATTGACACAATTCTTTTTGATTGGTAAAATTGTTGTCAAATTTTGCATCGTCCATGTAACTGGTATATCGGTTTCTGATTCCTGCTCATTTGGGCGAATTCTATTGTAGGTGGGAGTTGGTCAAAAACTGGTGCTTTAAAGACTTTGCTCAGTTTTGTCCTTAACAGTTTGTGGAAAACGTACTATATTTCAGTACTATGTTACGTTTACTTTGGAGTCATTTGAATGCAAAATACTTTTTTAAAAAAACTTAGTAGGATGCTATTTTTTACCTTATACTACACTAAATTCCACTACTTTTATTTTTACATATTGCTTGTGCAATCTACTTGTTTTGGTTTGTCAGACATCTGTCACATGACTTATCAATCCAACATGACAACTAATGACATTTCCTCTCCATTTCACCAATTATATAGAGCCAGCCAGTCACATGACCTCACAAAGTCTCTGTGTCCCCACCCGCACAAATCCAAGGTTTTCTAAAAGACGGGATTTATATAAATCATTCAAGCATAGCATGGAAGGAACTTTGGAGGGTTTCCTCAGTTTGGAACTTGCAGAAGAGACAAACATTCAATCTATGTTTACCTTACAGCCTGCAAAAGTGAAGAAAAAAAGACTATCTACAAGAACCAATTCCAACTTGTGCTGTTCCACCAGTGTAAACAAAGCTAGCGGTATACAATTTCTTGGGGCTGAATTGGCTTTATTTTACAATGAACAAAATACCCACACCTCCAGCTGCTCTGGCCCTAAAAATATGAACCATCGAAGGTATCTTGGATAGGCACTCCCCCGAACCTTGCGGGGATAAGCGGCTCAGATAATGGATGGATGGATATTTAAGTACTCCACTACTCTCAGACCTATTTGTCATGATCCTGGATTCCAGCCAGGGCTGGGCGTGGCCGTCTAATCGGAAGGGTCACACCTGCGCCTCATGACCTTCGATTAGACCCAGTACTTATAGGACCCGGGGGACGACAGAGACTCTGCTAGATCGTTGCCTCTCATGCCTCGTTCCCGACCTACCCCGTAAGCCTGCTGTTACTGATCTTGCTGCTTGTTTGGACTGACTCCCTGGTAACCGACATTGGAACGAATAAAGGCTTATTCCGCACTGCTTACCTCTCACCTGAGTCGTGCATTTGGGTCCACCCCCGAGTCTCGTCCGTGACAGAACGATCTAGCCAAGAACATGGACCCAGCCGACTCTGAAGCCATTCGCCGTGCGCTGCAAGTGCAGGGCAAACGCCTGGGTGAGCAAGAGGCTGCTCTCCAGGGTATGACGCACCAGATCCAGGAGCTCTGCACCCAGCTGCAACCGTGGCTAGCCTCCCAAGCTAGCGCGGCCGCTCCTGTGCCTCCCCGTGCCACCATCACTCCGCTCTCTCGACCAGAGCGGTTCTCAGGCGACTCCGGTAACGTCAAGCCCTTCCTGGCGCAGTGCGATCTCCACTTTGAGCTGCAAGCTTCCGCGTTTCCCACGGACCGCTCCCGGATCGCCTTCGTCAATTCCCACAAGACAGGGAGGGCGGAGGCATGGGCCACCGCCGAGTGGAGCCGTAACTCGGAGACCTGCCGCTCATGGGCGAGCTTCTTCTGCGCGCTCACCCAGGTGTTCCAGTATGCGGCTCCGGAACGCCAGGCGGCGTCGTCACTCATGACAATTCGCCAGGGGCGTCGCCGCGTGTCCGACTACGCCATTGAGTTCCGGATTCGGGCTGCCGAGAGCCGCTGGAATGAGGAAGCCCTCCATGACGCGTTTTACGAGGGACTGTCCCCACAGATCCGTGGTCACCTCGTGGCCATGGATCTTCCGCCTTCGCTCAACTCCCTCATCGCATTGGCCCTCAAGGTGGACCAGCGCCTCACCGTGCAGAGACAGATGGAGGGCCTGAGGGAGGAGGAGAGGGAGAGTCGCAGTCCGGTTGTTTCCGCTTCCCGGCCACCCGTGTTGTCAGCTTCACCGGAAGCCATGCAAGTGGAGGGGCTTGGCAGCTCAGCGGAGAAGCGCTTACGTCGGCCAATTTCTATAGGAAATTCATAAGGAACTTCAGTTCCGTGGCCGCTCCTCTGCATTCGCTCACTTCGCCAAATACCACCTTCGACTGGTCCGGGACCTGCCAGGAGGCCTTCGGGAGGCTCAAGGCAAGTTTCACTACTGCGCCCGTTCTCATTATTCCGGATCCCGATAACCAGTTTGTGGTGGTGGTGGATGCATCGAATTCAGGAATCGGAGCAGTCTTGTCGCAGAGGAGTCCCACGGATGGAAGGATTCACCCGTGCGCGTTCCTGTCTAGAAAGTTGACCCCGGCAGAGAGGAACTACGACGTGGGAGATAAGGAACTGCTGGCGGTCAAGAGCGCGTTGGAGGAGTGGCGGCACTGGCTGGAGGGCTCGCAAGTACCGTTCGTTGTCTTCACGGACCATAAGAACCTTGAATACCTGAAGTCCGCAAAGAGGTTGAACGCCCGTCAGGCCAGGTGGGCTCTATTTTTCACCCGCTTCCACTTTAAGGTGTTTTACCGCCCAGGCTCCAAAAACGGCAAGCCGGATGCACTCTCGCGGATCCACGAGGGAGGGCGCACTGATTCAGACGCCGCTACTATCCTGCCAGCGGGGTGCTTCGTGTCCGGGTTCACCTGGTCAATCAAGTCGCGGGTGAAGGAGGCCCTGGAAGAGACACCGCCACCCGCGGATTGTCCGTCGGGCCGTCTTTTCGTCATCCCATCTCTGCGGGGAGACGTCATCAACTGGGCCCATACCAACAAGACAGTCTGCCACCCGGGTATGGCGAAGACACGGTCAGTGGTCGAACAAAGGTTCTGGTGGCCTAACCTCAGCAAGGATGTAAGGGAGTTTGTCAACGCCTGCCCGGTGTGTGCTGCCAATAAAACTTCCCGCCTACGGCCCGTTGGTGAGTTGCAACCCCTGTCCATCCTTTCGTCCGTGGTCACACATCGCGATGGACTTTGTTACCGGCCTGCCGCCTTCACAAGGGAACACAGTGGTGCTGTCCATAGTGGACCGTTTCTCCAAGATGGTCCACTTCGTGCCGCTCCCGAAGATCCCGTCGGCCAAGCAGACAGCCCAGTTGGTATTAGTCGTCCGTTACCACGGTCTACCCCAGGACATCGTTTCGGACAGGGGTCCGCAATTCAGCGCCCGTTTCTGGAAGGAGTTCTGCAACCTCATCGGCGCTTCAGCAAGTCGGTCATCGGGTCATCACCCAGAGTCTAATGGCCAGACTGAGAGGATTAACCAGGAATTAGAGACCGGTCTTCGATGTCTGGTATCCAGGGACCAGAGCACGTGGAGCCAGCACATCAAGTGGGTGGAGTATGCCCACAATTCCCTACCCTCCGCTTCTACAGGTATGGCTCCACTCCATGTCGTGCATGGGTATCCTCCGTCCCTGTTTCCTCCACTGGTCACAGAATCCACAGTTCCGTCGGCCCTGGCCGTGGTGCGACGCTGCAAACGGACCTGGGAAGCAGCTCGGAGGACACTGCTGCGCATGAGCAGCGCCTACAAGGCCGCAGCAGACCGCAAGAGGAGGGCCGCACCAGAGCTCAGAGTGGGACAGCGAGTGTGGCTCTCCACCAAAGATCTCCCGCTGCGGACGGAATCCCGCAAACTTGCTCCCAGGTTCGTTGGCCCGTTCCCTGTTTCCAAGGTTATTAACCCGGTCGCCGTCTCGTTGAAACTGCCCAGGTCGATGAGGGTGCACCCTACGTTCCACGTCAGCAGACTTCGCCCGAATCGCACGTCGTCGCTGGCTCCTCCGCTCAAGTCCCCCCCGCCCCGCCGCATGGTCGACGGTGGGTTGGTGTACACCGTGCGCCGGTTGCTATCTTCCCGCCGCAGAGGGAGGGGGGTCCAGTACCTGGTGGACTGGGAGGGATATGGCCCGGAGGAGCGCTCTTGGATCCCCTCCCGCTTCGTCGTGGACCGCTCCCTCATCAGGGACTTTCACGCGGCTCACCCTGATGCGCCTGGGCCGTCCAGAGCCGGCCGTTGAGGGGGGGGGGGGGGGTACTGTCATGATCCTGGATTCCAGCCAGGGCTGGGCGTGGCCGTCTAATCGAAAGGGTCACACCTGCGCCTCATGACCTCCGATTAGACCCAGTACTTATAGGACCCGGGGGACGACAGAGACTCTGCTAGATCGTTGCCTCTCATGCCTCGTTCCCGCACTACCGTACTCCTGACGTCTACCTCCTGTGTACCGACCAACGCCTGTCTCCCGACCTACCCCGTAAGCCTGCCGTTACTGATCTTGCTGCTTGTTTGGACTGACTCCCTGGTAACCGACATTGGAACGAATAAAGGCTTATTCCGCACTGCTTACCTCTCACCTGAGTCGTGCATTTGGGTCCACCCCCGAGTCTCGTCCGTGACACTATTAAGGATTACACACCGCTGTGTGCAGAGTGACAAGTTCAGTGTTGTCAGGAGAATGCGCTGGCGCAGGAGGCGAGGATGAGTGTTGGATGCTTATCTTCACACCCAACCGAACCCCCCTGGACCCCGGGGGTGAACCTCAACACAGTCCTCCTGTCCCTGGGGACCTTCTCGGCTGTAACACTGCACTTGAGACACTACTTGGAAGTGGAGCGGCTGCTGGTTGCTCCGTCTCACATGGAGAGTGTCGGGTTTCTTTATCTTTCGGAAAGACCCTGCTATTCATCTTTATACACACACACACACACAACACACACACACACACACACCACACACACACACACACACACACAAATGTTACAGTGTGGCGAGCTGCTGCCTGTGCTATGCTATACAGGAGGCTTCCCTGCAACTGTTGCGCCCTGTGTCACTCCAAACCGTCCGTAATGGCCCTTCCTTTCCTTTCACCTGTCCAAGACAGACGTTTTCAATGAGTGCTCTTCCTCTCTTCCCCATTCCTTAACTAATGAATGCCACTTGGCAGACGGGACACCGCCACCGAGGTTGAACTGTGAACAAAAGTGAGTCTGTCTGTTTTGCTGTCTCCACGTTAGATAGCAGGCAAGTTCCTGGTTTATGGGATCATACGATTTTTTAATTGTGGGATGGGAAGGCAGTGTTGCAATGTTATTCAAAAGGCAAAAAAAATATATATTGGATGGCCATATTTATGATTATTTAACTTTCTGTCTACTTCCTGGTTTATACTCGGGTTGGGCACTGAGAATCGATTGGAACCTGGACTAACATCCAGTTCTCCCAGAATTGTTAAAATTTTAAAAATTCAGGTTCCCAGTTTCGATGACGAGAGTCTGCTGTCCCCGAAGAAGAAAGTGGTGAAAACCAATGAAGAAAAACATGCAGAAAGAAGAAATGTGTCTCAACTATAGTGTGTCAGAGTAAATGACCAGTCACCCGGAGTAACACTTGGAATAATACTATATTGTGCTCAGGAGGCTTTCACGATGTGTAGAATTCCTTCCCACTTAGAGCCTCAGCCTACACTGCGCAGAACTTTAGTGAAGGCAATTGGGTGAGTGTGAAACAATAAAATGTCTTTGCCAACATGGAGGCAGCTAACAAGTTAAACAGTCAGTTGCACTCTTGGACTGACAGTTTTCTTATCAATGTAAGAGCTGATGACGGAAAAATAACACAATTAATGAATTAATATTCAAATGAAATTAGAAACAGTCGCATTATAATCTTACCCTTAAGCTAAAACTTCACCAGAGGTCAAACAAGCAACCTTACATCACAACAAATTGGGACAAAATTCACAAAAATGTTGTCTCACAGTATCACAAACGCCAACCTTGTGCTTTATCAGTGGGTATAGAAAGGAATCATTTTAGAGTGCATTTGATTCAATACATCACTCTTCTTCTTGCGTGTGCATTTAAAGGTATTATGTGAAGTTATTTTCGTGCAAAAAATGCTGAGATCCATTGTGTACCCTTCTAAATATAACACTCCATGGTTAAAACAGGAAGCCAAGTTAAAGCCATTGAGCCATTTGATGAGATTAAACAGTCACAGTCAGATTAAACAATTTTAACTGTGCTGTGTGTAAATTTTAGCTGAAACATTAATTAATGATTCTTCATTTAATTGGGTTACTTCCATATACATTGCTGTTTAGTCCATAGTTTTGATATTGATTCTGGTTATAAAGAGCTTCAAGTCAATGTTAATTTTACCTTATGCTGCAGCCTGCTAGGATAATGGCTAAACAAATGGAACACAGGGTCGAGCAGCAAACTGATGCTCGAGGAACCGCAAGATGCCGTAGAATCCCTCGGCACTGCCAAAGCCCCAGGGAAAGACGCTAACCCATTGGAGGTTCTGAAGTGCTGCAAAAGCGTTCTGACTGAATAGCTACACCATTTCTTCTTCCTGTGTTGGAGGGAGGGTGAAGTGCTACAAGACATGAGGGATGCCAACATCACGTTATACAAGAACAAAGGTGACGGGTGTGACTGTAACAACTACCGTGGGATCTGCCTCTTAAGCATCGTTGAGAAGCTGTTTGCTAAAGTTGCACTGAAAAGACTCCAGATGTTTGCAGAGAGAATCTACCCCGAATCTCAGACACCAAGGCATTTGGGTTGACAATCAGCTGTAAGAAAGCGCAAGTCACGGGGCAGGATAAAGGCTCTCCACTCAACATCAGACCCTCTGACCAAGCACAGGAAGTTGTTCACAACTTTGAGTACCTGGGCTCCACCATCTTTGACTCTCTCTCTTTAGACACAGAGCTAAACAGATGCATCGGCAAAGACGCTACTACACTGGCTATACTCAACAAGAGTTTGGGGAAACACCAAGTCCAAGTGTATAAGGCCTGTGTTGTGAGCATTCTCCTCAATGGAAGCGAGGCATGGACAACAAGAGTCAAACAAGCTTGGCACCTTCCACATGCACTGTTAATGTGGACACCTGGGAGGCACTGCCTCTGAGCGACTGGTCTGGAGACAGGCAGATAGAAAGGGGCTGTAGAAGTTTGAAGGAACCCTTGCTCAACTGTCGGCGGCAAATAAACAAAGAAGAAAGGCTTCAACACAGAGACTGCCAATCTTGTATCAGCCTGACGAGCCACACCGGACTATGTCTTCAACTCCAACGTGCAAGCCCATAGTCTACGAGACCCGGATGCCAAAGAAGAGAAGAAAAAGATAGTAAATATTAAAACAGTGAGTAAAGTCTACAGAAAAAAATGGGCTTCTTTTAATGGAACCGTTTGCGCTTCGTCACCATGGCAACCACCGTCGACCAGCATCTCCCTTCCACTCCTGCATCTCCATCCCTCTGTTCCCTGAACTCTTCAGGGAGTGTTGAGTTGTAAGGTACCGGCAATGGATAACTGAGAGGGGAAGAACGGGTGAGGAATGAGGGTGGATGGGGGCGGTGAAGTCGGAGAGGTGCGAATGAGCGCCATTGCAATGCAGTGAGAGGTGGTGCTAAAAATACCCCTCTGACACATGGGCTCCAGTTCGCAAAGAGCACACAAACGCATAGCAAAACGACTTGCACTCACTCACACACCAGCAGAACAATGAATACACATACAGTAAATCCATCTCAAGCTGAAGCAATAACCTGTAACAGGCCTGCAGCCGCATACTGATGAGTGACCTTAGAAAACAGGAAAGCGGTTTATGGATTTTGTAGGTGACCCTACGTCCTATCGGTGAGTTAAATTAGCATCGAAAAATTTGTTGTATAAGTACTAAAAAAATTTAGTTGAATCAATTGATTGAATTGATAATTCCCATGTTTTTTATTGCACTGAGCACCCACAATAAGATGTATTGTACAAGCCCAACATGAAAAAAAAGCAGATCCTCTAAACAGTAGATCCCAACTATTCAAGGGGGATAGTGAAATTTGTAGATAAATGATGACCATTATAATTGCATTGAAGGGAAATATATATATATTTTTTAAAAGAAAAAACAATACCCCTTTTCCCCTCTCAAAAAAAAAATAGAACAAAGTTTTAAAAAATATTAAAAAAAAAAAATGAGATTACATTTTTTTTTTTTTAAAAAAACATAAATACCTGAATCCACATGTGCTGAACTGCAAGTCCGTGGGGATCCACTGGACAGTACAGATTAATTTTAGCTTCTGCCCACTAGTGGAAAATTATTTAATTGTTCTGCCTGTCATGATACATCTCGCTCATTGTGAGTTAAACCTAATTATATTCTCTCATCCATCCATTTTCTGTACCACTTATCCTCACCAGCATCATGGGCGCCCCAGAGCCTATCCCAGCTACCTTCGGGTGAGAGGTGGGCTACACCCAGAACGGGTCGCCAGCCAATAAATTATTTATAGTTAAACAATAAAAATCTTCAGACCAATTATGTGAAATTAGATGAGTGCTTCACTGCTTTAGGTGCTCACTAAACTGAAGTTTCCAAAGATTTGAGGAGTATGGCCTAAATTCAACACCTTATCTTATTTGGTTTTGGACAGTTAAAGCCGTAAAAGGGAATATTAGAGAAGTGCATCAAATCTAGAGCACAACAACACAGTTATGTGTGGGTACCAGGACTTACTTGACAAGTGTGTGAGCTGTAAATGTGTGTGTGTGTGTGAGTGTGTGAATGTCCGTGTGTGTCCAGTCTCTAGTGAAGTGAAAGGGAATGACACTGCTAATACACTGAAAGCAACTTGGCTGTCATTGAAGGTGCCCAAAGCGTGGTTGTCCACAGACCACACAAGAATAGCATGGTACACATACATTCATTAGGTGTGACCCAGTTTTTCACTAAACATTTGAGCTGTACACGCAGATGTCATCAGCAGACGCACAAGCACACAGTGAGCTAGCTACACCTGAACCACACTGAATGTCCCTCTCTCACTGATGATTAACTTGGATATTTGACTTCCAAAGGCGCCATTGGCAGTGAATGTTCAAAACGTTGCCGCAATAGCCTACAAGTCACTGTTCCAGACCAGCACAACTGATTTAATCAAAAATGTCAACAAAGCTTTAAATTATGTTAAATTGATTATCAAAGAAAGAAGGCCCCTCCATGTTGACGAATGGTTGTCACGAATGGGAAAAAGGTGGACCACAGCGATGGCCCATGTTTCTATTAGCCTCAAGCTAGCAGATCATGTTGATGGCTACGAGTCCGGGGGTGTACCCTGCATCTTGCCCAGAGTCAGCCAGGATAGGATCGAGCTCATCTGGCATCTTAATGAGAATATGTTCTATAGTAGATAGATGGATGCTCTTCTGCCACGCTTCTTTATGGTCTAAATATAGATGGATAGATGCTGTTCCGATGCGCAATTTTCTGGTCTATCTGTTCCTTTGATGTCAAGGCTGTCTTTCCTTACCCCGAATAAACACACGTCACACTTGCGAAAAAAAATCGCACCTCCATTTGTGCGACAGGACTGTGTTAGACTAATGACATTTTCTGCTTCAACTGTGCAGTGATTTTCTTTTAGGTAACAGCTCTCAGCCACATTAGAAGAAGCGCTGTGTACTGTAGTGCAAAGCGAGACCAACGAGATATATAGTGAAAAGATTTCTGTCCAAAGTACATGGGATTGACAGGTTATCTAAGCCTTAAACGCTCTTAAATAACACACTGGACATGTGCGTTGTCATGCACTGGTCTGGATATAATTAACTACTATCTACGTCTGAAGTGCAGTGGTCCCGAGTTCAATCCCGAACAATTCCAGATGTCAGGAGATGATCTCGTCAGCCACGGATGAGAACCATAAGACCTGGCAAGCAGTCGTGATGATACACACACACACAAAAAATACAAGGGAGTTTCCAGCCTCTTCCCAACTGTAAATACTGCTTATGGCACCGCACGTCAGTGATTATCATCACACTGTCTCCCGCACGAACGCTGTATAGCAATGGAGCAATTAACATAATGACATAATAAGTGAGGCCACATTGACAAGAGTGCCTCGGCGTCAAGTGAGTAAGGACTTGCTCTTTGGAATTATCCAGTAAACGCTCGAAATGGGATTTTGTCACCCTGACAAGGCTTTCGAGTTATTTAAGAGTGTGCAAAGGACCCTTTTAATCGTGAGAAACTGGGGGTGAAAATCATTGAGTAAGTTGCAATACATGAATATAATATACATTGGTAATTGATGCCTCGGTTACAGTATGATAGGTGACAAAGTTCTTTAACGGTGGGAATTGACAATAATACTTCAATCATAGTGCGGTATCAAGCGATACCCAAACTATGTCAGAAGGGCAAAGTAACTGTCATGTTACAATACCACAATGATATGATTATGCAATAATCTATATACAGCAAACCTGTTATTTTTTGGGTTGTAACAAATAGATCCCACTAGATGGCGCTAAACTAATACTGCTATTGGACAGGTTTCCTCGGAAAAATCTACCAAATGACAAGCTGCAGGTGTGCAGAGGTTTTTCTATCCTTAAAAAAAATCTGATACATCACAATTTCGATTGAAGCTGGGAATCACACTCGTGATACAAAACTACACTATTTTAAATAATACAAACCCAATTTCCAATGAAGTTGGGATGTTGTGTAAAATGCAAATACTGTAATAAAAAAAGATACGATTTGCACATAATCCTCAACGTATATGCAATTGAATACACTACAAAGGGGCACTTTTACAACTATGCAACATCACCTTTCTTTTTAAAGACAGAAACCTTTGGGAACTGAGGAAACTAATGCAACATCACCTTTCTTTTTAAAGACAGAAACCTTTGGGAACTGAGGAAACTAACTGTTGAAGCTTCATAGATGGAATTCTGTCCCATTCTCCCTTGTTGTACAACTTCAACTTGCTCAACAGTCCGGGGTCTCACGCCATAATGTGCCACATTTTCAATGGGAGACAGGTCTGAACTGCTGGCAGGCCACTCTAGCACTTAAACTCTTACCATGAAATCACGCTGTCGTAACGTGCGAAATGTGGCATGTCATTCTTCTTCTTTTCCTTTCGGCTTGTCCCTTTAGGGGTTGCCACAGTGTGTCATCTTAGATGAACGCATTTATTTGGCACAGTTTTTACGGCAAGCTTTCATGTTCTTTTTAGTCTGCAGTGTTTCTTGTCTAGGAATTCTGCCATGCCAGCCATTTTTGTTCTTATGGCAGAGTCATGAACACTAACCTTAACTCAGGCAAGTGAGGCCAGAGATGTAACTACGCTCGGCCGGTCACTCCTGGAAGGTTCATCACTGTTCTGTAATGGCTCTCGCTGTGGGTCAGTGGAGTTCCAAAAGCTTAGATATGGCTTGATTACTTGCCTTGCTGAAATAAGAAGGAACCTCCCTGAAAAAGACATTACCTGGATGGCAGCACATGTTGCTCCAAAACCTGAATGCGCCTTTCAGCATTAAAGGTACCCTCGCTGATGTGCAGTTACCAATGCCAGGGGCACTAGCAATCAATTTCAAAATGAGAATATTGGAAAAAAACAACAACGAAACAACCAAAAACCTGTAACATTCATCAGTTGTAACTTTCAATGTCTCTGTGATGTATGTACAATTGTACAACTTATAGATTGAAATAAATCTTCAAAGGAAACGGAGGAAACATCACAATGCAGTATTAACTCAAGTTATAGGGGCAAGTATTTCAAGGAAAGATGATACCATCCCAATATTATATGATACAGCAAGTATGCAATAACAGAAATATGTGAAAAATGGATGATACATAATGATAAATTATGGGCAGGGGGTATAAATACTGTATCCTATGATACATAGCGAAAGAATTATTTTTTTACCCACCCATATCTGCAGGTTTTCCCAGATTTGTTAATCTTAAGACACAAATTACACACATTGTTTCTCCAGAATGGACACAAATCTTATAATAGATAATTGCCACTGTACATTAAATTAGGACAAGAACCCAGAAGACAAACATATTAACTTAGATCATGCAGCCATTTGCTAAGAAATTATTGACGCATTTTGTGAAAATAAATGAATTCGTATTCCCCCAACCTCCTCTCCTGAAAAAAAGGAAGCTCAACATATGGTTGGCCCTTCCTGCTCTACACATATTGTATGTCTTTGAAATCAATGTAATAGAGTGTGCATGCACACATAGACACACCTCCTGAGTCAAATACATATGTTGCTGCAAATTACCACTATTTTCCACACGCTAACTAAACAGGTTTGATTTGTATTACAAGCGGCGCTGTGATTATGACAGTGTCCATTTGTCTTCATTGCATGCAATGGGGTTTGTGCAGGAAAATAGCCAAATAAGTCATTTTAGAGAGTGCAGCTGGTCCAACATTATGTCTGACTCACACATATATATATAAGATACGTCCGGAGATTATCTGCAGCAATTAGCTAGAAATCCAAAGATGTTATCCCAGATTTCCTCAGTGATTAAAAGCCTTCTTGGAAGTTTTGGTTTTGAGGCACACAAAGAGAAGTTCACAGCAAAGTCGGTTCCCCCATTTAATTATGGGTGTTGTCAACAAGTGGGAGTTCTTGTCTCAGAGAGTTACTTTGAATGACAGTTTGTTAGTTAGGATTAGGCAATAATTATTAAACACCATTAAAACTGAAATCAGAGATTTGTTTCCAAATGCATCATATGTTTGGAGATATTGCTGTAAATGTGCAACGACTGAGAACTATGTAGTACTTAAATGTGGAGATTAAGCTATATTTCACTCTTTCAGTTTTCCAGCTTTTTGGGGCATGGCTAAAATTACAGTGATAGTTAGTTCAAAGTTAAAAAAAAAAAAAAAAGTCCAAATGTGACTAACCAGATAAATCCATGTTTCAGTATATTTTTATTGCTACATGTCAAATAAGTTACCAGTAGGTGCAGTAATTCTCAAAGCCAACACGACCGAGCATTCACGGTACAGTCACTCTTAAGGCTGTGCAATTTGGCAATTTGTTGAAAGAGCTGTATTAAAAAAAATAGAAGGCTACAATTTGTCAAATAACACATCAACTGGCCTAAAGCAAAATTGAGGGACATTTTGTGGACTGATGTGAATAAAATTGTTCTTTTCGGGTTCAGGTGTTGCAAACGATTTGTGAGATGGCTCCCAAAGTCTGAATTCAAGCCACAGAACACAGTGAAGCATCATGCTGTGGGCATGTTACTCCTAGTATGGTGTTGGGCCCATTTATTGCATACCAGGGTCATGGATCAGTTTGCATTACAAAATACTTGAAGAGGTCAGGTTGCTTTATGCTGAAGAGGACAGGGCCTTGAAATGGGTGTTCAAACAAGACAATGACAATGTCTTGGTTCCAAACCACCAAAGTTAATGTCATGGAGTGGCCAGCCCAATCCCCGGACCTGAATCCAATCGAGAACTTGTGAGGTGACATAAAAAAATGCTCTTTCTGAAGCAAGACAAGAAATGCAAATGAATTGTGGAATGTCGTTAAGGAATCTTGGAGTGGAATAACATCTGAAAGGTGCCACAAGTTGGTTGACTCCATGCCACACAGATGTGAAGCAGTTACGAAAAACTGCTAAGTCAACAGCAGACTCCAACGGTATTTTTTTAATATACCCCTTTAAAAAAATTGCCCAATTGCACAACCTAAAGAGTCTGTACAGTATATACCAGAGGTGCTCAATGTGTCGATCGCGATCGACCAGTTGACCCCCACGCCCCGGTAGATCGCGAGAGGCTGGTTGCTTGTAAAACAGATCTTGGGGTAAAAAAATCCTGGGCACCCCAGGTATATACATTATTTGTTTTATTCCATTAAGCAGAACCCATGTTTAAGTATTTATTTATACATATTCTTTTATTTCCACTGTATATTCAGACTTCAGCCACTTTACACTCAGTATGTGTACTCACGTTTGTCAGCCGTACTAACGCATTCACCATTACCTCGTCTTTACCAAAACGGTCTCCAAATCGGTAATTACTTTATCTGTTAATTGGACGTGTAAGCAACATGCAGCTTGTTTGACCAGCTTTTGGTTAGCTCAACTGCGAAGTCATACCTAAACTTTCTTAGATATCGTAGTTTTTCAGGCACTTAACTTAAGATGCTTTTTGCATACTTAAGTTTTTTTAGGTGGCCTCTGTACTCCACCTGGGCACACTATCTTGTAAATGTAGATTTCCAAATCTAAACAAGCAAGACTTTCTTTTTAACCTATAAACCATAAACTAACCTTATGAATATCGAGTCAAATTCAAGGCCAGCGTTTCATAAATTTCAGCCAAGTCATGTGGTAACTGTGGTTTAGTTTACAGATGCACCGACCTCAAAGAGAGCTTGAAGGACTTTTTTTTTTTCTTTTAAATTGGAGAAAGCCATCTATTTAAGACATTTTGGACTAAAATCAGGAATCCGGCAGGGATCATCATAAACACACAGCCAGCCTTTACACTTTATAAGCGTCCTGTGTCACAACGAAATAAAAAGGATTATTTTT